>NW_017729032.1:255325885-255327725 GCF_001723915.1 Gavialis gangeticus | reverse complement strand
CATTGGCCTTTTTCCAGTCCTCAGGGACTTGGCCCGAGTGCCAGGAGTCCTGAAACAGCCATGCCAATGGTTCCACAATGACACCAGCCAATTCCCTCAGCACCCGCAGATTAAGGCCATCCGGGCCTGCCGACTTGGATACATCTAAGCCCTCCAGGTAATCCTTAACTAGGTCTGAACTAACAGTCAGGGGACTCGCATCCTTCCTGGGCCTCTCTACGCTATCACCCGAGAGCACCCCATTGTCAGCAGACAGGAACATGGAGGCAAAGAACTTGTTAAAGAATTCTGCCTTCTCTTGCATGTCCGTCACCAACTGCCCTGCCCTGCCCTGCCCTGCCCTGCCCTGCCCCGTAGGGGTCTAATATTACCCTGAGACTTCTTCCTACCTATATACCTATTGGTATATGTCTACTTTTTTCTGCTCTTTCTGTACAGAAAAGGGAATGACACTATGGCTAGGGATAGACATTCAAAAAGCCTAAGCCTGGATTGATTCAATCTTTGCAGGTTAGTCTAACCTGCAAAGCTTGAACTGATTTGGAGGTGGGTAAACATTCCCTTTTAATTACAGAAATGCAGACACATGCCTGCACTGGCTCAGGCTAGAAGCTGGGGGAAGCTAGAGGAGCCCTCCTCTCTCTTCACAATACTGAGCTGAGGAGGGCATGGCCAGGCCCCAGCAGGACACACTGATGTCTCACCCCTCCAGCAGCCCAGGACGGAATGTTTATCACCCCTAACTCAGTGTTTATCAACCCATTAAGAAAACAAAACCTCTCTCCAAGCTCTTTGTGACGGGGGTGAGCTCAAGGCCAATTTTAAGTCAGCCCACCCAGTCTTTCCTGCCATGACTTTGATGATACATTGTACTGGTGGAAAATGTGGGAAACTGCCCATTACCAGCCCCAATGCCAAGGGGCGCTATCCGCAGCTCTGTACCTTCCCTACACTGGAGGCCATGCCTCGCAGATGGCCTCCAGCTGATGCTGTCAACCATAACTCAGCCTCACAACATTGGAGGACATACCGGGATTACTCCAACCCATACATGTGGCCTGTGGCAGAATAACCTGTCTTTCCCAAAACTCCTTTATCTGACAGTTTGGTGCCTCACGTCTGCCTGACCCCCTTCCTGGAGCACATCCACTAGTTTGGTGTTCCACTACCACCACCCAGGGCTGGGCTTGATTCTGGCTCTGTGCACCCTGGGAAACACAGGCCTAATAGCCCTTGAGGGAACTTGATTCATTTCAAGAACTTGGGATGCTTCCCTGAGTCAGAAGCACAAGTAATGGTCTCCCTTACTCAGCTGAACCAAGGGGACCCCAAGGAATAATTTAGACCCACACCAATAAATCTCCCACACTAGGTACAAAGGAGAACTTTATTGGTTAAAAGGGGTAGGGTTGGAATAGGGTACAGGGTAGAGCAATATTAGAGAAATCCCATAGAACAAACTCCCATGTCTGGGTAACCCTTGATCACACATCTGAGTTACTGCAAGCTCTATATCTAGTTAGATCTCAGGTAGCTTACTCACAAGTATCATCCAGAGGCAGGTGGAGAGTCCCTCTGGAGGGAGGAAGTTCCTTGATCATGAGTTTTGAGAGAGAGAGCAAGTTTCAGGTGGTTCAGCTCTTCTCTCTCTCTGAGCCTTTCTCATGGCTGCTGCCCCCTCCTCCTGGACAGTCCTTAACCTATATAACCCTTGTGACCTCATTTACCTGGTCCAATGGAGGCCAGCACCTGTTGGCTGTCAGCCAACCAATCTGAAATGCATCACTAGCTGCTGCGCAGACTGGCAGTTACTAGCTCCCTAGGAAGTCCAGGTTCCTCA
>NW_017729032.1:255315453-255320885 GCF_001723915.1 Gavialis gangeticus | reverse complement strand
AGCTGCTGCGCAGACTGGCAGTTACTAGCTCCCTAGGAAGTCCAGGTTCCTCACCCTGGTATGCAATACCAGTCATGTAGACAGAGGGAGCAGGTCCCTGCCCCCCCTCCTTGGAAAGTACCCAGCTCAGGTTACCTAAAGAGATTGGGTAAGGTGTGTATCCTCTGCTGGGCCCATCCTAACCAAATTGTCACAGAGCAGAGTTTATGGGGAGAAACAGAGGTGGCCTTCTGCCATATGGAGTACCATCTTCCTGATCTTGGTGGTCCTCAAGGCCACTGAGGGCCTTAGTGCTGGAGATGCCCTCCTTAGCCGGGCAATCCCCATAGTGAGGGAACTTCAAAGCCAAATGTAGAGCTTCCAGGGGATCAAGGTTCCTGGCTGGGGCAAACCACTGTCATCAGACATGCAGGCTGCAGGCACTGGTGCAGGCACTGGTGAGGCAGCTGAAGAAGGGCATCAGGAAATGGCTTGATCCCTTGTGGTCCTGTCCAGTCCACATGCTGGCTGCCATGTGTTACCCAGGAGTGAAGGGCACCATATGCAGCAGCCAAATGCTGAATCTGTGGATGGAGGTGCTGGTAAAGAAAGTCAGGGAGGCAGAATGGTGGAGGTGGGAGGACGTGGAACAGGGGGATCCACTGTCTCATACTAGCACACCATCTACGAGTCAGTCTTGTCCTCCACCACAGGTGCTGCCAATATGGGCTAAGGGCATGGCTTCTACGGTGGGGTCCAGAGCCACCAGACCCCACCATCAGGCAGGTAGTGCTCATGCCTTGGTGACTGCCTATCTTGCCAAAGATGTGGAGCCACTGCTGTACAACCCCTTGTCCTATGGGGCAAGCCACAGCCCAGTATGGCTGGATCTGGCCACAGTTGCCCGTGAGCACCTGTCCTGTCCACTGACCAGTGTTCCAAGCAAGAGGGTGTTCAGCATTACTGGGGATGTAGTGACACCCCACCACACCTGCTTGGATCCTGGTTAGGTGGAGCAGCTGGTGTTCTTGAAGGTGAACCTCCCACTGCTGGGGTCCCCCAAGCTCTAGGTGCAGGTGGACTGAATACCACCCTCCTCACTCGTCCACACCTATTTCCTTTTTTCATTTCTTAAAAACCAGTTAATGCCCCGCTCTCAGCTGAAGGGGGCACTCACTGCATCACCAGCCAGTAAGGGAAGAGCACGTCCCTTCTGAACTCGCTCCCCTGCCAGGATGAACTTGGAGGTATGGGCTGGGGTTATGGGGAAGGAAGAGGCCCCATGTCCTGGGCATGACCACTAAAACTGCATTCTGCCAGGTTAGGGAGGCCTGGTGGGACTGCTGGCGGTGCGGCAGCCCTGTAAATGCCAGAACCAATGATCCCCTGGTGAAAGGTGGGTCGGAAGCGCCGTAACGTCCAGCTAATGCATACACACACACAGTTCAGGCTGGGGAAAGCCCAGACCTGTCATGTCTTTGACAAGCCTGAGGGTTGCTGGTTGCAGTGGAGTTGTGAGGCTCCTGGTGAGCTCAGCTTAGCTGCCTGGGATGCCAGCTTCTGCATTGAAAAACCCTTTGTCAGGCTGAGGAAGTACCTGCAGTTGGTGTGTCTCCTGGTACTGGAGGGAAGGAATAGTAAAGAAGCCAGAGGCTGGCCAGGCATGCAATGCAGGCAGGAAAGCCAGCCAGTGAAAATGGAAATGGAGGCATCAGTGGGTGAGGGACAGGCTGGGGTAGGGGGAAGGGAGATGTAGCAGTGCAGGTAAAAATGCAGAGATACCTGAGGAGTCAGATGTCTGGCAGGTTGGGTTCTTGCCATTCGAGTTGGTGTTCAGAAGGCAAGTTAAGAGTCCTCTCGACTTGGTGAGAGAAAAGTGGAACGGGAAAATCACTTCCACTAAGACGTCTGTGGCAGAGTACATGCTCAGCTTTCATCAGAAGGTAACTGACATGATGGAGGTGGCACTCGACTCCCTGGCCCAGGCCCAGGAGAAGCAAAGTGTCCGGTATGATGAAAAGGCTTGCTTACATACCTTTGAACAAAGTGGTAAGGTCATGTTTTTCCTGCCACTAAAAACAGAAAAGCTGCAAGCAGCTTGGGAAGGTCCCCATATCATGCTGGGTAGCCTGGATAATGTGACTTATGTAGTGACCTGGAGTGGGTCAGACAAAAAGCCTAAGCTAGTACATACGGACATGCTTAAACCATATTTTAATAGAAGTAATGTAGTACTTTGGATTTCCTCAGCTGAAGGATCATCCAGAGGAGTCAGTCATGTATGGCAACAGGGGTGGAGGGGCAGGAATAGAGGAACTCTGCCTGCCAGATCATCTGCCCTCCCAGGACAAGGACAACTTACTTTCAGCAGTCAAGGGCTTTGAGAGAGTGTTCTAAACAAATCATATAAAATTAACTTGGCAGTACACTCTATAGACACGGGCAGCCATTGCCCTATCCAATCCAGACCATACACAGTTAATGTGACGGTGATACAAGAAATAAAGTAGGAGGTCACAGAAATGAAAGATTTAGGGGTAATCTGGCCTTCAGTGAGTCCCTGGGCCAGCCTGGTGGTACCTGTCTGGAAGCAGGATGGGTCCATCCAGTTCTGTGTGGACTACAGGAAGCTGAATGCTATTACCATCCCTGACGCTTACCCTGTGCCCAGGATGGACTCTTTGCTGGATCACCTGGGCCCAGCCAAGACCATCTCTACTCTTGCTGTCCAAAGAATTCTGGAAAATGGTACTGGATCTGGATGCCATAGCCAAGTCTGTCTTTACCACACCTGTGGGACTATATGAGTTTACAGTTTTACATTTTGGTATGCACAACTCTCCTGCATCTTTTCAAAGACCAATTAATAACCTGTTACAAGGATCTGAGCAGTTTGCCATGGCTTACATCAATGACATCATCGTCAGTCAGGACTTTGAATCACACCTTATTTATCTAACCACTGTGTTAGGTAAAATCAAGCAAGCTGGTCTTTCCATGAAAGCCAAAAAAGTGCCAATTGGCACTATCTGAAGTGGTATACTTGGGACATCACGTGGGTGGAGGTCAGATTGCTCCCTTGTGGGACAAGATTGAAGCCATTAGAGACTGGCTGCCCCACAAATCAAGAAGCAAGTCAAAGCCTTCCTTGGTCTGGCTGGATACTACAGGAGGTTTGTCCCTGGATTTGGAGCGACGGCCGCTCCCCTACATGAGCTGACCAAGAAGGGCAGACCTGATGCAGTGGTCTGGAAGCAGGAGTGTCAAGAAGCAACTGTGGTGCTCAACTTTGGCCCCATGGGCCAGATGAGTGGCACAGGGCCTGTCTGCAAGCTACATCAGCTACAGGAGCCTGCCACTGCCTCATCCCTGCCCTGTGTGCTGGGATTGGGCCTGGAGGCCAAGTGCCACCACCTCCTTCTCTACTCCCACTGGATATGGGTCCCTGGGGCCTGACATTGCCCCCTCCCACCTCCCTCCTGCCAGATTTGATCCTACAGGTCTGGTGCTGCCCCCACCTGGCCCTGCACACTGGGATCAATTGTCAGAACCAGCACACAAGGCCTGTGGTTCCCCATGGGTCCAGAGATGTAGCAGTAGGAGAGAATGGCACCTCTCCCCTGCCACCACATTTCTGGACCTATGGGCAGCGTAGCCTGATGATATGGTGCCACAGGCTGGATCTGACCCCCAGGCTGGAGGTTGAGCACCCCTGAGTTAAAAGGTTTGGTTTCTGTTGTTGAACAATGTGAAGCCTAGGTTATATCTATCTACATATTTATTATCAGGGGTAACAGTAAACTGCAAAAGTAGTAGAACTTATTTGTGTTTGATATCAGTGTCCACCTTGAACCATCTACTCTAAGCTATTTTCACCTAAACTGGGCAAGCTGCACATTGATAGCCTTGATTAGAATCATAGCTTTGCTGGGATACCAAAACCTTAAATTTGCTTCTGTTTATTTAGGCTTACCTCTTGGTAGATGAGCATCATAGCTGTGATGAAAAACTGCCATTTCCCTGCTCATGTATTAATTTGGTCCAGGAAAAAAATTCTCCCACTTTACTGCTGGCCTGACATTTTTGCTAGGAAATAGCCCAATTCCACTAAACAAAAAAAACAATGAAACTTCCAAAATTCCTTCTTCAGTCCCGTCCCCTCCTCCCACCCTCCAAAAGTCTCTATTTTCATCTCTGCAAATCTGGCCTTTTATCTGTCTCCATGATCTGCTTTGTATTTTCCAAAAATATATAAGAACTAAATGAAAAGTATATTGTTTATTTTTCCTCTCTTCAAAACCTGGGGAGAAAAAAACTTCCCCTCTTCCCTCCCTCCCCTCGGTGTTGTCAAAAGTAGGGATGTATGTTTTATGGTTTTAGAGAGAACTAAAAATAATATGTGTCATAGCACTTAACCAAGTAGGTTGTTGCCTATAAATGCTCAATCTTCTTTAAACCAATTAGTCTCTAAGGTGACATACTGCCCTACCTTTTGCATGCTAAAGGTCATATGAGATAGAAAAAATCTGGCACTTCTGCTTGCCTTTCCAGATGGATAGAGTTAGCAAGTCTGTCATTCATAAATTACAGACAGACATGGCATTCAAAAGGCAATTGAATGGGGATGTGCCCAGCATATGCCTAGATCTTTAAATTATATACTTTACCGTGAAACCACTTACTTAAATATTTCCATGACATCCATCACTATAGCATCTGTCCAGTTTACAATAATGAAAAATTAGTTTTTGTTAAATTATCATTCTAGTAACATAGATGTTTTATATTAATGTCCTACATCCAAACTTGGACTCCAGCCTAATTTGTTAAAAGTTTTACATTGTGCCCTGAGGCCTAGCGAATTTCCAAAGGGAGGAAATCCCATGTCAAAGCCCTTGGTTGAGAAATAGTCAGATATGACAATGAGAAAGATGTAGTCCAGAAGCTGAAAGGAAGCCCAGCTGATTTGAACGGTGGTAGCTGAGCCACTGAGTGCCTGTAAGTAAACTAATTTACAAATAGGGAAAAGTTAATGGAGATTGTTCTTAAACGGCTGTAAAGCAACACAGGAAGTCATAGGAGTGCAGGAGTATTTTGCATGTGAAAATATTAATAATTACAGCAAAGTAGCCTAGAGCTAGTTTCATTGTGCAGAAAATTTCAGCATTTCAAAATTTGTTTCTGTTTCAAACTGGAATGAATTGATAAACATTTCCATGAAGTACAAATTGAAAGAAAAATTTTTGACATAAAGGAAACATTATAAAATAATTTAATAGATTTCATAGACGTTAGGACTGGAAGAGACCTCAGTAGATCATCAAATCCAGCACCCCACCCGAAGGGCAGGAAGTTAGCTGAGGTCATTGGATCCCAGCAAGATAAGCATCCAATTTGCTCTTGAAGATGTTCCATGTAGGTGCTTGAACCACCTCCGATGGCAGGCTGTTCCA
>NW_017729032.1:255297685-255314254 GCF_001723915.1 Gavialis gangeticus | reverse complement strand
CAGGGTATAGCCATCTATACCTATGGTCCAGTCATGGGTGGAGTCCCACCAGGTCTCCATTATCCCTATGACATTGTAATTTTTTGCGTTAAGCAGGAGGACAAGTTCCTCCTGCTTATTTCCCAAGCTACTGGCATTTGTGTACAGGCAGGGAAATGTCCCTTTGGGGGCTCTTGCCTTTCCCACAGATTGTACCAGGGCTGGGGCAGGGGCAGGCTCCCTTAAGTGCTTTTGCCCCGCTGGCTTTGCAAGGGTTGCTCAGCAGGCCAGCAGTGGCGGTAGTCCCCCCGTCCCCTAGCAGGCTTAATTTAAAGCCCGGTGGAGCAGGTCAGCCAGTCTGGCTGAGAAGAGCCTCCTCCCCAGGGGAGAGAAGTGGAGGCCATCTCTTCCCAGCATCTCGCTGCTTCTCTTGTCAGAGCGGGCTGTGGTCATGGAAGCCAAAGCCTTCCCGATGAAACCAGTGCCACAATCTTTGGTTGACTACCTGGATCCTCCTCTCCCTCCTCAGCCCATACCCCGAGACTGGGAGGATCAACCCTTTAGGCCCCCAGACCCTTAAGCCCCACTCCCAAATCCCTGTAGCACCTCATGACCCAGCTGGGAGTGCTCCGAGCCATGTCATTAGTGCCCACATGAATAAGGAGCATGGGATAATAGTCTGTGGGCTGGAGGAGCTTAGGGATCTTTTCTGCAGTGTCTTGGATACGAGCCCTGGGAAGCAGCAGACTTCCTGGGATAAGGGATTGGGGTGGCAGATTGCCCCCTCAGGATGGAGTCTCCCAAACAAACAGTTTGAAATTGATATTTTAATAATAAAGTTGAAAGTTAGTAAATCAAAGTAATAAATTGATAATAATATTGAATATTATCAACATGAGCAAGTTGAAAAATATTTATGTAGGTTTTCCTCAAAATTAATCAGTGAACACACTTCAATTAAATGTTTAAGTTTTGACAAAATTGTATTTTCTGACAGAAAACTGTTTCATTAAAAAAATTTCAAACAACTGTAAAAAATAATGCCAGTTCTAGTAGGCAGTCCATGACATTGGTCTTCATGCTGAATGTTAAATCTCCAGTAGTTGAACGTCAGCACACCTGTAGTACCTTTGTAACTAATATTTTGGCTGCAGCTAGAGATCACTTAATATGCTGAACTATAAATATGAAACTTCATAATCTTTGTAAGTTTATCCTATTTATGCTGCAGAGACTCGGTCGAGAAACAGTTTGAGGTAGCTACAAATCCCATAGACAGTGATTCTCCAGGTCTGATGCTGCTGACTATTCCATTCCAATGCCACATTATAGGGTTATTCAAGAGTTGAATTCCTTAAACTGTCACTCAAAGGTCCAAAAATTTGCCAACTATTGTTGTGGAACTTTTTGCAGCGTTTATACACATCTCAAGCACAGAAACAAGAACAAGGAGTGTGTTACTGAGCTATAAAACTGGCCACAAGATAAATAATTTTCCAAAGGAAAAATTTAGACAAAAAATAACACTGGCATGTTTCTACCAAAAAAAAAAAAGTTAAATTCTGAAACAACTTAGTGCCTCAGAGATGATCCACTCCCATAGGTTCCCATTTCCTTTTTCAGACTAGAATGCCTAGCCTGACTACATCTCCCATTAAATTCTTATTGAGGAGAGGATATCAGAGTGCATCATAGGAGTTAAAGGCTAGATGGAAAATCTGGATGACAGAGGACAAGAAGAACAATTGACCTTCAGCTAACAGGACACAGCATATTGTGGCAGACTGCAAATGATTTTCAGCAAAATATGCATTTAATTTAAATCCAGTTTTCTGGATTTAACATTTCTGTTGGACAATTTTTCACTACCCACCACCCAAAGCATTATGTACACAGATTATGCTGTAAAGAATGAGGTAATTATATGATTAATTGTATTTTGTATGTTTTGTTAAACCTCACTGAAACACTGCCTAGCCTTCCAGGAAAAATATCTAGTACTTGCAGGCAAATTTAGTAATCCTTTGATCTTATTTTGTTCATAGAATCATAAGAAAGTAAGGCTGGAGGAGATCTCATTAGGTCATCTTGTCTGCTCCCTGTTCAAGGCAGGACATCCCTAACTACAGCCAAGTTTAACCTGCTCCTGAAAATTTCCAAGAATTGCAATTCCACAGCTTCTTTAAGTAGCTTGTTTCAGTGCTTGACCACACTCGGGCCCCTGGCAAGCATTTAAATAAAGACATGGTGAGATCTGATTGGCAATCATAACAATCGCACCTCTTGCCACGTTACTTGTGCATGGTAGGAGGTGGGATTGTGGATCAGATCCAACCATGCCATATAGCCAATACAGGGGGAGCTCTTGACTCCAGTACACCCTGAGGTTAGGAGCAGCAGTCATCTGATCAGAGCTCCCATCCTCAGGAGCACATCCATTAATTTTTTATTGCCTCCAACCATTTCTGACATTCTGCTCTAGACTCTGTCCAATCTGTTCATATCTTTCTTTGAAGTGCAGGGCCCAAAACTGGACACAGTGCTCTAGGTGAGGCCTCACCAGTGAGTGGAAGAAGCTTTTTCCTTCATTTCCAAGAGATGTATAACCCAGTATTGGTGTTAGCTTTTGAAATGGTCTGATTAAAAATAATGAGTAACAGTTTAGAGTGGTAGGTAGAAATAATTTGTGAAATCTCTGCAGAGGTGTCTTGTAGGACACTGCCTCTCATCTGCAGTTACTGGCCCTGAGTAAAACATTTTCCTTGGGTTCCTACTAGATTGCCAATGACTTAGTGTCCAATCTGCCCTTGATGATATTACCTGAAAGGACTGCCTAATCAGTAAATAGTTATTTCAGATCAGCAATAGAAAGTAACTCTCACCCTACTGAGGAGAGAATGCCAATAGGTGTGTGTGGGGGGGCAGGGGTTAAGTTGATCCAAATTCTAATTAGTCTGAAAAATTTTAAAACAAATTTGTTACACAAACTTTGAGCTTCCTTTTTTATATTGTAGATAGCATAACTATCTGGAGAAGCTTCTTTAATAGTGCTTTTTAATGTCTTATATCTGGTGTAGCTGAGATGAAAGGTTTGGTTTTGATTTTGGAAGAAGGATTACATCAGTTCTTTTTTTATGTACAATGCTTTGCTTGTCCTTTGTATATTGCTTGCCTTTGGAATATTTCTTCATATTTCTCAACAGTAGAAGCTAAATATGAGCTAAATATGCCTTCATATTTCTCAACAGTAGAAGAGCTAAATATGCCTTCATATTTCTCAACAGTAGAACTATTCCTTCATATTTCTCAACAGTAGAAGAGCTAAAGGTTGCTTTTACCATAGTAATACAGAGCTAGTATTATCATGGTTCTTGAGCTAAAAATGACACCCATTATTACACTTCCAGCCTCCCTTCCTATAACCGCCACAGATGTATTATGTATATTTTCCTCACAAGGAAATGTCTCATTACCCATAAAGTTGTGACAATGAAATCTTAATTTGGAACTGCCACTGTGTCCTCTGAGGTGGATTAATTACATTTTTTGTCCTTGTGTGGATTTTTGGACTCAACCCATTGATTTTCCGCAATTTCAAAAATGTGCTCTCCCCCAGTTGGGAGTTGTTCTGGCTCCCTATTGAAAATAATCTTACATCAACCAAAAAAATTAAATAGACATGCTCCTTCACACCTTATATACTTGAAGGGGTGATTTTGAGGTAAGACAGCTAATCACACCCCCTCCAAAGAGAAATATTTTACAGTGCCACAGAAGATGGAGAATTTTTGCATCTATTCTTGGTTTAATGATACACTATTCCTATACTGCTTTCCTACTTTCTTTAGTGCCCCTTTAAAAAATTAATTAAGAGGGGGCAGCTACTAATATATCTACTGATATCAGTCATGTCTGCTAGCATTGCTACCAGGATGGTTTATGGGCGTTTATTTGTTCAGTTCATTCTAGCTAAGCCCTCCCTGCTTTCCACAGTTTTCCCTGCCCATCAAAAAGGAAGAAGAAAGTGAGCAGTGTTAGGGCTGCTTAGGGAGTTTCTGGAGACCGAGAAATGCCAAGGAAAGTAAGTAGAACAGTGTGGGAGGATGAGTAGGGAGCAGAGGAGCAAAAGCATCATGGGAAATGCAACTAAGTAAGGTAGACTTGAGGGGACAGTATCCATGTCTAGAAGCTGCAGCTGTGCAGCTAAAGGAAACATTCAGTTTCAGAACCTTTGCATTATGGCGAGACTGCAGGCAAAAGTAGCTGCAGAGAAACCCAGGAATACATGGTGTCATCCTGGTAGCTAGTCAATAAATACTACAGCTCGTTGCAAATTGGGCTTTCAGAGCACGTAACAAGCAGCAGGCAATGAGGAATATCAGGCTCAAATGCTTCTCCTAGTTGCATTGCTCTAATATCAAAATAGCTCATTTTAAATGCATAGAGGTATCTGGATTTACTTTGATTTGACTAAAATTTAACCCAAGCCTATTAAATTGTTTAGGCAAATGACGCACTTATTTCCAGAAGCACCAAGAATTACTTAAAAATACATATTCTTATTTGCCAGCTGTACCGTTGAGCATATCTAGCTGCTTGCATATGAAACCCATCAGAACTGGTCTTGGTTGTATAAAGGATAATTTTGTGTTTTGTTGCTTGTAATTAAGAATGAGATCAAAGAACCTGTGCAAAGAGCCAGCACCAGGTCCATATATCCCTTAAGACATTGCAGTGAAAATTGTTTTGGTCTTGTACATAGAACAGGATTTTACAGCGAGTGATTAGTTTAATTTCCCCTCCCTCACACCAATTTTGGGTTCTTGTTTTTGGTTTCTCATGGTTCCATTCTCCTTATTATTTAGATAATGTAAGACTTTGTAACCAGGTAGAAAATGTCTGGTAGCTAACATGGAACAAAAATGAGCATCCTTTTAACATATAAACAGTTGTTTCACTGTTTCAAATCCCCTTTTAATTCCTCATAAAAATACTTGCATATGTCATATTCTGAGATATTTGTTTCTTAGATAGAAAGAAAAGAAAGAACAAAACCAAAAAACCTATGCTATATGGTACCAAAGTAAGAGAGGTGTTCCTGTCTCCTGTTTATCACATAATGTGAAAACTTATGCAATTTTGGGATACATGTTTAATTTGATAACTGTCTGCTTCTTTTGTTATCTGAATTTGAGTCTGCCTTCAAATAAGTTGTCATCAGAATAAATATGGATCAGATATCAGCCCAGTAGAAGCAACATCAGATAATCTAGTAGCTAATGCTTTTTGGCAAATGTCATATTCCGTGTTGCAGATTGTTGTGTTTTGTTTCATATCAGATTGTGTTGTCGGGAGTCTTTCTTTGGTAAAAGTATCTCATCATGGCAGGTATTTGTAAAGCATCTCATTTTTAACAATTATTGATGAATGAATTAATGATTGAAATGTCTCCAATTTGTGCTCCCTGCAAAAAAATTGTGACTCAGTTCTGAAAAATTAGCCCTCTGTTCAACAAATTCCTTATCTGTGCATTCTTTATAAAAAGGGGTAAAAATAAAACCTCACTTTTGTTCACACTGCTTATTCTAATTGTTTACAAGCCCATTAGTATCTGTCTTTCCTGCGCATTTTTAGTGCTACAGTGTGTGTGTTGGAAACATTGTAGAGGAGTCTGTTTAAAAACAGGTATTTTTCATTTGAATTTCAAACAAATCACACATACATTTTTGGTCTCTTTTTCAACAACAGCTTTTTGAGTATCTAAGTTCCTATCAAAATAGGAATCCACAATCTCCCTTTAATGCAAATATATACAGTAAGGAAAGCATATTGAGAGTAATGTAATAAGCTTGTGGTGTACTTAGAAATAGGATTGCTAAGAGATGAAGACAAGAGAAGTGTTTAATGATTATGTGCAAATAGATTACCCAGTACCTGGTGCTCAGATTTTACTGACTTTGCCCTTTACCTTTCTGTGATCCACTAATGGCCATCTGTTGAGTATGTAATTATATGCACACCTGCATTTGATATAACAGTACATACATTTGCCAATTTTTTTTTTCTGATTTCAGGAAAATTTTTAATTTATTTTGTTACAGTTAGGATAATGCAATATCATGAAGTGTACATAAACATACACAAAAAAACTTAAGAGAATTTATTGCTGTTTTAAGAGATTAGATCCATATTATGAATGACTGAAGTTCTTTATTAATAATAATCCACAGACATTAGCAGCTCAGGTTTCCCCAGTAGTTTTTTTTCAAACTATACCTGAGAGAAACAACTCTCAAGTTGAGAGTCAACAACACAATGTGAGCCAGATCATACTTTTCTCTGCCTTTCAACCTCAGTTTTAGTTTTTTTCCTAATTTCCTGGGGCTCTGAGCAGCATAAGACAGTCTCTCCCATGAGCTCTGTAAAAACTCTCTCTCGCACACACACACACACACACACACATACAGTTGTGTGCCATTAGTTTGATGGGTGGAAACTCACACACTCATAAATAGACTGTAAGCACCATAAGCCATTTTTCAAAGGCTATTGGAGAGACAGGTATATTGATTTACATTACAGTGATTTGAATAATATTTTCCATTTGTGCTTTTTTATTATTTTTGGAAGGATGTTATTGTTGTTAGCTCTTGCAACCACAAAAACACATTATTTTGCCAATCTGTACTATAATGTTCATATTATTCCAGCCATTATTTATTAAAGGTAATCACTAATAACTTATTGTGCAAGGGTGGGCAGATACTAATTTCTGGAAGAAAAAAATACATTTAACATTTAGTTCTCACTGTATACTGAGGGTAGGTCCTTAGAATAAACACAGATAAAATTGTGTTTGGTAAAATAACTCTTAAATCAAACCTTTACTTTAATCTCAAGTATGCAGTTTCCTAGTCTTGCCCCTCACTTAGTCTTCCTGGTGTATAGAAAGGAATATAAAATTTGCCAGCTACTGATAAGTTTGCCAGAATTGACCAGGACATTTCCAAGCCCTCAACCCTGCACACTGGGCAGAGGCTGGGCAGCTTGTCCCCTGCTCAGCTACATGAGCCCAGAGTTGAGAGGAAACAGGCTGGGAGGCTTGTTCCTTGCCCAGCTCTGTGAGTGCAGAGCTGGGGCGGGGAACAGGCTGAGGGGCTTGTTTTTTCCTTAGCTCCACAAGTGTGGAGCTGAGCAGGGAACACGCTCCCCAGCCTGTCCCCTGTCTCTCCCCCGCCCAGCTCTGTGCTCGTGGATTTGGGCAGGGAACAGGTTTCTCTGCCCCCGCCAACAGGGAGCTCCCAGTGCTGGCTCTGTGACTGTGGGCGGGTGCTGGTATTGGCTACAAATGTCCAACTCAGGATCATTAAAATTCTAGTTTATAAGACAGATTGAAATGTTGCAATGAAATCAGATCATAAACCTTGGAGCCAATCCCCTCAGGCACACATTCATGCACGCGTGCACACACAGGCACGCGCGCACACACACACACACACACACACACACACACACACACACACACACACACACACACACACACACAGAGTAGCTAGCTATGAATATCTGATCTGTGAAGCACCAGAGTCAAGTATATCTATCCCACAAGCGCTGGAGTCTGCCATCAATGGCTGGTCAAGGCTTCTTCCAGCATGGTGTCGTCTTCCAGAAGGGGGTCCTTCTAGCTGAACAGATCAGGTGCTGGTCAAGTTGAAGATCAAAAGGGTGCCATTGAGGGTCACTCTTCACTACCTTTTATCTGTCCCTGGCAAACATTGGTGACTCCCCAGTTTCTGGGCTTGCCCAATCCAGGGTTTATTGACCCTTGTGGGATGTTCCTCAGAAGTTGGTTTTCAGCTCTGATTAATTCAAACTGGGGCTTCTATCCCTTTAACAATGAAGGTTCAGGGAGTTCCCCGGCTGCTACATTGGGCCCTATTGATTTCTTCCTCTCATTAATCTCTGGTTTTGTAGGTGACAATTGCCACTCGTTAACTTGTTACTGTAGCTAGCTACTGTGTTACGCATTCAATTACTGATCCTCTCATGCAGGGGCCAGCCTGATACAGGAAGGCGGCAGTTTGATCCTGCCCTTGCTAGCATTGTCACAGGGTAAAGAGCATAAAATATAAAAATACAGGAGTATCAAATATAAATGCCATGGCACACAAATAGATACAGATATCAAAATACAATATTATTAATTATAATTATATCTATATATTGTAGATATAAATGCACATCTACAAAATGTAGAACACCCATGTAATTTAATAAAACACGATTCCTTATATCAGAAAGAAAAATACCCAAATAATTCTATATCTTGTAGTAAGAGAGGGAAAAGAAGAAAGAAGGAAGGAAGAAAAGCTAGAAGAGAAGAGATATATCCAAAGAGGGGAATTACTGATGGAAGGGGATGCTCCTTGTTACCCTGAGGATGCAGGCAGGAAAAGGGGCTTTCTGCTGTACAGAGAGACTCTTATCTCCCAGCCTGAGCTCTGCAGTTGTGGAACTTGGGCTGGGAGAGCCTTTTCTCTCAGCATGAGCTCCACAGTTGTGGGGCTGTATGACAGGGCAGTGTTTGTGCCTGCCACTTTAAGGCCTGAGCCAAGCAGCCAGCAGGTGCTTCATTGCAGCAGCCATTTTAGATCTCTGGCTGCCTATATAAACAGATCAGTTTCTTGCTGGCAGAGTAGGTAGTAATATCACCTGGCTTCAAGGCTTCATGTATCCTCCTCGAGCTAAGGAAGGAGCTGTAGGGGATGGCTAGGAGGCTCCTGGTCCTGGGCATGCCCTAAAAGTGCACCCTGCTAGGAGTGGGTGGCCTGGTGGGGTTCTCAGTGGCACAGAAGCCCCCAGGAAATGTCAGGCCAGTTACCACCCTGGTGAAAGGTGGGTCAGGGTGCCATAACCCCAGCTTCCACAACTGGGCAGGTAACCTGCTAGTAAGGCCAGAAGGTGGATCCAGGAGTGAGAGTGGAGCTAGAGGCTCAAAGGCCTGACTGAGTGTACCCTTGACTGGTAAATGCTGGGGCCAGGACTAGAATGGTCAAAAGGGACCCACTGTGAAGGATGCCCAGAGCTGAGGGCCTTGGGTTCCAACTGGTCTTGGAGGTAAGGCAAGGGCCTGTGTGGCCAAAGGTCCTGGGGGGACCATGCCCAAGAGGGGATATAGCTTTAGGGATCTAGGCAGCCCTGAATGAGGGTGGGGTAGGCCATCTGAATGGAGGGATCTTAGAGGGGTCCTGATTGGAGGATTCTGGGGCCCAATGTGGGGCTGGTGAGATTAGCATCTGTGAAGGCCATCTGTGAGGCATGGGCTGCGGTGTAGGAGAGGTATGAAACTGCAGATAATACCCCATGCAGCACCAGCCCCATGGCTGCAGAGCTCAGGCTGGGAAATAAGGGTCTCTCAGCACTGACCCTGCAGTTGTGGAGCTGGTGCTCAGAGATAAGTGTCTCCCAGACCCCACTCCCCACTTGCAATATGGGGGCAGGGGGCTTGGAGCTCCCTGCTGCCTGGGCAGGGGGACCCAGTCCCCACCCAGGATTCTGTGGCAGAGCCTGCCCTAGCAGCAGGCAGCTCCTCAGGGTAGGGAACTATCTCCCATCCCCTGGTGGACAGCTGACTAGGAGCAGGTTTTGATCCCTGTCAGGCATCTACACAAACACTACAGTGTTGTTACTAATCCCAATTTGCAGGTAGCAAATTTACTCAAGATTAAGGAGGTTTACTGCAAAGTAAGCATGTGCACATTTTGATGTACATGCTCACTTTGCAGTAAACTATGCTAATGCAAAGTTAAGCATCTCATGTGGACACCCCCCAATACAAAACATTCAGCATATGTTGAATCATCTGTCTTGCCAGATCCTTCCAGTTACCAGGAATTATAGGGTGAAGTATGTCCTGAGCTGAAGGTACAGCCTTGACTTCTGTATTTAATGGCCCCTGCTGGACCTATCCTATAAACTTGTTTAATTCCTTCTGACCTCCACAGCATTCTGTGGAACTGAGTTGCCCAAGCTGATTGTATTGTGTATTTCCTTATTTGTTTTAAACGTGCTGCTAGACTTATTTAATTGTGAGTGCCCACAAATTCTAAGTGTTTTTAAATGGGTAACTTATCTCAAATGATAAAATGGGCATACAATATTGTGTATCCAATAACTTCTGCGTAATCTTTTTTGAATCTCTGTCAGAAATAAGTTTTCTAGATTTCACAAGAATAAGTTCTCTAGTCTCTAGACTTTGCAAGAATTATCCTGGTTAAGACAATAAATGAAAAGGTATTAAGGAGACTGAACATGACTAGAAATTTTTTCCTTGGTGACAAATGAATGGGAAATATTGAAAAAAGAGAAACCATTGTTTCTTGCGCCCAGGCAACTGAGGTGGGTACAAGATGGAGCTGTAACCCACTATGGGCTGCTGTTTTCCTATAATAACTAGATCTCATTAAGTCTGAGTATGTAGAGCAGGGGCAGACAAAATACAGTCTGCAGGCTGGATCTGGCCCACCAGGTAATTCCATCTGGCTGGCAGGGCCCTTTCGTAAGGCCTCTGTAAACCTTGGCCGTGGGCTGCACCTCTACAAGCCAGTGCCTCCAGAGGTGCAGCTCTGGTTGCGAAGTAACAGACCTCCGCCCCAGCCCCAAGCCAGGGGGCACTAGAGACAAGCCTCTGCTTGGCAGAGCTTGTGCCTGGCCCCCCACGGCTGTTCCCAGCCTCCTACACACGCAGTCAAAGAAAGCCGTGATTTTTCCCAGCCTGTGAGCCTGGAACAATGAGCCACGGCCAGGGACTCCCAGTGGGGGAGGGGGGTGAGAGTGCGGGGAGCCATGCACTATGGGGCTGGGCTGGGCTGGCCCCATGTGCTGCAGCAGTTCATCAGCTGCATGATATAGGGCTGGGTCAGGCTGGCTCCACATGCTACCACCATGTGAAGCCAGTGTTTTGGGTGGGAACTGTGCACCATGGGGCCATCTGGAGCTGGCCCCACATCCTGCCACCACATCTAGTCAGGGACTCAGGCAGGAGTGCTATTGGGCCAGATGGGGCTGGCTCCACATGCTGCTAGCATGTGCATCCAGGGACTTGGGTGGGAGCTGTGTGTTATGGGGCCGGGTGGGGCTGGCCCTGCTTGCTGCCACCACATACAGCTCCAGTGACTCGCACATTCCAGGGACTCCAAGGACCCCCCTGACAGACAGACACATGCCCCCCACCTCAACCACATACCCCATACCTACACCCCTCCATGTTCACCCCCATTTTCTCTCCCTCTCTCCTCTCTCTCTCTCTCTTCTCCCCCTCCCCCAAGGGTAAGACTGTATTTTGAGCTATTATGCGATCACCTCTAGATACATAATGCAAGCACACACAAATCAGGACAAAAATGTTTTTTGAAATAAAATTAAAATAAATTATGGTAGATTTTTTTTCTTTTAGTGTATCATTTTTTTCCAGTTTCAAGATGGCAAACCCTGTCCCTCAAATGATTACTTCCAGGGCAAGGGAAAGAACTTCTGGTGGCAAAGGACAGGGGTTAAGCATGGGACCAGCAGACAGGGTACCTGTCAAGGGGCAGGGCTATCCTTGCAGTCATTGACAGCTCACCAAAATTCATGAAGTGGCCCTCCAGCTAAAATAATTGCCTACTCCCAATGTAGAGCCTCTAAGCTAACTAAATGAGTGTGGCTCCTGATTTTAGATTGGGTCACATTTTCAAAAGTGACAGGATGCGTATTCTGGTAGTTGGGTGTTTGTTCCACAGGAAGTCTCTGACAAGGTGTGTTCCCTGGTAAACAAAGGAAACAAGTTGAAACCTGGGATAAATGAAAGCCTGTTTCCTTGTATCAGACAAGATCTGTGACCCCCATGTCCTCATTAGAGGAGAAAGTTCCAAGTTGTTTACAGCACTGCCACCGTATTTTAAACAGTCGGTTCCCTGTCTCCTATATTCAACACAAGTTGAAAAGGTGGACAAGACTTATTCTTCTTCTATTTTCCTTGTTTTCTAGGGTTGTAGAGGATTTTAATTCAGCTACCAGATCAGTCCTTGGGAAACCCATGTCGGCATTAGGAGCAGTGACCTGTGTGGCCTGAGAATATCATAAAGAAGGGGAAAGTGCCAGCTCAATACTAAAAGACTAATGGCGGGCTTTCTACCTTCTTCAGAAATGGAGGGGACATTTCATTCTGTCCCAGTGGACAGCAGTTGCAAGCCCACTTCTCTCCTGTCATCCAGCGGATCAAAATCTTCCTCATCAGTGAATGAGGATTTCTGATTTGTTCCATGAAATGTCATGCAAGAGACTTGCTGCTGTTTCTCCTTCTCCTTATATTCTTTCTCATGTTGTCAGGATCTAAATTGTTTCTTTCCATGCTGAAATTCCCAGCACTACTGAGAAAAGAGCTGTACAATTTCAGGACTGGTAAGCAGGTCTACTTACAGGTGCCACAGTGGAGGCGCAGCTGAAAAACAAAATGTCCTAGGGATCATTTTTAAAATTTTTATTTTAAGTATGAAAATGGGAATGGGAAAGGAGGCATTGCAGTGAAACCTGAAGACAAGAATGTGAACACAAGGGCTGTGCAAAGCTTCAGTCCCTGATTCAGTTTGGCAGAGATTTGGCCCAATTCAGTGGCTGAATCTCCAAATCCAATCAGAGGGCCCTTTTTCTCTCTCCAAATCGAATCGGAACCCTCTGAATTGGTTCAGATATCTGGAAAGATTCAGTGATTGAGACGTAGACACAGCTTTAAATGTTTTTTCTACATACCTCTAGGTAGCAGGTGGTTGTGAATGCTGCAATTCTGGGGCACATGGAGTGTCCCACAGAAGCATGGGGGGCTCCCCAGCATGCTCGACAGCAGACATGGAAGTGAACCAGAAGCACCTCAAAGGCTTATCTACTGCACAGTAAAACATCACCATCTACACGTGTGCACCATTTATTGCATAGTAAATTAGTCTGCTGCACAGTTAGCTGCTACCTGTAAATACGAGGTAGTAAACTAACTGTGCAGTAGATACTGCTCCGTAGTGCATGTGTAGATGCTGACCGGGAGTAAGTTTACTTCTGGTTAACTCCAACACCAGCTCCTGGCTCCCCACAGGAGACATGCAACACCAGGACTGGGGAGTTCTCTGCTTCCCCACATAGCCAGGGAATGGATAGGAGCTGTCTGGCTTCTGGGGCAGCTCCCAACCAGCCCTTGACTGGGTGGGGAAATCCCTGAGCAGCCCAGGTTGTCCAGGAGCTATCTCATCTCTGGGGCAGCTGGCAGCCAGCCTCTAGCTTCAGAGGGATTTCTCTGAGGAGCCACATGCTGTCTGGCAGCTTCCCCAGAAATGGAACAGCTCTGAACCAGCCCCAGACTGCTTGGAGAAATCCCCACTGAGCCAGGGGCTAGCTGTCAGCTGTCCCACTGGCAGGACAGCTCCACACCAGCCCCCTGCTAGGTAAGGATTCCCTGCCCAGCCAAGGAATTGCTGCCAGCTGTCCCATCAACTGATGGGGGAAGGGGGAGGGGAGTGGGGGGTGCTGCCAGCCCCAGGTGGCACACCACAGCTGGGAGCAGGGCCAGGGGGTGAGGGCAGGGGTGCCCCTCTACATGGGTGCTTTGTGGACAAGTGATGCGGGGCTTAGTGTGGTGGTGCCTGCCATGTGCAGGCTGTACACATGCTGCCCAGCTGCCTGCTCAGGGGAGGAGGAGAGGGAGACTTTCATGCAGCCAGAGCACAACTCCATGGCTGGCTCTGCAGCCGCAGTGAGGAATGAGGGTAGGGCGGGCTTGTACATGGTGGCTGCTGCCTCTCATCTTGAGGGCTATGCCAGTGGTAATGGCTGCTGCCTACAAAACCTCCTGCTGTCATGCCCGGAGCTGTGTGGCTGGCCACTGGGCGGCAGCAGCAGTGTGGTGGTGGCCAGGCAGAATGCAGCCATCCTCACCACCATCCCACACTGTGCCACTGCCGCCAGCCGCACAGCTCTGAGCATAACTTCACGGCAGCAGCGGGAGGTTTTGTAGGCAGAGGCCATCACCGCTGCCATGGGCAACCACTGCTGCCTACCTGTGGGGCCACCTGTGCCAATGGTGATGGCTGCTGCCTACAAAACCTCCTGTTGCCACTGTGAAGCCATGCTCAGAGCTGTACAGCCAGTGGCACAGCGTGGTGGGGGTGGCTACGTGCCACCTGGCCACCACCACATTGCTGCTGCCACCTGGCGGCCAGCCACACAGCTCCAAGAATGGCTCCGTGGCAGTAGCAGGAGGTTTTGTAGGTAGCGGCCGTCACTGCTGGCATGGACCTCTAGGTAAGTGGCAGCAGCTACTGTGTGTGAGCCATCTCCCCTCCCCCACCTCCCCCATTCCTCACTGCTGCTACGGAGCTGTGCTCCAGCTGCATGCAAGCCTCCCTCTTCCCTCTCCCTTGGGCAAGTGGCCAGGTGGCATGTGTGTGGCCCGCACATGGTGGGCACCACCAAACTGCGTCTTACATCGCTTGCCCACAAAGCCCCTCCCACAGAGAGGTACCCCTGCCCTCACCCCCTGGCCCTTCTCCCAGCTGTGGGGAGCTGGCAGCACCCCAGCTCCCATAGCCCCAACCATCTCCTCAAGCCCTGCCCCACAGCCCCCAAGCCCCACTTACCTCTAGGATCCAGGGACAAAGGGCATGGCTCTGGTGTCAGCGCTTGCCCACAAAGCCCCCCAGCCTGCAGGTAGCTGCCACCACCCCGCACCACCGCAGAGCCATGCAGCTGGTTGCGGGGCATGCCACTGCATGCAAGCCCCATGTTCCATCCCCCCAGGCCAGGCAGCACATATGTGGCCCACATATGGTGGTTGCCACCACACTGCCACTGCCATGCCCTGTGCCACTTGCACACACAGCTGTGCAGGTGGCTGTGGGATGATAGCACAGGGTTCAGTGGCAGAGTTGCGGTGGCAGCCTCCATGTGCGAACCGCCTGTCAGGCCAGCCAGCATGTGCGTGGTCCACAGAGTGGCACCCCTGCCCTCAGCCCCTGGCCTTGCTCCTGGGAGTGGGCACAGGGGCACACTCCCCTTCTTCATCTACCCCCCTTTCCCCCACCCTGCCCCGCCTCTTCCCCCCACACATACTTACCTGCTGGGGTGGGTGTCAGTGTCTGTGCCTGCATGGCTGGGGGGCTGTTGCGAGGGGCATCAGGGGGGCTGTTGAGACTGTGAGGGGGAGTGTGCGGCACCAGCAGTGCTAGGAGGGGGTGTGGGGGGCCTTTAAAAAATTGCAAATTTTCCGATTAAAAACCCAAAATCTGTGATAAAATTTAATCAGAGAAAACCAGGATCCCTGCAAGAGATTAGGAGCTGGTATTACTAAAGGAAATACCAAGCTTTGGTGGGATTGGACAGCTCAGAATTTTTTCTTGAAGATGTCTCTGTGGTCTTTGCTTCTTTTTCCTTTTTATCATTATGACTCTAATCTTGACTTTAATGCATGAGCTTACCTCTAGCCTTCCTGAGTTCAGTTAAGCTATTCACATGTTTAAATATAAGCATGTGCTTATGTACCTTGCTGCTTTAGGGCCTGCTTTTTGAGGATTGTTATTCTCCTATTTTCCATGTTCCAGCCTTTTCTCTATTTTCCCTCTTTCTGACCGATCTAATGGCTTTCTTAGATCTAAAGCAGAGGACACGGGTGCATATAAGCTGTCATTTATGAGGGTCTAGAGGAGAGCCACTGATATAGTCGGGCTTACAGGACAAGCCCTATGAAGAGAGACTGAGGGACCTGGACCTTTTCTTCTCTTGCAGAGGCTGGCTGAGAGGTGGTCTTGTGGCCTCCTACAAATACATTAGGGGGACACAGCAAGGGATCGGAGATGCTCTGTTCACTAGGGCACCTCTTGGGAATAACAAGGAACACTGGTCACAAACTGACAGAGAGCAGATATAGGCTAGATATCAGGAAAAACTTCTTCATGGTAATGGTGGCCAAAATTTGGAATGAGCTTCCAAGAGAGGTGGTGCTCTCCCCTACCTTTGGGGTCTTTAAGAGCAGGCTGGATAGGCATCTGGCTGGGGTCATCTGACCCCAGCACTCTTTCCTGCCTAGATGATCTGTTGAGGTCCCTACCGACCCTAGCATCCATGAATCTATGAAACCTGAGTTCTGTTCCTGTGAATATACACTCCTTCTAGTAGACTGAGCAGGTGTATTGGTGGTACCTGTCATTACAGTGGTCACTATTGTACCACTCTTGTAATCTGTGCTTGAGTTTCTCTGCTCCATGAGCCACTCCTGTATGCAACTGGAGACATGACATGGCTGAAGTGATCCTTCGAGTACTTTGTCATCTCTGCTGTTTCATTATCAAATAATGCCACAACTGCCTCTATTCACTGTCTAAATCTTCTGTGATTTGACCCTTTGATCCATTCTAGATAACTGAATCGTCATCAGCGACTTGGACGAGGGGGTGGAAAGTATGCTGTCCAAGTTTGCTGATGCCACTAAGATGTGGGGCAAAGGTAGACACACTTGAAGGGAGAGAGAGGCTGCAAATAGGTTTAGACAGACTACAAAAGAGGGCAGAT
>NW_017729032.1:255292366-255296807 GCF_001723915.1 Gavialis gangeticus | reverse complement strand
GACAGGCTGAGAGCCATGGGGCTCTTTAGCCTGCAAAAGCACAGGCTCAGGGGTGACCTGATGGCCACCTATAAGTTCATCAGGGGTGACCACCAGTTTCTGGGGGGACATTTGTTCACCAGAGCGCCCCAAGGGATGATGAGGTCAAATGGTCATAAACTACTGCGAGACTCTTTCCGGCTGGACATAAGGAAGAATTTCTTTACTGTCCAAGCCCCCAAGGTCTGGAACAGCCTGCCATCGGAGGTGGTTCAAGCACCTACACTGAACACCTTCAAGAGCAAATTGGATGTTTATGTTGCTGGGATCCTATGACCCCAGCTGACTTCCTGCCCTTTGGGCGGGGGGCTGGACTCAATGATCTTCCGAGGTCCCTTCCAGCCCTAATGTCTATGAAACCTGCACAGCCATGCATTAATCTGCAGAATGCACCCACTCCTGCCAGGGTCCTTCTCCTTGACCCTAAAGACTGAGGCGAACACAACCTGTGCCTCCACCTCCTTCACCCTTGGACCCTGGCAGTATCATTACTGCCCACATGGATGAGCAGCATGGGGTAGTAGTCATAGGGTCAGACAATTCTTGCTACTTCTTCTATGACATCTCAGATCCGGGCTCCAGACCATCAGCAGACCTCCCAGGACAACAGGTCAGACCAGCAGATGGATCCTTCCATCCCCTGCAGAAGGGAGTCTCCAACCACCACCACCCATCACTTCCTCTTCATGGCAGGGGATTCCTGGCCTGACCTCTTGCACCAATGGAATGCTCTCCTCCTCCTGTGTTGCTAACACTCCAGGTCTGTTCTCCAGGCATACCACTGCACATGGAGATGACGAGTTCTTGCTGCCAGAAGATTCCGGCTTCCACCTTCCTGGGACTCCATACCCTCTTCATTTTCTAGCACCATATCTGGTATGTTCCTCATCGGCTCTGTTCTTGGGGAACCCTAGCACAGTACGCAGCCTGTCTGACTCACAAAGGACTTCCCCTGCCCCACACACACGCATACCTCTGCCTGAACAAGAACTGGTTAGAGGAAGGACTTAAAAAAGACAATGAAGATGCAGTGGGAATGTACCTAAAGCCCTCCACACAAGGGTGATAGGAATGAATCAACTCTCCTGGTCTCATTTACATTGGAGATGGAACCGGATAGCAATTCATCTACGTGGGAGATGGGGCACGAAAGCACCTTCATCAGCATTCAGGATGAAGAACAGAGATTCAAGGCAAGGACCGCAATGAACTCTGGAACCAGAGAAGCAGGGGAGCACTGCATGATGGGGGATCCCTGCTCCAGATGCTAATCAGCCCACATCTCAGCTTGGCATTTATCAGACCAATTCTAGCAATGACTCCTCCTTTATTGGTACCCAAAACACTGAATCTGCCTGTCTGTATTGTGAGCTCCCTCAGAGTGATGCCACCCATGGCCGGGGTGATCAGTTCCTATTATCCAGCATAGGAGCCATCGTTTACCCATAAACAAAGCTAGTGTTCTCCCATTGTTAGTTCTCTACAAAACCCCCTACCTGAGCTCAAGTTTCTGTCCAGGTGCTTGGATCCAAAAGCTGCACCAGTTCCACTCCTTTTCTGCCTGGAATCCCTCCACTGGTCATGCTGAGGGCTCTGCCTGTCTGCAAGCTCCAAAAAAACACCTGGGAACCTCAACTGATTCAAGCTTCACTGAATGTGAGACCCCAACTCTCTCTCTGACTCCAGGAACCTGACTTTTGTTTTCTTATTCCAGACACAACTTTTTAAACCTGGCTTTTGTTCTCTTACCCCAGGCACAGCTTTCTAAACCTGACTTTTGCTGATCAAACTTGAGCTAGACTTCCCCAAATCCTTAACTGAAACTATGTAATATTGTAACTGTTTTATTTATCTCTCTTGTATGGCTATTACTACTGGTATCATCATAAGTTCATATACCTGGCACTAAATAACTTTTATGGTCAAGATGGTTGCTATACTCTCTCTCTGAACCTCACTTACACTTCCTTCCCCTTGACCTCCCTATTTGCTCTGCAGAAACGCTTCTTTTACCTAAGCCAAAGACCCCTGTAATGCCCAAAACTACGGTGGGGTCTGCTCATCAAGGGAGTTACTACTAGGACCATTGTGACAAGAGATTGGGACATACTGAATTTTGAGGTGCATGAGGGTATCAGCTGAAAGTACCAATCAGACCCAGCCTACTCAGACGTACCCTGTTAGCTTCTCTGTGTGTGTTCTAACTGCATTTATTATTGTCCTGCTGAAATGAGGGATAAACTGAGCTCAAGGCACATGAGTGTCAGCCTGTCAATGCTGAATAACCCGGCCTGACTCAGATGCGCTCTGTTAACCCATGTGTTTGTGTCTGACTGCATTTTATTGTTGCCCTGATTAACTGAGTTCAAGGTATATGAGGGTGTTAGCCTGTCAATGCTGAATAACTTGGCCCAGCTCAGGTGTGCCTTGTTAATCTATGTGTGTATATGCATTTGACTGATTTAGTGGTTCGAGAAACCCAGCCCCATCGACCCTGACTCCTGCAAGATGGCTCCATGGGGTGGGGTGAGGACTTGCAGAAGGGAGAGATACAGCTCCGCATGGAAACATAAGTAACACAAGCAGCACATTGACAGAATGTCAGAGACCCCAGAAACATACCCCTAATAAATGAGCACACCCAAAAGTGACGGGCAAATCTGGTAACAGGCAGTCCTTCCTCCACATTCCTAGAGTTTTCCTTCAGCATAGAATTTATTAAGTCCTTATGGCAGAGAATGCTTCAACGCCTTGCTACCTCCTCCTCTAGGTCTCTTGCCTGTTCACTGAGGGACACCTCCAAAAGCACTGCTCCCATTGCAAGCACTCCCCCACCTGGCTGACACTGGAAGGAATCTGCAAGCTGCAGTCTGCATGGCACCAAACCAGGACCTGCATGGAAGCCTCAGTGGTGTGTGATCCTGCATGGACAGACACCTCCCAGGTAGAAGCAGGGGAAGAGCTGGAAGAGGCAGTGGCTTTGGAATTGCAACGTCCTCCTTCAGCCATGCCTCTTGTGTCTTCTAGTCTGCTGCCTCTCACTTCATGCCTCTTTGTCCAAAAGACCTTCCTTAGTAAACTCCTCTGTAGATGGCCTGTTTGCTGTTCCTTCACCTGAAGAGGTCCCTTTTCCCTGCAAACTCCTTCCTCTCAACAAGCTTACAGTGAAGGAATATGAGAGAGTTTCCAAGCAAACTCCCTAGCAAACTCCCCCTCACTCTGGACTCTAGTTAAACAAGGGCTTACGTCTTAGTCTAGCTGCTGAGTTTAGCTGCTAAAATAAAACTATGCAAGTTAGTCAGTCCTAACTACATATTTAAAAATATGATTTTACCTTTCAGGGCTCCCTTTAAAGAGAGGAGCAGCGAACTGACCTGCGAACTGACTAGCGAACTGCTTGCAAACTGTCCTGTTTGCTTCTCCCCATTTGCTGCTGTTCACTACCATTGGCTTCTATTGATGCATTGTCTGTACCTTTTCTCTTACACTGGACTTCATTCTTATACCTGTCATGCCCTCTGCTATTAACTCTAAAAATTTTTGGTTTACAAATGCACACATGCATATAAGAACAGTATATTTGTTAGTAAATCAGCAGGGAAGACTTAGCAACTGATATTAGTATGACAAAACTAATTTTAGAGGCAAAATTCAGACCTTTTATTATGGAGAAATCCAGTGGTGCCAGAAAAAGCAGAGGGTTAATTTTCCAAAGTTTCAATTCCTTCAGTACCTGTGTAATAGGGCTGCTGATTTGATTTGGAGGAGATTCGGCCTGATTCAGTGGAGAAACAGGATCCAGGAGACCAATTAAATTATTCAAACCGATTAGAAGCTCTCTGAATCAATTTGGAAAAGATTCAGAGAGCTTCGGCAATTCAGGCAGTCCCCACTCGCTGCCACAGGGAGCTGGACCTGGATTCCATGCTGGTAGGTAGGGGGAGGGAAGCCTGGAGGAGTGGGGAGGGGACCCCTGCCAGGCCTCATCCCCTGCGTGCTCCCCCAGGCCCCCTGAACACTTTTTGACCCCCACCCACAGTCCCAGCCGCCCCATGGCTGCCCAGCCTGCCCCAGCTCCCAGCTCTTTAAAAAAAAACCCCACTCACTGGTTGCTGCCAGGTGTGGGGGGTGATCCCCACTGTCCCCACTGCCCCATGCTTCATGGGGGGCTCTGCCACAAGTCTCTCAGCCTCCATCCATTCTCCCAGCTCCCCCATGGCTGCCCTGCCCACCCAAGCTCCCGGCCCTTTAAAAAAACAGAAGAATAAAAAACCCCGGACTCTGACTGCTGCAGCAGCCTTGAGGCTTCTGGGGCCTCATGACAGAGTCCTCCATCCAGCACGGGACAGAGGGGGGCAGCGGGGATCGCCCCCCAGCCTGGCAGCAGCTGGCGAGTGAGGGC
>NW_017729032.1:255280796-255287366 GCF_001723915.1 Gavialis gangeticus | reverse complement strand
GGGGTGGTCTGGGAGAGCAGGTGGAGGCTGGGGGCCCCCAATGCAACACAGGGCAACAGGGGGCAGCAGGGATCACCCTCCCCTGCCACAGCAGCAGCTGGTGAGTGTGGACATCTTGTTTTTTGTTGGGTTTTTTTTAAGAGCTGGCAGAGCAGGTGGGGCAGTCATTAAGAGCAAGCAGGGGATGGGGCCAATCTGGAGATTCAGCTGATTCAGCAGCGGCTGAATATCTGAATCAGATTCAGCCAAATCAATTCAGGACAGTGATTCAAATCACCAAATCAAATCACTGTCCCCTGAATTGGCTGAATCCAAAGCGAATACTAGCTGGTCTGCACAGGCCTACTGTGTAACACATATGTTTGTATGTATGTTATTAATTGGCATTCAGGATAGCTTCTGACTGTTGCTGTTAAAGCTGTGTGTATGAATGATATGTAGCTGATTGGCTCAAATGAAAAAAAAAAAGTTTATTTGGGGTCAACTCAAAAGAAAACTTCCTGATCTTTCTCCAGAAAATGTTTAGAGTGCATATGACAAACTTTTATTTTTAGGATTTTCCATATGTTTATATTAAGTTTAGGTATGTTTCTAAAGTAAATTTCATTTCAAAGAAAAAATATGATTCTCTTTCAAATATTTTTCTTTCTTTTTTTTTTCTTTTTCTCTTTTTGCCAAAACAATCCCACACATTCAACACAAATTCAGAACTTGCTTAAATTTCACCCAGGTCAAATGGCTGCTTAACTATCTCTCTTTTAACGCTGCTTCTCTAACTGGTGTCTTGACTATGTATTATTCACCATTATGTTTTAGTAATATTGAAATGAAGCAAATAAAGCTATTTTGAAAGCAAAGTTGTGTGTGCTGTATATTAGCATCCTCAACATGTTGTATAGTGGTCCCTGGTGTTCATCCAAGCAAAACCAAATCAGGCCAAGCAAAATGAAACCTAGGTGAGAGACACGTTAGGCTGCTGCAGGGAACTGTGTTGGTGATTCAATACGTAGTTACTTGTTGCATAATTATAGTAGGGTGGCCTCTTCGCCAGGTCTCCACCAGCCACCCACCTGTCTTTGGGGTAACCTCTCACCTCGCTTCCTGCCATGCCTTGATAAAAATATATGGAAGTTGTTACTAAGGTGGGAGGCTACCCATTTTCTCTCCCTTCTGATCACCAGGGCCTTAGTACATGCTCTGACCTTCCCTTTACATGTCCCATACCTTGCAGATGTCTCTTCAGTGGTTGGCATTGAGGACCTGAGCTCCAGAGTCTCAAATGGGACTCTCACCCCCAACCAGAGCTCACGATCTCAACTCCCTCACGCTAGGTTCTCTCACTTCTCGCTCTCACCCCCCTCACCAGGGCCACTTCTCGCTCATCCCCTCTCTGGACCATGACACCCACTCTCAGGGCCACTACTCTTGGGAGCTTCTCTCTGGCTTCCACTCTGCAGCCACAGGACTCTGCGGTGAGCCTAGCTGCTGCCCAGGGTCCCTCCTCCAGACCCAAGCCCTGCCTCAGAGCTCACCCAGAGTCTGGGATCCCCCTGTCTGATCTTAGTTCCACCAGGGATGTGGGGCTGGGGTTAGGAGGTGCCCCATACTCACCTTTTACTGGGGAGGTAACTGGCCTAGCATTTCCTGGGGGCTCTCATGCCACCAGGAGAACCATCAGGCCATCCATCCCCAGCAGGGGAGAATGACATCCTGGGATTTGCTTGAGAAGCATCTATGGATGCAAGCCAGCATTTTGGTCACTTTACTAGCCGCAGCATCTCATTGCAGGCTCATGTTCATCTTGTGGTCAATGATGACCCCCAAGTCTTTTTCTTCTGTAGTGCTAGCCAGCATAGCACTGCCGAGCCTATAAGAATGCTGCAGGTTTTTCCTCCCAAGGTGGAGAAACTTGCATTTTTCAGTGGTAAACACCATCAGGTTCTCATCCGCCCATTTGCTGAGCCTGTCCAGGTCAGCTTGGATCACCCATCTTTCACCTGGCATGGATGCTTTGCCCCAAAGTCTGGTGCCATAGGCGAACTTGGCCAGTCCACTTCTGACTCCAGTGTCCACATCATTAATGAAGATGTTGAACAATATGGGTCCAGGGACAGAGCCTTGGGGGACCGCAGAGCCTTGGGGTATTGCAGCAAAAATAAAAAATGTAGTGGTACACCAAGCTGCTATAAACTGTTCAGTTCCTGATTAAAAGTCTGGAAAATTTCCACTTCTAAAAAATTATTCCAAGACGGGGAGCAATACAAACATTCAGTCTGTAGCTCCTCCCCCCCCATGCTGCTTTTCATGCTTTCTTGAGATCAGGGTGGACATGGTCTGGTAAGAGTCTTGGCTCCTTCAGTCTTCCTGTGCCCAGAGGGACTGGAGCAGCAGGAAAAATCCCCCTGATTACACCTCATACGGGGGACACTGGAGTAAGAAGCAGGCGGGGAGTCTCACTGCGAACTTTACACTCAGTTCCCACTCAGTGCATTCTTCTACAGAATGTACCATTAGACAGTGGGAAAAAGTTAAAATCCTTCTGTAAGAGCTACGTTGAACAGGGCAACTAGTTAATGCGGGCTTTTCTTTCCTTTGGCTTCTGTTAATTCTGTGTTCTCGGTATTGCTCCTTTCATAAGATAAGAAGGTAACTTAATTCAGGGCTCAAGGGTTTGTGAAAGAAGTTCCATAAACTGGTTTGACCTAAATCAGTTAAGTCTGATTATTACATTCAACCAGGTTTATCTTAAACTAGTTTCGGCTATTTTGAAAGCAGTTTATATGCACTGCACTTCTGTTCTGTTACAGGTTTAAACCAATTTCTGATCACTTAACCGGTTTCTGTGTAAATTCTGTCCCTAGTCCAGGGCATTAGCAAAGCCAGCTCTATCTCACTGATATAACATATTGACTGTGACAGAGTTGCACTGACAAAAGAGGGTATGAGGCAAAAGAGGCAGTAAGAGGTGCTGCAGATTGGGATTGGGGTCACCTCAGTGAGGTGCAGCAGCAAAAAAGTATAACCTGCTTGAGTGCTCCTTCCACATATAATTTTTTTGTGATTTCCTAGTTGATCTAATAAGAGGTATAATTTCTGAACCAAAATTTCTAGATTTTTGCATCCTTCCCATATACCTCTCTTTACAAAAATGTAACTAGTAAGAACCCCCTCTTTGACATAATCCCTGATGCTCCCTTAAAAAAGTGTTCTTTCTCCTTTCTGACTGTGGCAGGGCACTGTGTGTGCCTGCCACTTTAAGGCCCTGGAACTGCCAGCAGCCAGCTGCCTAATGAGGGCAGCCATTTTAGGTTCAGGGCTGCCCATATAAACAAGGCAGTTAGCCTGCCTAGAGGCTAGGCAAAAATGTTGTCTGGCCAGAGAGCTGTTGAGTTTCATCCAGAGGTAAGGAGGCTCCTGATCCTGGGCATCACCTAAAACCGCACCCTGCTGGGAGTGGGTGGCCTGGTGGGGCTCCCAGTGGCGTGGGAGTCCCTTAGAAATGCCTGGCCAGTTACCACCCCGGTGAAAGGTGGGTTGGGTTGCCTTAACCCCTAGGCCCCACCACTGGGTGGGTTACCTGCGTTGTGGGTAGGGCCCAGAGGGTGGATCCCTAGAGAGGGTGAGGGGCTGGAGACTCCAGACTGATTGAGAGAATACCCTGACTGGCCCATGCTGGGGTCAGCACCAGACCGGTTAAAAGGGCCAGAGGCCCACAATGAGGGATGCCCGAATGCTGAGGGCCAGGGATTCTGACTGGCCTGGAGGTGGGCCAGAGCTGGTAGCCAAAGGTCCCGGGGGGACCACACCCGAGAAGGGAAAATGGCTTCAGGGAGCTCCATAGCCTGTATGAAGGCAGATGAGGCCGTGTGATGAGAGGACTGTAGGTTGGAGTTCAGTCAGAAGGATTCTGGGGCTCAGTGTGGGGCTGGTGATGATGGGAACACCTAGATGCCATCTGTGAGGCTTGAGCTGTGGTGTAGGGGAGGAATGGAGCCACAGATAGTGCCCACTGGCATCAGGGCAGAAAATAAGCAGCCTCCTGCTTAATTAGCACCTTAATTAATTAAGATCAAGGCGTGGCAGGTGAAAAGGCGGATGGTTAGCCCAAGAACAGGTGGGTGGGCCACATTGAGAGCGGCCCTGAGCAGGCCCCCTATTATACTGACTGATAGCCTATTTATAGATGGGGGGGAAAAAGCTATCATTTTTAATAGTTTTTTCTTTCCAAATTATGATAAATGTACTGACATGCTGCCCACAGACATTTCCTCTCTCTGTTCCTGAGTCTTTGTGACTGGCACAGTCAGGGATGCTGTTTTTCTAAGATCTCAGTGGTATAAAAGCAGGAAGGTGTGGTCTCTGCTAAAGATAACAATTTCCATACAAGTTCTGGTGATTCAAGTGGAAGTTTTCTGAGAAACTCTAGTAGGCAGGGGAAAGGGTATTTGAATTGGAAAAAATGAAACATTGCCAGACCAAAACAACAACTTTTTTTATTCCTGTGCTGTCTTTGTGTCATCTGGTCATGTAAGTCCATCCAATCAGCCATTCTGTGAGCTTCCAAGAATGAAAAAGCATGCACTTGTCACTGAATCTTTTCCTCTCTGCCCCCTATTTCTAGTTTCCTTGACACCTTCCCCCCCTCCCCCACTCATCTTCTCAGTCATGTATTTGTGTGCCCTTGTCTGACATCCCACACAACCCTGGTGCTTTCCTCCTCTGACCGCTACATGACCTTTTATTTTCTTCATGACTGGAATCCACTTAGCTCCACATGGGATGCAGCAGCCATCCCTTGTTACATAACAGGATGTATGCAAGGAAATGGAGAATAATTAGGGAAACTGCAAGGGCAGATTTTAAATAAAGAGGAAAAAAAAAAAAGAAAATAGGGCAGAATTTAATTAGAGCAGCTAGAATTTTTCCAGGATAGCAGGATAAGTGCTGCTATTTTTGTGAAAACTATTGACCAGACATAGTCACTTACTTAAGTATTCACTACAAGAGAATACTTGATTAGATTATAACCATGTCTGTCCTCAAAGTGTGGCTCTTCTAATTACAAGGGATATGGATATACATAGTGTCCACAACAAATCAGAAACTTGCACTTTCTGTAGTCAAGTGACCATTTTTTGCCTCCACACACAGCTGCATGCCATTTGAGCTATGGTCATAGTGGGATTGAAAAAGAGTTTCTAAAGGCCTGACCCACAAACCAACAGCTAGAAACTCTCTAATCTTCCAACGATTCTCCCCACATTGACTGCCTTTCCACAGCCAGTTTGCTATTTGCAGTTATTTTCCATGCCAACAGCGATAGCAATTTATATATGTATTTTTACAGACTGTCCAGGAAATCACCTTGCTAATGATTAGATGGTGTTTGTGCTCTTCGCCATTATGTTTTCTTTGCAAAAGGCTAATCTGGATTCAGAGGCTGTGGAAGGCAGCTATTTCAGACTTTTGGCAAGACTGTTCATTCAAATCCCAACGGAGAAGCTAAGATTGAGTTTGCATGGTCCTTGAACTGTTCATTTATCCAAAGGAAGATGTTTATCATCAGATGCTGAATTACACCTGAGGACTGAAAGAGACACCCTGACATCTCTCCCACATCTGCAGTATTTTTAGGTAGTCCTTAGTACTTTCTCTGTCTCCTATTTAATATGCTTTAGTGCCACAGAACTGTCTCAGGAAGAAGTAAAGAAAAAAGGCACAGGATTCATTAAGATCTTATTAAAAATTCAATGAGAAAGGAAGGAGAAACTTTCACTACTTTCAGATCTGCATCCATACGCATCCTTTCTTCTCTGCCCTTGTATAATCACTGGATGCCTGACAATGAAACTACGATTTTATAGTTACACCCTTGAAAACTGGATTATCCTTGTCAAGCCAAGAATTGGATTTTGTGGAGACTTTTGCTTTAGCAACAGTGTTGAAAGCACAATAGGGTGGCAGGAAACATGGGTGCTATGAAAAGCAGTATGTTTAGCTCTTAAGTAAAAGGAAGGATAAAGTATTCTGTTACTTTAGGATTAGTTAGTGGGATTGGCAAAAAGTAGGACTTCTTTCTCATAGCTTAGCCCACATTGGTTTTGATGGATCATCTCATGGACACCTTATCTTCCCAGGTGAGATGTCACTAGCGTGAGCCATATTCCAGTCAGGCTACCGAAGTGATATATCTGAGAGTATCAGGAGTCTTTAACAGAGGGGGCTGGATTGGCTCCTCCCTCTCATTTCCAGATGCTTTATGGATTATGGGATGGTTCTGTGAAATGAATAACCTGGACAGCTGGGAAAGATCTAGCACTGCATGACCACCTCCCACTCTAGAAATCACCAGAAGCTAAAACAACATCTCTGCATTCAAAAGTCTAAGGTTTTCATAGTTTCATAGTTTCTAGGGTCGGAAGGGACCTGAGCAGATCATCTAGTCCGACCCCCTGCCATGGCAGGAAGAGCACTGGGGTCAAATGACCCCAGTAAGGTGGGCATCCAACCTCCTCTTAAAAACCCCCAGGGTGGGAGCCTGCACCACCTCACTTGGAAGCTGGTTCCATA
>NW_017729032.1:255278436-255280224 GCF_001723915.1 Gavialis gangeticus | reverse complement strand
TAACCAGTTGGCGACCCATTGGACTGTATGGGTGTCTACGCCACAGTCCCCCAGCTTCCTAATGAGAATGGGGTGAGAGACAGTATCAAAAGCCTTCCTGAAGTCTAGGAAAACTATATCCACTGCCACCCCTGCATCCAATGATTTTATTCGAAGTTTATCCAGAATGTGGCTATAAGTCTAGGAAAACTATATCCACTGCCACCCCTGCATCCAATGTTTTATTTGAAGTTTATCCAGAATGTGGCTATACCGGATTTAAATTCAGCTGAGGCAATGCACTATAGCTGCTCAATGGATTTGCTTCAGAGTGCTAGCTGCCCCACTCCAGAACATCTTGCTCCTGGCTCCAGGATTTCTCACCTCAATTTCGAAACTCTGGTCCCTAATCATAGTTTATTTCTTAACTCTGGCCTCTGACCTTGATTCATGACCTTGCTTCAACTCCTGACTCCCATTTCAAATTTCAGCTTCTACTACTGTGACCAACAAGCCACAACACATTCTGGTAGTACAACGCTCCCTGTGACCATACATACATGAGGAGTTAAAGGAAGTGATTTCTGTTTTCATTCGCACATGGAAAAAACTCCTATCATTATGTGAAAATTGTAACCTACCCACACAAACCTCTAAAGAAAGGAAATGACTCTCTTTAATTGCTCATAGTTTACTATCTAAAAAGCCCATTATCTTACTGTTGGGTTACACATCTGTACTGAAATCTCCCTTCCATTCCTAATAGATACAGGACTGTGCCTCAGTTCTTTGAATTTGCACTAACATGCAAAACCATCTATTTTAGTGCATTTATATGCATGAGCCAGATATAACGTGGTTTTTTTCTGCCTGTGTGGAAGGAGTAGAGTTCATAGATAAATGAATTTGAATCGGTTCTATCTAATCTGGAGGTACGAGTGAGTCCCAGAAGATCATTCAGGGATGTTTTCACATTAATCAGAGTTCTATAGAGTTTACCATCCCTAAACTCATCTAAATATACATGATAAAAGTGTTTCTCTTTCCTAGTGTTTCCTTAGCCTTCTGGGTTCTTTTGTTAATCTGCCACTGATAGCAAGACTCTGATATGAGAAAACCAATGTGTAAGGTATTAAGTTGCTAAAGAGCTAGGATATAGGATGGAAGGGACCACTTCTGGTCATCAAGACCAGCTATTGCATCATAAAATTCCTTTAAGAAATATTTCAACCCTTGTAAACATTTCTTGGTTGTAGCCTCTTTAGGTTTGAAGGAGGAAAACTTAATTAGATTTGTCTGATTTGGGATACTTCTTCACCAAGCATGATCTGGCATCTAAACAAGGCTATAAAATGCTTATAAAAACACCTAGAATAAATAGTAAAACACTAACTGATATGAGAACAAGGTTTTAAAAAATACAATTTTACTGATGAATTCAACTTAAAATATGGGTATCATTAAAGCAACAGGTTTTTTAAGGGACCAGGATAAGCACCAAACCTACTCTGTCCCTTCCTAGTCATAAAGTAGGCATAATAATCACCTCTCTTAACTGGCAAGAGTGAGGTCCATAATTCATTGACCAAAAAGCATTACAAATGGCCACAACAGTGAAACCTACAGTCTAAAAAGAAATCTGGGCAGCTTGCAAATGTGGAGAACCCCCCTCAACCCCCCCAAAACGGAGCTTTACTTTAAACTCATCATGCTCCAGCACTGAGCTCGGCACATGTCCAGAAGAAGCAGCACATTAGTTGCAGCTGGCTTTCCCAATGTCTGTATATAGCAGGCTTTCTAGTGGGGCTT
>NW_017729032.1:255277645-255277888 GCF_001723915.1 Gavialis gangeticus | reverse complement strand
GAATGGGAGGGCCATCCACACAGCAAAGAAAAATGTTTTATGCATCTTTCCTACGTGTAATATACTTGTCTGTCACTGTGATATAGGCAGGACCAATGTTTCAGTATTAAGATAAAGAAAGCCTTAGTGCAGGAACTACAAAACTACAAACCCACCTTACAATTCCTTGTTAGAGGGATACTAGGGCTGGCATGACAATGGGTGAGGCAGGGTAAAAGTGTTCACAGCCTTTCTGCATTTAAA
>NW_017729032.1:255271690-255272645 GCF_001723915.1 Gavialis gangeticus | reverse complement strand
TAGATACAGGACTGTGCCTCAGTTCTTTGAATTTGCACTAACATGCAAAACCATCTATTTTAGTGCATTTATATGCATGAGCCAGATATAACGTGGTTTTTTTCTGCCTGTGTGGAAGGAGTAGAGTTCATAGATAAATGAATTTGAATCGGTTCTATCTAATCTGGAGGTACGAGTGAGTCCCAGAAGATCATTCAGGGATGTTTTCACATTAATCAGAGTTCTATAGAGTTTACCATCCCTAAACTCATCTAAATATACATGATAAAAGTGTTTCTCTTTCCTAGTGTTTCCTTAGCCTTCTGGGTTCTTTTGTTAATCTGCCACTGATAGCAAGACTCTGATATGAGAAAACCAATGTGTAAGGTATTAAGTTGCTAAAGAGCTAGGATATAGGATGGAAGGGACCACTTCTGGTCATCAAGACCAGCTATTGCATCATAAAATTCCTTTAAGAAATATTTCAACCCTTGTAAACATTTCTTGGTTGTAGCCTCTTTAGGTTTGAAGGAGGAAAACTTAATTAGATTTGTCTGATTTGGGATACTTCTTCACCAAGCATGATCTGGCATCTAAACAAGGCTATAAAATGCTTATAAAAACACAGACATATTAGTTGAATCCTTCATGTCTTGGGACCGGGAGACGAATTTTCTAAAGTGACTGGGGCATTTGGTGGGGGAGGGAGGTAAATTTTAGGTGGCCTCACAGCAATAATTGTGTTTAATATTGGGGATTAATTACACTCTTACGCTTTCCCCTATCCTTGCTTGGGACAGAACGAAAAATCATGTTACATTTATCTTGAAAACCCACATAGTTAGTTTCATAGTTTCTAGGGTCGGAAGGGACCTGAGCAGGTCATCTAGTCTGACCCCCTGCCATGGCAGGAAAAATTACTGGGGTCAAACGACCCCAGCAAGGTGTTCATCCAGCCTCCTCTTAAAGACCCCCA
>NW_017729032.1:255256513-255270566 GCF_001723915.1 Gavialis gangeticus | reverse complement strand
CTCTGGCTTGCCTGGGAATGGGAGGGCCATCCACACAGCAAAGAAAAATGTTTTATGCATCTTTCCTACGTGTAATATACTTGTCTGTCACTGTGATATAGGCAGAACCAATGTTTCAGTATTAGGATAAAGAAAGCCTTAGTGCAGGAACTACAAAGCTACAAACCCACCTTACAATTCCTTGTTAGAGGGATACTAGGGCTGGCATGACAATGGGTGAGGCAGGGTAAAAGTGTTCACAGCCTTTCTGCATTTAAACGGAGTTAAAAACAGGATCTTTCTCCAGTTTCTCATTGTCTTGCACTGTGTGTTGTCATTAACACCTGTTGAAAGTGGACAGAGTGCTACCATTCAAACTCAAGGAGGGGTTTATGCTTCTTTTGTACATGTTTTATGCAGAGGTGTTAATGATCACACTAGATACACAGACACAAGTCACCAGTGCTCACTTAACCTTGATCTATATATGAGATGGTTTCTTCCCGTGAATCCTCCTAACATTTTTTATCACAGGGGCTTGGTCAGGAAGCTGGAGAGGGGCTTGCCTGAATGTTCTACTGAGCTCAGCTGTGAACAGTCCTCCAAAATGTTCCTTCTCACATAATGGCTCTTTTCAGAGGTTCCTTCAAGTGTGTTCTGCTAATGCTGGCAGAAGAAATAAAGGTAGGAAACTGATATCAAACCTAAAAAGGACTAAATATTGTGCAATGGAATAAAAAATGATTCCCCGAATGAGCGCACATGCTTCTAGTTTCAGTTTTTGTTATGATAACTGTCATTTTTAGAATAAAAATAGCTAACAGTATTATGGGTCATGGGAAGACTTTCTCAGTCCCAAGAGTATGTGCAGATTTTCTTCTCACTGGCAGCACATTTCAGTGGTGGGAGTGGGGTGGGGTGAGGCAAAAACCTGTTTTGTGTTGATTGATGATGATCTGCTAGATTGCAGTTTAACTGTTTCTTTAAATTTTATAAACCTCTAGGGCTAAGTACAAACAGTCAAAAAGCCTGAGGCTGAATTGATTCACTATTCTCAGGTTAGTCTAAGCTGTATAGGTTGAACCAATAAGCAAGTGAACAGACACTGCATTTTGCAGCCACATGCTGGTGGTGGCCCAGGCCAGAAGCTGCAGGGGGCTAGAGCATGCATCCCTGTTTGGCTGGAGCAGGCAGCTTGAGCTAAGGCTAGCCTGCCCACCCTGTGAGGGGTTGTTTGAAGAGGAGTGAAAAGCAATATGGAATGCTGGAGGACTGTGGGCAGAGACCGAAGTGACCATTTTTGCCTGATTTAGCCACAGAAAGCAGTTTATAGCTGTGACCAAGCTAAAGTGCATAGCTGCAAAGCATTTTTAAAGGTCCTGATCCCATAAAAATCAGAACACTCACTGCATGAAGACATTTCAAAACAGAGCACCTTCAGTAACTTGTGTCCAAGCTGCTTCCCAGCCTTGGAGCTGTTTTCAGAATGGGAGGGTGACGGACAGTGGCCAGCAGCCAGATTTCCTTCCCAGCTGGAATCAACAGTGAACTTGTTTAATCTGGGAAGCTGTGGTAACTCAGAATCCTTCCTGCAAAGTGTTCTCAGTTACAGCATGAAGCTGCACTTCTGTCTGTGCCCTGTGAGTTAACTAGAATCTGGAGGGGGTCTGGGAAAAAAGTTCAATAAACTGTTTTAACCTAAATAACTTAAGTCTGCTAGTATATCCATCCTGGTTTATCTTAAACTAGTTTAATTCAGTTTGAATGCAGCTTATGTGCACTGAACTTGTATTCTGTTACAGATTTGAACCAATTTCCAGTCACTTTTATACTGGTTTATGTGTACTTTGTATCCCTACCCTAGGAGGTACCTAGGCTGACAACTGATTGGCATAATCACTGCAATCAGAACAACAAAAGATTTGGCAGGGATGCTTCGCAGCCTCTTGCTAAATGTTTGTAATTAAGCACCAGCATGTTTTGAATGCCCTTTTCCTTGAATGCAAAAGCTAAAGGTGTCTAAAAGTAAAACTGGCAGCAGAAGCCAAGAGGTGGGGATTGGTACCCCAACAAGTAAGCAATACCCTATGTTAGCAACTCCGCTGCAATAAACACAAGTGAAATGTTTGCTTCTAAGAAATGTTGATGCCAGATCAGAATGCAATGAATTGGAATGGGGACTGTTCAGTGAGACTGTCTGTCTGCCTTTGCTTATTAAGGACTGTGGAGCCCTGCTTATTTGTACCACTTTAGGATCCCATCTCAATGGTCTGGCTAGTATTATTAATGTTGCCTTGTATATTCAAGTAATACTCTAGGATTGTTATTCTCCATGGACAGAACAAAAAAAAAATGGCCTCAGCTGGCATAACTTATTTCAGTGTGATACTTTGGCAGGCAAGTTTCTTTGAGTAGATGTGATATCTTTATTAGAACAACAGTGCGATACTCCTACACGGATGATCTGGGGCCGGATTTCCTTGGTTGAGTGTGGAATACCTATTATTTTCTTGTGGGTCTGAATTTCTATGGAATTTTTCTTTTTCAATCTTCTGTATGTTAGCCAAAGGTTCACTTTCAACTGAGGAACTGAGAGGGAGGGGTGTTTGTTTCTAACTGGCAAGTGCACAAATTCTTGGTCTGAATTTTGTAAACATCTCTTCAAGTTGTGAACATTTTAGATTGTTAACGGGGGTAGCAAAGAGCCAGAGGCTGGGTGGGGGGCTGGAAGCTAGGAAGCAGGCTAGATGCTGGAGGGCTAGTTGCCAGACAGCAGACAGACCCATAACAACAGGATAGGGGCTACCCCTGGGGGTGGGGATTATCCCAGGAGCTAGCTACAAGCAGAAGCAGCACAGCAGACAGACATTTAGGCTGCCCAGGAGCAAAGAGCTACAAGCAGCTCAGGAAAGCCATCACAGAGAGAGGCAGGCCAGCTGCCAGGCCAAAATGGAGACCTCTGTGGGTGGCTGAAGAGCCACCTGATAGAAAGGGGAAGGACTTTGGAGGCCCATAAGTCCATGCCTGGGATCAGGTGGTTAGTCTGGTGCTGCAGGCAGTAAACGAAGGACCTCCTGAACAGGATGGCTGCGGAGAGGGACTAACCTAGGCTGTCCCCAGGAGATTCAAGTAGTGGGCTAAGGGGGACTTACAGCCCGTGGGGAAGTTACTGACCCAGACAGGGACTTTAAGTTTAAAGTGATTGCTTGAATTTTTGTTCTGGTTTATACTAGCAGACTGGGTATGGCTGATAGGGAAGAAAAGGAGGCCACAGGGGAGCACTAGGTTTTGATCCCTGCCAGGGGCAGGGTTGCAAGGCACAGGCAGACTGAGGTTGAGGGAGCCAGAGCCACTGAGAGGCTGAGGCTGAAAGGCCAGAACCACTGAGCCTTGTCCACAAATCTACAGCCAAGTAACCTGTAGGCTAAGGCTAAGAAAGCCAAAGTCTATACAAGGGAGTAACTGGCAACTGAATGACATGTATGGGGTATGGCTGTAAGGGTAGAAGGAGACCACAAATATCCTTTAAGGCAGCTGGTGCTCTAGGGTACAGACAGGGCCGAGAGAGCCCTATTTCATACTTGAGGGGTAGGACTGGGATCAGCGGGGTCCAGAAGAGACCCCACTGATCTGGGACTCTGAGGGACCTGGGACTCTTCAGCCTGAAGGAAAAAAGGCTGAGAAGGGACCTGGTAGCAGCTTACCGCTACACTAGGGGAGTACATCAAGGGCTCGGTGAGAAAATGTTCACCAGGGCACCCAAGAGAAAAACCAGGAGTAATGGCCACAAACTCCTGAAAGCCTGATTCAGGCTCAACATTAAGAAAAGCTTTTTCACAGCTAAGGTGTCCAGACTGTAGAATAAGCTCCCTCCAGAGGTGGTGCAATCACCTACGCCGGAAATCTTCAAGAGGAGACTAACCTGTCACCTTGTTGGGGTCACCTGACCTCAGTTGTCTTTCCTGCTTCGTGCAGGAGGGTGGGCCTGATGATCTTCTGAGGTCCTTTCTGCCTTCCAGTCTATGAATATATTACCCTTTGGTCTGAGAATTGACAAAGGCTCACTCTGGAGCCGTGGGGCAGCCTCCCTTTTTACAACCAAATAGTTCTGTCAAGCTGTGGCAGGAAAGGGGAAAGGGAGGGTACCTGAGGGTCCAGAGTGGTGCAGAAGCTGTGTGGGCACTGGATGTGTCACAATCACCCCTGGGGACCCAGTCCTGCCACAGTGAGCAATTCACAAGTGATGTGGATTTGTAGAGATCTAAGCTGTTCCCAATATGAAGTGACAAAACATCCAACGCAGAATGGGAAATGTATTCACCTGAGTTAATGCTCTTTGCTTGGAAGACTCTCTTGTTTACATATTTGTAATCTAATTGCTAGCTATACAAGTCTTGGACAAACAGTCTTGCTTATGAAATAGCACTTCTGCCAGACTAACTTCCCTACAGCTGTTGTTTATACAAATTAATCTGAATTGTTTAACCTCTTCTTTGTCATTTGGTTGAAATTTGTATGGAAGTTTTTTAAACAAGCAGCTCATAATAAAGTTAAAGCAAATGTCAAAAGTCATCCTCAAGCTAAGGTGCATCACACCCACAGCACTCCCCCACATCCACAGAACTTGTCACCTTATTGCAGAAGAAAATCAGGTTGGTTAAGCATGAATTGCTCTTGGTGAATCCATGCTGGTGTACCTGATCACCTTGAGCTGCTATACACGTGCAGGGAGCCTGCTCAGACATGCTGTAATTTCAGCACATCAGTGCAGACTTGAATAATCAAATCCGCTGGAGCATGGAAATTACCACGCTCCAGCAGCTTCCAGTATCATGTGCATCGGTGTGCCCACACTGAAAAATGGTGGCAAGGCTCTTTAAACTAACATTCATTTAATGAACTTTAGTTCAAAGCACCTCACCATCATTTTTCAGTGCAGGGACACTGATACACATGATGGTCTGGGCACTTCTAATCAGTGAGGCGCTCAGAGCTGCGCTAACTATAGCACCCTCCCCCTGTCCCCACACCTATTGCAGCATGTGTATAAACACCCCTTGTTCTCCTCTAGGTGCTTCACAATTGATTAATTCAGGACCTGCCCCATGATCTTTCCGGGTACTTTCCTCTGGCTGACCGGTTTGTAATTCCCTGGATCCTCCTTCTTCCCTTTTATCAAGATCGGCACTGTATTTGCCCTTTTCCAGTCATAATTCCTACCTTGCTTTTAGCAGTTAAGAGTGCTCTAATACTACTTTCAAAGGGTTTATGAGGGGAATACTTAGCTTCAGTCTGTTTTCAAAAACTTTCCACTGAATATACCCAAGGGCCACCATGAGAGAAGTTATATTGTTGACATCCAGTTTCCACAATGCTGGAAATGGTCTGGTCAGGTAAAGAGTAACGGAAACATTGCTGGTTATTTTCAACTTGCTGTTGTTAGGCAGGGTTGCTAACAGTTCATATAGTTTATCAGTGGTCCATTTAAATAAAACACTAACAAACAAACAAAAAAAAGAATGAGAAAAACCAGGCTAGCCATCTTACCGCAAAGCTAATAATTTTTGGCTTCAAGAATTATTTAACATTTTGGTGGTGAAGCACCATATTGCCTTCCTGAAGTTTTTGTATAACTGGAACTGAGGAACTAGCTAAATCACATGGCTTCTCAACCCTTGTTGACCTGGAAAAAAGTAAAACTAGATCAGTAGAAATACTTTCTTCTGTGCCTGTGATGAGCAAACTCATCTTGGCTTTGTTTCAGTCCAAGCTGGCTGCTCCATTGAAACCCAGCCAATAGTATTTTACACAAGGGAGGGTTTAGAAGTTTCACAGAATTCATTTGAGTTCAGTTTTGTAATTTGCCAGTTAGATCATTGGAGAAGTTGTTTTTAAAAAAAACAACAAAATTTTTTTTCCTTTTATGAACATTGTCTTTGTAACTAAAGGAAGTCAGTCCTACATTCTAATGATAGAATAAAAAGTCTTGGATACAGGATGTGTGCTGAATTATTTTTTCATTTGAATATTTATTTCCTTTTAGTTCCCACTTCCTCTCAACAGTTTCATAGTAGGTAGGATCAAGAGGGACCTGAACAGATCATCTAGCCTGACCCCCTGCCACAGGCAGGAATGAATGCTGGGTTCACAAGACCATGGACAGGTGATCATCCAACCTCCTCTTGAATTTGCCCAAGATAGGGGCAAGGACCACTTCCCTGGGAAGTTGGTTCCAGATTTTGGCCACCCTAACTGTAAAATATTTCCTTCTGATCTCTAACCTAAACCTGTTCTCCATCAGCTTATTACCATTGTTCCTCATCACCCCATGTGCTGCTGGGGAGAAAAGGGCTGTAGCTATTTGCTGATGATCTGCCCTGTTGAGTTTGTAGGCAGCCACCAGGTCCCCACTCAGCCTCCTCTTGCCGAGGCTGAACAGGTTCAGGTCCCTCAGTCTCTTCTCATAGGGCTTGTCCTGCTGCCCTCTCACCAACCGGGTAGCCCTCCTCTGAACCCTCTCCAGGCTGGCCACATCCCTCTTGAAGTGTGGTGCCCAGTACTGGACGCAGTAATCCAACTGCAGCCTTACCAAAGTCACGTAGAGGTGATACTCCCCCTCTCTGGACCAGCTCGAGATGCATCTTTGGATGCATGACAAGGTATGGCTGCCTTCCTGGCTGTGGTCTGGCATTGGCAGCTCATGTTCATTTTGGAGTCGATAATGACTCCAGGATCCCTTTCCGCCTCTGTGCTTTCAAGAGGGGAACTCCCCAGCCTGTAAGTATGCTGTGGATTCCTTCTCCCAAGGTGCAGCGCCCTGCATTTGTCTACATTGAACCCCATCCTGTTCTCATCTGCCCACTTTTGTAGTCTATTCGCAGCCTCTCTCTCCCTTCAAGTGTATCCACCTCGCCCCACACCTTGGTGTCATCAGCAAACTTGGACAGTGTGCTTTCCACCTCCTCGTCCAAGTCACTGATAAAGATGTTAAACAGTGCGGGCCTGAGGACCGAGCCCTGGGGTACCCCACTGCTCACATCTCACCAGGTTGAGTACAACCCATTCACCACTACTCCCTGGGTGCGCCCCATTGGCCAATTTTTTTTACCCATCCAACTGTGCAGGCATCAATGCCACAGTCACTTAATTTATTGATAAGGATGGGGTGAGAGACAGTGTCAAAGGCCTTCTTAAAGTCTAGAAAGACTACATCCATGGCAACACCATCATCCAAGGATTTAGTCACCTGGCCGTAAAAGGCAACCAGGTTGGTCAGGCAGGACCTGCCTTTTGATGAACCCATGCTGATTGCCCCTGAGCATGATCTCCCCTGCTGGCCCCCCACAGATGTGCTCCTTGATGATTTGCTCCAGGAACTTCCCGAGCACTGAGAATGCATTCTTATTGCATTTTTCTCAAGAACAGGAAGAAAATATAGAAGTTGGGGAAGTGGACTTTCAGGAACTCCAGAGGAGCAGGATCTTATCACACAAGCAGAATCCAGAGCAGATACAGAATAAATATACTTTTATGGGTAGAAAATAGCCAGGAGGGAGCTAGAAATTAGAATTGGGTGAATACTTCATTTACCAAAAATCACAGTTCTGAGTGATTTGAAATTGGTTCACTGCACATGTTTAACTGAAAATAAAAATTGTGGGACATCAAGGTAGACACTATTCTGGTTCAGGCATTTATCTGGAATCTGGAAGACCCAAATGGATTGTCTGGCTCTGAAAGAGGCAGAGGCAGGATTTGAATCAATATCTCAGACATTTTAGGAGCATCTCCAAATGACTAGGCTTACATGGTGTACTTGTAGTGGATTTCCTATAGTTTGTCTTGTTAAGGCATTTTCACTGAGAATAAAAATTCTTGGATCCAGACAAGAAAACTAAGAGTGATCCTAGAGCTTGGAAATCAGAAGTACCTGGATCCCAGTGCTTGCTCCAGTTAATAATTATTAATATAATTATTAATTATACATATTTATACAAAGTAGAACAGTGTCAACAAAAAGACTGAGAGCAGCCTACCTCTAAATAATGAATAGCATGATGTTTGAGGAGAAGGAATTGGACCTGGGTCTCTTACATGAGTGAATGTCCTAGCCCCTAGCCGTTAGCCTCCAGGGTAAAAGAGAAAGCACCATTAGCAAAGATGATAATGTGAGTTGTGCCTTCATTTCCATTTGTTGCTTGTGTCAAAAGTATCCCCAGTCAAATCAAAGCTCTTTGGGGTCATCAAGAAAACATGAAAATATAAATTTTTGGATTGAACCCAAAGTTATTTCAATTTTATGATTCAGCAATCAATCTCTATTTTTATTACACATGTCTAAATATCTCTGTTAATGAGCCTATGGGAGAGAGGATTGAAGGCAGGTAAACATTCTTTCTCTTTCCTAATTCTTTCCATTAGAAGAATTAGAAGTAGATTTCTAGAGCTTCTGATATTTGGAAAAAGCAAAATGTTGATTGAAAATAGTACTGCTAGTGTTGGATCAAGCCCTGTGAGAAAACTGCTGAAGGAATACTTTTTTAAATATGTGGCACTCATGGTGCACCAAAAAAAAAAAGTAAAAGTGGCCCTAACCTTGTCCCATCACAACTACAAGGCATTTTAGAGCTTGAGAGAGAAAGAGGAGCTCAGCTTGAAGTGGACTGACCCTGTGAAAAGGAAAAGCCTCTGTCCCTTATCTATTTCCCTTATTGTGGTTTAATGAAAGGAAGAGTGCTCTCTTGCCCTTAAACTAAGAAGAAAGTGGCTTGGATTACAAACTATTACTAAAGAAGCTGCTTGGTAACAGGCCATTACATGTACAGGTAGACTGAATGTCCCAGGGACCAAAATGTGGAAGTGATAGCTGCCCAGTTAGTTGTTGTTCACTCTTTGGGGGGGGGGGTTAATCCCTTTTTCTTCCTTTTCATTTTCTCAGAACACAGGAAGGGGTAAAACACCTGATAAATTTAATATCAGGTCCGCATTCCTGTTCTGTGCCAGGTTTGGACAACTGCCCTAACATGTATGACAAAGTGACATACTTGGATCTGACACATCTGGATGTGTTATAAAGAGCCTAGGGCTGAGACAGAGCTCTGTTTTTGAGCTGTCATCATTATATGTGTGCTCAGGATACTTATTCTTGTTCCAAGTATTGTTCAGTCTGACTACTGGTTCCTGAGGAAACAGCTAATATTTTCTGTAAATAGTATAGACCCCCCTTTTTTTTACTGATATTCTCAATGGTTTTCGTATGAGAACAAAATGAAATCTCTGGCTTGTGGATATAATAGCATAATTTTGTTAGAGATCACAGGGTCATAGGAAAGTATGACTGGACAGGACTTCATTAAGTCATCTAGTCCAGCCTCTGCTGAAGGCAGGCTCATCACTGACTAAATGTTTAAGAAACATTTGGACGCTTATCTTGCTGGGATCCTTTGACCCTATCTGACTTCCTGCCCTTGGGGCCGAGGGCTGCACTTGATCTTCTGAGGTCTCTTTCAGCCCTAATGTCTATGAAACAATGGGGGCCAACTTTTTTGACAGACATACCATTACTATCCCCTTCCCTTGCCCAATCAGCTGCTTTGCTTCCTGTTCTCTGCCCTGTGCTCCCTGTACAATCTGCTGCTCTGCTTTCTGCTCCTTGCCATATCTGCTGCTATGATGCCTGTCCTCTCCCCTCTCTGTCGCATGCTGCCCAGGCTGCAGGTAGGTTGACGCCCCTGATTTAAACCACCCCAGCCAAGTGTCTGTCTAACCTGTTCTTGAAAACGTCCAGGGATGGAGTTTCCACAGCTTCTCTAGGTAGCCTGTTTCAATGCTTGACCACCCTTATAGTCAGAAGGATGGACCAGAGCTAACTTCCTGACCTGATGATACTGAACTTTGAGAACCAAATGATCCACACTGAAGAGTTCAAAACATAAAAGAGAAAATGCTGAGGTTATTGACCAGAACATGGTTGTTTTCTTTCTTAAATAAATGAATGTACATGAGAGTAGCAAAAGTTGCATTCCTTTTTATTAAATGAGCTAGTTGTCATTCTGATGGGAATGAGCAACCCATGAATATTAATTTTGTACCATAACTAAACCATAGCATGTGTACAACAACTAAACACGATTGTAAACAACTAAATATAACACAATGACATAAGGAAATATCAGACTTCTCTAATTTTACTAACACTCTTCAAGAATATCAACAGAAGTAGGAGGAAGGAGAACAGCTTGACAATACATGTGGTCCTTAAAAAAGCTTTTGACATAGATTCAGGCAAAAGGCTGCTTGGTTGAGATGGAGTGAAAAACCAAGTGCTGAAATCATCATAAATGGGTAAGGAAATAATTCCAGAGAGGATGTGGCTGACAGATGGAGACATTTTTGTACAGAATGATGAGATGGATGGGACAACATCCCTGTGCCTGGCCACATTTCCTGGGTAGAAGAAAAAGCATAGACCTTGCTTCTCTTTCCTTGTCAGGTTGGGTTTATGTTTAGTTTAGTGTAGATGATTAAATTTCTAAATTTACTACTGAAAAACCACACAACTTAGAGAAATATTTAATTTGGGGCTGTTCTGAGAGCAATTAAAGCTGCTGAAGACAGCTAACTCCATTTGTGGGTTTTCTTTCTGTTCCTTAACCCTGACAGCAAGCACCTACTCTGGATACCTTTAAGAAATGCTTGAATGCTTATCTTGATGGGGTCATCTGCCCCAGCCGACTTCTTCCCCCTGGGGCGGGGGGCTGGACCCGATGATCCTGCAAGGTCCCTTCCAGCCCTAATGTCTATGAAATCTATGAAAGGATGTGGAGAAGCTTGAGAAAGTCCAGAGGAAAGCATGATCAGAGGGCAAGAGAACAGGCCTTATAAGGAGTGGCTGAGAGGCATGGGACTCTTCAGCCTGGAGAAGCATAGGCTCAGGGGGAACTTGGTGGCAGCCTATAAGGGGTGTGCATCAGGAGCTGGGAAAATGTCTGTTCAGCAGGGCACCCCAAGGGAAGACGCAGTCAAACTTCACAAACTGCTGGAAGACCATTTTAGACTGGACATAAGAAAAAACTCCTTTACCGTTCCAGTCTCCAGAGTCTGGAATAGACTCCCTTCCAAAAGTAGTGCAAGCACCTACTCTGGACATGTTCAAGAAGTGTTTGTTTGATTATCTTGCTATGGCCATCTGACCCCAGTTGACTTCCTGCCCTTTGGACAGGGGGCTGGCCCCGATGATCTCATGAGGTCCCTTCTAGCCCTAATGTCTATGAAATCTAAGAGAGAAGTAACTTCCATCAGCCATCAACTGCTTAGTCAGATATCCTGAGAAAGTCTAGGCTTTCCTTTTCCCACTGTGTCTCATCCTTAATAAAACTACTGCCAGAAAGAGATAAGAGCCCCTTGACCATTGTCTCATTTATTTCTTGAGAGCAGTTCCTTCATTTATATGATTTCTCCAAATAAAGGAGTCCCACCATTAGTATACATATCAATTTATTTTTTTCTCTGTAGTAAAGGAACAGTGTGGGCTGTTATCTTTGTATGGTTTGACTTAACTTCCTGAAAACAGGACTTGAGGGGAAGCAGGGGCGAGTCAGAGATGAAGCTGGACTGGGCACTGAGATTTTCAGAGATCCTTGTTAGTAGACCTGTGTGAATAGGCAGCTTTTCGATTCGGCTTCAGATCCAGCCACTTCAGATGCCAGGGATCCAATCCAGGGCTCTGGATTGCTTTCCCGCTTCAATTCGGCCAAAACAGCTCCGAAGCTTCAGAGCTGCTTCGGAGATCTGGCCATAATGGGGAATCAATGAAATAGCTATAGCTTTGTTGTTTTTTGTCTGATTGGGATGAAACTTCCAGGGATGGTAGCCTCTGCTGAGTGCATGGAGCTTGCCAAGTTTCAAGAAGATAGGTGCAAGGGTTTGGGGGGAACTGCACCTCAAGCTGCTGACAGACAAAACCTGTGACATAGATGACACTGTGTGTGTTAAGGTGCAGCAGGGTGAAAGCTGCAGGGATGATAGCCCCTGCTGCAGCCACAAAACCTGCTGGCTATCAAGGAGATAGGTGGAGGGATTCTGGATTCTGGGGCCCTGCAATCTCTAGCTGCTGACAGGCAAAACTTGTGACATGGGTACTTGTGCAACTGACTGTGTCTGTCTTGGGGCAGTTGATTGTCTGTATTGATTATTTCCTCTCCTTAGTCTGTGTTTTTGTAGGTCTTAATCCTTGCTCATTAACTCATTATCTAGTAGCTACTAGTAGCTAGGTACTGTGTATTGAGTTGGTCCCTGACTGAATCATGATTGATTGGTAACACAGTTTAGCAGCCAGGCCTGCAGTAGTTTCCTCACCACCACCCCATACCCCAAGACAGACACAGTTGCACAAGCACCCATGTCACAAGTTTTACCTGTCAGCAGCTAGAGGTGCAAGGCCCCCGAACTCAGACTCCCCCTGCACCTATGTCTTTGACAGCTGGCAGGCTTTGTGGCTGCAGCAGAGGCTACCGTTCCTTCAGCTTTCACCCTGCTGCACCTTAACACGTGTCACCCAGTGTCACCCATGTCACGAGTTTTGCTTGTCCGCAGCTTGAGGTGCAGTTCCCCCCAAACCGCTGCACCTATCTTCTTGAAACTTGTCAGGCTTTGTGGCCTCACTAGGGGCTACCACCCTGGCAGTTTTCACCCACCTGTAGTATAACACATACACGTGACATGAGTTTTGCTTTCAAGAATTTGGGGTGCAGTTCCACCCAAACCCCTGCACCGATTTTTGTGGATCTTGTTAGACTTCATGCTCTCAGCAGAGGCTACCATCCCTGCAAGTTTCATCCCAATCAGACAAAAAGCAACAAAGTTATAGATATTTCATTGATTCCCCATTATACCCTATGGCTAGATCTCCGAAGCAGGTCCAAAGGTTTTCCGAAGCGGGTTGGAAAGCCTAAAGAAGCCAGCACTTTGATCTGGACATGCTGCTTCAGCATCCAAAGCGTCCGAATCTTCTCCGGATCTGAAGTGCGGTCCAAAGCCTGGCACAGCCCTACTTCTTAGCCTACTGATTTGCTGTTTCCTCCAGTTCCCTCCTGCAATCCCCAGGCCAATGTAACAACTTATACATGACACTCTTAAAGGTATTCACACAAGGTCAAGGCGTGCTTGATGATCACTGGGAAAGAACAATATTGTTATTGTTACCAGGTTGTTATTTTTAGATCAGAGCATAAAATTAATGGAAAACCAAGTACCAAATCTAGCTGGTGATGGTAGGAGGCAACAGTATGGGAAGGTGTTGGCCGGTGCAGAAAGCTACACACAAAAAGAATTTGGCAATTCTGGGTAAGAGAAGAAAACAATCCCAACTGTTATTACATTCCCTTTCTTTCTTTCTTTACACTTTGTTCTTCCTTTCCCAATTGTTCTTTCTTTCCAGACCTTTTTCTCAATCTCATTTCCCTGGCTGTTCTTTTTCTCCACCCAGTCTCACAGTCTTTCCGTCCTTTGTCCTCCTCACTTATCACCAGGCTACTTTAGATGGTGTGATGGGGTGAACTGATCAGAAACTAACCCCAGTTGCGTCCAGCAGCTGTGCTGGCATGACAGTCCATAAAGATGTCTGTAAAGAAGTTGCCATTCACAGAAGTATCTATGATCTGACCATAGATTCATTTAATTCATGTAATCATGAATTAAGTGGATTACATTCTACATGGGGTGGACAGGCAGTGAGATCACAGGGAGGCATCATATACAGCAGGGATGTACAACTTGTGGTGGGGGTACCACAAGAGGCACAGGCAGCCTCTGTGTGTGGCATGCAGCAGACTGGGGAGAAGACAGGCAGCATAGTGACATCGAGCAGGGAACAAAATGCAGAGCATCAGATCAGGTGGGAAGCACAGACTAGGGCACAGAAAGCTGAACAGCAGATCAGGTAAGGGAAAAGGTGGCACTTGGGGAGGATGTGGGGCTAATTTGTGACATGCTTGCCAGAAAGGGCGGTCCCCACTGGTATAGGATGCTTTGTCAGCAACGGCCAAACCAGGGGCTAAGGGGTGATCCCTGGGAA
>NW_017729032.1:255245867-255251513 GCF_001723915.1 Gavialis gangeticus | reverse complement strand
GGCATCGAGCAGGGAACAAAATGCAGAGCATCAGATCAGGTGGGAAGCACAGACTAGGGCACAGAAAGCTGAACAGCAGATCAGGTAAGGGAAAAGGTGGCACTTGGGGAGGATGTGGGGCTAATTTGTGACATGCTTGCCAGAAAGGGCGGTCCCCACTGGTATAGGATGCTTTGTCAGCAACGGCCAAACCAGGGGCTAAGGGGTGATCCCTGGGAAACATATGGCATTTTCATCACTGTAGATAAGCACAGTATCCTTTGAATAATGTTTACATAAAATTAATCAAAACATTGTTTTTTGTGAAACCAAAAGGGACCAGCCCAGAAAGCCAAGATATCCCATTTTTCAGATACACAATCACCCTATGCATGACCAAAGACAGCTATAAAGGAAACAGTTGAAAAATATTTTCTCAGTGACATTTTCTTCCTCAGTGAGTTTTATCTGAGTGACTCATATATTGTCATATAGGAAAACAGGGTAACTCTTACTCTTTCCACTGTTGATTATCTAGTATTTAAAAAGGGAGTGAAAATTCTATTTTCAGTTATAAAATAATCATACAACTTCTTGGTTCCTGCCCAGACAGCTTGGGGCTTTTTTGGTGCATTTTTTACAGGACAGATGATTCTAAGCTTTCTTTGCGAGAGAGACATCCAAAAGATGTAAAGATTAGAAGGGGAAAGTTATGTAAGATACTCATTCAGTGATCACAAACACTTTAGGTATCTGTTAAGAAGAAGAAAAAAGAAAAATAACAAGTAATTCTCATAAAGATGTGGTTACGGCAAAGTGTTTATTGAAAAGGAAATACCCTGTGCCATATTCTCTTCTCAGTTGCATCAAATCGGTGACACTGAAATCATTGGGTTGTCCCTTCTACATCCACGTGGGGGCCCTTAAATTGTGAATGCCTTGTTGGGGGAAGTTATATTTTATGCTGTGAGATTTGGAGGCATCTGAAATGAGATGAGGTCAACTGGGTTATGGCAGGTGGATCTGAGATGTATTAATCCACCAGATCCTTTGGACAAACATAAAAGAAGGAAGAGGAAAGTAATGACTAGTTCTTGGAAATGATAAGAATAAAAAATGTCTTTTGAAAATGTACTACGCTTGGACTTAAAAGCAGTGAGGAACGAACGTTTTCACAGGCTTGCTACAAATTAACCCCTACACTCCCTCGTCTCCATTATGATCTCTTCCCCTCATCTGACCTGCTAGTCAGCTTTCTGTTCCCTGCCCTGTGCTCCCTGACCAAGTTGCTTCTCAGCTGCCTGTCCTGTGTTCCCCTCCTGATACAGTGCTCTGGTTTCTGTTGCCTGCCCTATTTTGGGGGAGTATTTTGGGCAGGGAGGGATGTTAGCCATAAAACAGCCGCTTTAGTTGCTCATAAAATAGCTGCTTTTTGTTTAGACTTCCATCATATCTTGGAAAAATGAAGAACTAGATGCTCTCTGTGAGATTAAAATACTTGTACCACTGGGGAAGAAAAATATGTCCATTGATGATTTGCAGCACTTGAGTACCTGCCTATGTCAAACTATAAGAGACTGCATAAGCAAGAGCCATGTTAAAACAAGTTAACCAATTAAATGTTTGTACTGGGTGTGCAAATAATGACATGGAGGAACAGGGAATCCCAAATATGAAATATTCATTTTAGTAAAGGGGTCCAAACTTCTCTTAAATAACAGCATCAAATTGAAATTCCCAGTTCCTACCTCTAATTTTCACTCTGGATGCTGCTCTGTTGTTTCCTGGAAGCCTTTAGAGCAGGGGAAATAGAGAGCTGGTGTTGTCATGACTGCCTGGTTGAACATTTACTTTTAATGGTCTCAAAGGGGAAATTGAAAAGACGGAGTCCTTACTCAGTGATCTCTTCTTTGTCCTTCTTCCCATCCGGGAAATGATACATATATGTGTATACATTTCTCTTAAGTTTAAAATTAATCTCCTGTTCCAATAGGAGTGAGGCTTGACAAGCCTTTAGCTGCCTCCACTGTAGTCAGAGAGCATGTCTTTTTTTTCCATAGTCACTTTCTTGTAACTTCCAGCATGACTAGTTCTGTGCCTGTGGCATCTATTATATTGATGCTAGCAACAGCCCTTGGCCTGAGAGAGCCTTCCTGCTCTATGGAAAGACAAACAAAAAAGCCTAATCTTGCAATTTATTTTAACAACTGTTACCATTTTTGCCAAAGCCCTGAAGGTAAGGCAGGTACACTCAGCCTGTGGGAAGAGAGATTTCAAACAGCCTTTTGAGCCTCTCTTGTATTCCAACCCTGCTATGGAGCTGATAGTGGCAGCCCGAGGGATCTCCAGGGCCAGGGGTAATGCAGGCAGCAGAATGGTAGGGCAGGAGAAAGGCAGCAAAGTTGATCTTCTCAAATGTTGGTTGATTCTGAAAAGCCCCATTGCAGAGCAAGTTTTTATTAGATACTGCCCATTCAACTGCCAACACCAGCCAGCTTGCCTCACTGGTAGAAAAGAACAGTCACATTTAATTTTCACTTTCTTCTGTTGTAGAGGTGCCCTGTGACTTCCTGTTGCTGCTTTGTTTGCATTCAGATAAATATGGTTTGCTCACGTGGCCCTATTCTCTGTTTAGCTTTGCAAGTTGCTCTGGCTACCTTCAGAGCTAAGAGCTAGAATTGTTTTAAAAAAAAAGTGAGTTTGCAGAATGTAACCCCTCTTAGATGACCCCAACAGTCTGCTGCCTTCACCTCCATCTTTAACGTCAGATTCACAGAAAAGATCTTGTTAGTCTGAAGTCAGGAAGAAGGCAGGGTAGGCTAGCATGTCTGGGTTGTAAATAGATATGTCATCTGATGTGGGCCCGATTGTCAATTACATGCATCATCCTTCCAAACTGCATTGATGCTCCTTTGCTAGTAAGCGGTCAATAAAAGCAAACAGCCTGGTTGGCTTGTCCTGGGAATGACCTGCACTAACCTTATAGATCAGGGGTGGGCAAAATACAGCCTATGGGTCAGATTCAGCCCACCAAGGGACTCAACCCAGCTCATGACATATCTCTCAGCCCCACTCCGCCCAGGCACAGGGGACAGCCTGGGTGGTACATGTGGCTGGTCCCACTGCCCCTGAGTGTATGGCAGGGTGGGGCAGCATGGCAGCCAGATTTTGCTTCCCGGCAGCCTCCATGGCAGTAGCTCACTCTGCCCAGATGCCGCTGCCATTGTCTTGGTTACCACTGCCAGACCCAGCCCTGCTGCCTGGGCACGCTGCCTGTCCACCTCACCCACCTCTGGGGTCTCTAGACCAGGCAGGCAGGCAGGTGCAGTGTCCATGGAGACCAGCCCACGGGCAGGCCGCACTTAGCCAGACAGATGGGATAGGGCTGTGGGTGGTGCCGAGTGGTATCCAGGAGCAGAATGGGTGGGCAGGGGCCAGAGCCAGGGCCAGGATTGTGGGGCAGTGACAGCATGGGGCTGGGGCCCAGGGCAGAACCACAATTCACTCCCCCTATGTCCCTGCAATGGGCACCAATTCTGTGGACACATGTGGCTCTGCCCCAGGCCCTGGCCCAGTGCTATCACCACCCTGTGATCCTGGCCCCACCTGCCTGACCTGCTCCTGGACATTGATGTCCAGCTGCCTGCAGCCCCATCCTATCTGCTCTGCCAAGCATGCCCTGCCCACGGGATTCCCAGGTTGGTCTCCATGTTTCCTGCCTGCTCTATCTAGCACCCCAAGGAATGGGGCCTGGGGCTGGATAGGATCAATTGCCCTACCCCGCTCAACATGCCATGCCAAGTGAACACTCCTGTCAGCACCCCAACTGCCCTGGCCCGCAAAAGTTTACCAAAACTCCTCAAGTGGCCCTCCAACCCAAATAATTTCCCACCCCTCTTATAGATGCACATAGTTAGTAACCCCAGATAAAGAGTTAGCATATTTTGTCTGCACACTTCAGAGGGACTTGAAGTGGGACAGTGGACATGTCAGGATCCTGGGAGAAAAGGTTTTCTCTAGTGACAAATACAGCATCAACTTACAGCCCAGGAGACTGATTCATCTGAGGAAATAGATTGTTGCCAATGAAAGCCTGAGAAATCTTATGCCTCTCTAAAACAAGGATTTAAAATACTTTATTTTTACCTTTTAAAATAGGCTTCTTATACAGTCTTTGGCTAGTAGCCCTGGGAATGTGGAGATAATTATGTTAGAGTAAAAACAATGCAAAACCAATTTTTTTTTTGCGTTCTGGTAAATATGAAATAACAAGGAAATAGGACTTGTCTATTTTGCTTTGTGTTTGTATTGAAGTGAGATGAAAGGATAAGAATTTTCCGACCAATTAGCTATAAACATTTCCATGTGATTACAGCATTAAATTATCTTCTATTTGATTCAGGATAAGAGCTATACAAAAAGAGTAACAGTCTAGTGCTTATATGTTTATGCTGACAGCCAGGTTTCACCTTTCTAATTAAGTACCATAGAGAAAACAACTTAATTTGCATTATTGAGCACATTGGGCATTTTTACAAGTGGAAGCACCTCAGCACCGGCCGCTTTGAAAGGTGCCTGGCACTGCAACCCTTGCAGTTGTATAAGTGGTGAAATGCATGTCAGCATGAAGAAAATGGCAGTGGTGTGGTTTTGATAGGGTGACCATCCTAGAGGAAAGTCCAGTTGTCTTCTGTCCTCTATTGATACAAAACCGGACACCTTTATGTCCTCTAGTTTTCTCTTGAAATCTAAAAAGCCACTCTATTTGAGTACCTGCACTTGGAGTTGCTGAATAGTTGTGATTCCTATTGACTTGAACAGAATTTGTGATTCTAAGATTTGAGAATTATGACCCAAAATATTCTTCAAATGGATGACACAACAGATGAAATCCAATGTTTATAAATGCTAAGTAATATACAGTAGAAGGAAAAATTTAAATTCAAAATCTTTAGGGTGGTGTAGACTGTATCAGATATCTAGAGATGGTGCAGAGGTAGGCAACACAAATGATAAACAGCTTGAAAGGCAAGTCATATGAGGAAAGGGTGAAAGAAATAAACGTGCAGATTTCAGAAAAGGTGATTAAGAGGGGACATGACAGCAGTTTTCAAGCATCTGATGACTGCCTCAAAGAAGACAAAGAATGCCTTTTCTCCATCTCAGCAGAGAGTAGGACATGTAGCAATAGCTTGAAATTGCAGTAAAGTAAGAATAGAGTGAATACCAGGAAAAACTTTTTCACTCTTGGAACAAGGAGACAGTAAAATAGACTTCCTAGAAGTTGTGAAACCTCCTTCACTGGAGATTTCTCGAGAAGAGTTTGGATAAGAACTAGCTAGGGATGATCAAGGAGTAGCTATGCCTGGAGTGTGCTGTGAAGAGCAACAGTTAGAAGCCCAGGAGTCCCCTACTCATGGATCACTGGGAGATCATGAGAGGAACTCAGCAGTCTAGATCCGGTCGATATTGGGAAGGATGATGCTCAGCAACAGGAGAATGAAGCAGAGCTGCACAACCAACTTAGTTACAAAAAATGGTTAAAAGGACTGGGATAAGTTTGTAGAGGGGAAAGGATAATAGAAGGGGATGTGAGTTGCTCACTGTTCCTAGGTTGTATGATGTAGTGGAGAGTGTTTAGTTTTTTTTTCCATGCTTCCAGGCTTT
>NW_017729032.1:255238645-255240867 GCF_001723915.1 Gavialis gangeticus | reverse complement strand
ATGTAGTGGAGAGTGTTTAGTTTTTTTTTCCATGCTTCCAGGCTTTGCTGGTTGCCACATGGGGCTGGAAAGCGATTTTTTTCCCCCATCCTGTTGCTACAGGTTTTAAGGGGTGGGGAGGGTTTGGACTTCCTTAGATGCGCTGTACATTGGCTTCAGCCAAGGCTGGGAATTTGATTTTACTGCTGGAACTAAAACCTGGAGGTTCCTCCATAAGGATGTTGTCCAAATGATTGTTACATTTGGGGTCAGGAAGGAATTTACATGATGGTCAGATTGTTATAGACTTAGTAGGGTTTTGCCTTCCTCTATACATCTCTTGGGTGTATTTAACAAGCCTAGCAATGGTGGGACATTGGCAGTATTCTCATCAATGTGCCCTTGTCCTGCTCTATTGTGGCATGTTGTGGTGTTCTTGATGTCCTGGGGCAAGGTATCTTGTAAGTGTGTAACAGGTTTGTTTGTATAGTTTTAGGAATGGGGTGGTTTGGATAGGGCTGATACTGGCTTGACCAAAGGGCTGAACTAGATTACACTGAGGTGCCTTACAACCCTGCTTTTCTATGATTCTGTAAGTCAAGAAAGTGACCTGCACATCACTGGAGATGGCTCATTAAGGACCCTGGTCAGTTAAAAAAATCAGATAACATTTGGACATGTAGAAAATGGGGTGGATATAATATGCCATTTTATTACTCAACAGTTAGAAAATAACAGAACTGAGGATGCCTCTGCATGCTGTAACAGGGGCCAAGCCTTGTTACTGAACATAGGGCTAAGCAGTAGAGTTAGAAAGCTGCAGAGATGCAGATAATAAGCAGCTGGAAGCTCATTTTCTCAGCAATAGCCTGCTGAGGAAATCAATAAAAAACACCTGTAGCCCACGGAGAGGATGCCAGAACAGGTAATGAGAAGGAGGATGAGTCAGGAGTTATAAAAGCCCTGAATGATAGGAAAAGGAGGTCATTCTGGCCTACCTAGGAACTTCCTGCTGGGGACCTGATAGAAAGTGTAAGTAAACCCAGAAGGGCTGTGGTAGGGAGACTCACAGCAGCCTGGGGGTGGAATCCAGAGAGGAACTATGGGAGGGCACCCTGGTTGGACTGACTTGCAGAATGGCCAAGCCCACCAAGATTGTTCAGAGGAGGTGGGGGTGATGGGAATGCTAAGAGTAGGCCAATAAGGAAAAGGCAATGCCAGGATAAACTGGACAGACATTCATATTGGCCTGGGCCGAGCTTGTGGTCCTTTTTTTGTTGTTGCTGTTCTGGCTTATTCAAGAAACTAAAGTGGGTGAAGCTATCAAACTAGATAGTAGCTTAGGGATAGAAGGCCTTTGTGATCTCTCAAGATCACAGAAGGCAAGGCAATGATTCTTCACAAAATTGCCTGAGGAACAGGATGCTTATAGTTGTTCTTCCTCTGCAGGACTGAGGGCCTACCTCCCAAGTTCAATAATATCAAGTAGAGGCAGGCAAGAGGTGAGTAGATACCTTAAAACAAAGGGAAAGGGAGCAGTAGACTATACTGAGGCAGCCCTAGAGGGTTACAAAACTTCAGTTTGGCCCTTTTGGCTGTATGCAGCATGATGCTGCCTCTAAGTGTACAGTCAAATAATGCTTTCCCCCACAGGCCCTGTGGGCTCTGACCGCAGTGAAAAAGTGATAAGGGCTATGTATCTGAAAGATTCACAAATATTAGTTTTCACAACACCCCTGCTTTATGATAGCACAGAGTACTATATGCTACTTCATACACTTGCTACACGCAGGGTGCAAACAGAAGTGCAGCTCCCGGGTATAACTCATGGTAAGTCATATAAATTGCTATGAATTAGACCAATCCTCCCAATCTAACATCCATTAACTGTTGGATTGGGAGGGTGAAAGGATCAGCTGCAATTTGGAGCCAGTCCAGGGAGAGAGGCTGCATCTTCCCCATCCTCTGCCCTCCCTGCCTGCTCTGCTGTCTCTGAATGGGGTTGGGGAGAAGGCAGGGAGGGACATTGTTCTGGGGTTTTTTCAGCCCCACTGGACTTGTGGGACAGAGAGATTTAGAGCTCACTGTGGTAAGGGGCTCTAATCCACCAAGCCCCACCCACTCCAGCAGAGCTGAGACCCCCCCGCCCCTTACTGCTCCTTCGCTTCTTCTCAAGGTTGCTCTGGATTCTTCTTGTAAAAAATCTCCTTAAAAAATGAAATGTTGAAGCTGGATATCCCTCC
>NW_017729032.1:255237849-255238551 GCF_001723915.1 Gavialis gangeticus | reverse complement strand
TTCCACCCCCATCCAGAAACAGCAGCTTAAGCTGAGCTGCTGTTGCAATGGAGCAGAAAGCAATTAATAAAGTTGCTCCACTTAGGAGTGGCTTCATTTGAAACCTCATACAACGAGGGTTAGTTCCTCATGTGATTGGAAGGCTCTGCAGCTATGCTCTTCTGTTTGGGCATGGCTTTAGACCTGTTTCAAGGAGCCAACTGTGTGACAAACATCACTTCTGTCTGCACCTACAGTTTGCATTGGCTTCACTTACACCAGTGAATATTCAGTTGGCAAAGCATAGGATTTCAAGATGCTTTGGACAAAGAGGGACATATGATTAGTGACCATCTCTGAAGTTTGATTTAAATGACTTGAGAAGCAGTTCAGGTCTTGTCTTCAAGAGGTATGTTTTGTTCCTCTGGGTAAGTGAAATGTACTGTGTGTTTGTGTGTGGTTTTTTTTTTTTTTTTTCCAGGTAAAAACACAAGGAAGACCATGCAAGCTCCTCTCACTTTCTTTACTCCACTGAAAATAATGCACCTATTTTTAGCAATAATCATAGAAAATGATGATTGGAAGGGACCTCAGGAGGTCACCTAGTCCCACCCCCTGCTGAAAGAGGGACTAACCCAGGGGTGGGTGAAAGGCGGCCCTTGGGCTGGAGGCAGCCTGCCATGCCATTCTATCTGGCCCACAGGGCCTCTAAAAAATTTAGAA
>NW_017729032.1:255231333-255232849 GCF_001723915.1 Gavialis gangeticus | reverse complement strand
GGAAAGGGAGCAGTAGACTATACTGAGGCAGCCCTAGAGGGTTACAAAACTTCAGTTTGGCCCTTTTGGCTGTATGCAGCATGATGCTGCCTCTAAGTGTACAGTCAAATAATGCTTTCCCCCACAGGCCCTGTGGGCTCTGACCGCAGTGAAAAAGTGATAAGGGCTATGTATCTGAAAGATTCACAAATATTAGTTTTCACAACACCCCTGCTTTATGATAGCACAGAGTACTATATGCTACTTCATACACTTGCTACACGCAGGGTGCAAACAGAAGTGCAGCTCCCGGGTATAACTCATGGTAAGTCATATAAATTGCTATGAATTAGACCAATCCTCCCAATCTAACATCCATTAACTGTTGGATTGGGAGGGTGAAAGGATCAGCTGCAATTTGGAGCCAGTCCAGGGAGAGAGGCTGCATCTTCCCCATCCTCTGCCCTCCCTGCCTGCTCTGCTGTCTCTGAATGGGGTTGGGGAGAAGGCAGGGAGGGACATTGTTCTGGGGTTTTTTCAGCCCCACTGGACTTGTGGGACAGAGAGATTTAGAGCTCACTGTGGTAAGGGGCTCTAATCCACCAAGCCCCACCCACTCCAGCAGAGCTGAGACCCCCCCGCCCCTTACTGCTCCTTCGCTTCTTCTCAAGGTTGCTCTGGATTCTTCTTGTAAAAAATCTCCTTAAAAAATGAAATGTTGAAGCTGGATATCCCTCCACTGTCTCTGCCTCCCGCCCTCTTTCAAATCATTCTCCAAGGAGGGTGCCTCAAGTCTTCATCTAATCCATTTGCTAGCAAATAAGGGCTATGTCTCCTGGCCGCAGGGGGTGGGGGGTGGATGGGGGAGGGAGGAAGAGGGAGGAGGTGTAAGTGAAGGGCTGGAAAGTGGAGGCTGCTATAGGGAATCCTGCGGCTAGTGTCTGATGGCTGTGTCTGCCCCAGAATTAACAGGCTTTATTCCCTGGTTGCATGGAGACTCCCTCTCTCTCTCTCCCTCTCTCTCTTTCTCTTTCCAGGTGGAGTTTTCATTCTCCTAAGGATGGATATCATTCTCCGGCAAAGAAAAATCCACACCTCTTTCTCTCTCTCTCTCTCTCTCTCCCTCATACTCACACGCGCACGCATACACACACACATACACTCACACACAGAGGGAGAGTCTTTCAGTGCACTCCCAGCATCTGAGCTCCTGCTTCTTTCCCTCCTGGATGTGTGACTTTCCCTGCAATTTCTTTCTGTTACAGCTCTGAACTGGAGATTTTTTTTCTTTATGATTATTGCTCCTTTTCCCTTGCACATGTAGCTGTGCCTGGCAGCTCTCTCAGCTCCCAACTTCATGCTGTGTGCTAGAATAGAGAGCTGTTTCCAAAGACCAGAATCACCCAGCCCTCCTCCTGCTTCCATTCAAAGAGACACAGAAGCCAAGGGAGGGGAACGGGCTGTGATGCCTATTACCTATGAAGAAATCAGCTGGTGCCTTTCTCTGTCTGGTCTTCCTCCCTCTTCAGTTCCAGGA
>NW_017729032.1:255224782-255226333 GCF_001723915.1 Gavialis gangeticus | reverse complement strand
TTTTTTTTTTTTTTTTCCAGGTAAAAACACAAGGAAGACCATGCAAGCTCCTCTCACTTTCTTTACTCCACTGAAAATAATGCACCTATTTTTAGCAATAATCATAGAAAATGATGATTGGAAGGGACCTCAGGAGGTCACCTAGTCCCACCCCCTGCTGAAAGAGGGACTAACCCAGGGGTGGGTGAAAGGCGGCCCTTGGGCTGGAGGCAGCCTGCCATGCCATTCTATCTGGCCCACAGGGCCTCTAAAAAATTTAGAAAATTAATTTTTATCTTCCCCTGGCTGCCTGTCATGTGACCCTTGATGCTTTGCAAAACTTAGTAAGTGGCCCTCCGCCCAAAATAAGTGCCCGCCCTTGAACTAACTCCAACTAGATCATCCCAGCCAAGACTTTGTCGGCTCAGGTTTTAAAAACCTCCAAGGGTAGAGATTCCACAACCTCTCTGGGTAACCTGTTCTAGTGCTTTACTACCCTCCTAGTGAGAGAGCTTTTCTTGATATCTAACCTAAACTTCCCTTACTGCAACTTGAAACCATTGCTCCTTGTTGTCATCTGCCACTACTGAGAACAGTCTAGCTCCATCCTCTTTGAAAGCAGCCTTCAGGTAGTTGAAGGCTGCTATTGAAATCCCTCCTCAGTCTTCTCTTTTTGCAGGCTAAATAAGTCTAGTTCCCTCAGCCTCTCCTTGTAAGTCATGCTTCCCAGCCCTCTAACCACTTTCTTTACCCTCTGCTGGACTCTTTCCAATAATGACGAGCCCACAGCTTGGGAGCGGGGTGGAAAATAGTGGTCATGTTATGGCTCATAATGGCCCAAGGGATAAACTAAGATTGCAAAGGCAAACTTAATTTTGCTAGGTCCTAATCTTTGGATGATTGAATTGGCAACCTTAGTAATGTTGTTTACATTCAGGGGGTGTAGCTAAGTTTCCAAGTTTTTGGTTTTCTGTTGTTTTTGTTGGTGGTTTTTTTTTTTTTCTTCAGGTTTTTTTGCTTTTAAAGCAAACTGAAACAGAAATGTTACTGTGTGGTATGCCCCTCACTCTGGTTATCAGCAGATCTGGAACCTTTAAGTATATTGCACAAACTGCTGCATAAATCTATGAATGGTTGGGTAGTGGTATTATTTGGGTTGCCCTTCTCTATGTGGATAAGCACTGGAGGGGATGAGGTATGTAGTTGGCTGATAAATTTGATAGTTATTTGCTGATGTGACTTGAGTCCATGGTTCTCTTACAGGCTATGAAGAAGAGCATGAGCACAGATTCCCCAAACTAAGCCAGTTTTGTCCTGGTCTCTCTCATTTTGTTCTAGTCTCCACCATTTAACCCAGCTAGTCTCTCTCTGTGTTTACTGTTCAATCCTCTCTTTATGTTGACACCCAAACCATCACTTCCCAGCTGCATCATCCAGTATCAGTCTTCCTCGTACTACTACTACTTACCTACCTTGCCTTGGCCTTTTTGCTGAGTCAGTTCTCACCCTATCTTCTAGCTCCTGTTGTGTGGGGTTTTTTTGTTTTTTTTTTGTTTTCTTGTTTCCCCCCCC
>NW_017729032.1:255219265-255219782 GCF_001723915.1 Gavialis gangeticus | reverse complement strand
CCCAATCTAACATCCATTAACTGTTGGATTGGGAGGGTGAAAGGATCAGCTGCAATTTGGAGCCAGTCCAGGGAGAGAGGCTGCATCTTCCCCATCCTCTGCCCTCCCTGCCTGCTCTGCTGTCTCTGAATGGGGTTGGGGAGAAGGCAGGGAGGGACATTGTTCTGGGGTTTTTTCAGCCCCACTGGACTTGTGGGACAGAGAGATTTAGAGCTCACTGTGGTAAGGGGCTCTAATCCACCAAGCCCCACCCACTCCAGCAGAGCTGAGACCCCCCCGCCCCTTACTGCTCCTTCGCTTCTTCTCAAGGTTGCTCTGGATTCTTCTTGTAAAAAATCTCCTTAAAAAATGAAATGTTGAAGCTGGATATCCCTCCACTGTCTCTGCCTCCCGCCCTCTTTCAAATCATTCTCCAAGGAGGGTGCCTCAAGTCTTCATCTAATCCATTTGCTAGCAAATAAGGGCTATGTCTCCTGGCCGCAGGGGGTGGGGGGTGGATGGGGGAGGGAGGAAGAGG
>NW_017729032.1:255210510-255214265 GCF_001723915.1 Gavialis gangeticus | reverse complement strand
GATGATCCATCTTCCCCTTGCTATAGATTTGTATTTGATGTTTCCCACATCTCCCCCTATTCCCCATCACCTCCAGCAAATTGACACCCAGCCCTTCTGCATTTCACTTACAGGCTCTCACTACCTGTCCCTGAATCTTTTTTAAAACTGACTAAAATCTACACACTCTTTAGCTTATGCAGTTGAAGACCTCTTGATGGGGAATAGATGTTTCCTAAGGCTTATAACGTAGCTAAACTGAGATGAATTTTGACAAGGATGCTACAAGTGACATGCTGGATGCAAAGTCTCCTCCACCCCCGACCAAATATTTGGCCTCTCCTATGAGATACAGGACATCTGTAAGCTGTTCAAGGATGGTGGTTGTTTTAATATTAACATTTCATTACTTGATTCTCAAAGCTAGAACAATTGTTCTAGCTGTATCTCTTCCTAAAAATTGTCCATAAGAAATACTTAGTATGGACAATGTCAGTCTAAATAGTTATAGTTAGGTAAAATTAAAAGCAAAACTGTCCAAAATTCAGAACTTCTCCACTTAGTTTTTCCAGTTCCTTCACTAGAGAGATCACCTGGCTAAGGAGGGAATCGCCAGTGCTGATGGTCTTGGTGGCCTTGAGGAAGGGCTTGAGGATCACCAAGATCTGGTAGCTGGTACCCCACTCAGCTCTATTTAGGGGACCACTGATTCTGATCTTCCCCGAGCAAGGCAATCTCATAGATGGTCTTCTGTTGCTCCACCAGCCTTTCCAGCATCAGATATGTGGAGTTCCACTGAGTCTTCACATCCTGCATGATTTTTGTGCTGTGGTATGCTTGCCTCTATCTGTTTGTCCCACAGCATCTCTTTCCCCCCACTCCCTTTGCTATGGTGGAAGTAGCCCACTGCCTTCCTGCATTTTAAAATCAGCTAGCTGGGAGTAGTAGTCATGTTGCCATTACCAGTGCCCTGTCCCCCTCTAAGCTGTCTCTGACTATGAGGTGCAGCCTGTGTGCCACACTGGATGCCAACAAAGTTGGTATCATGGATGGCCTCGATCATATTGGCTCCATTGTTGGTGACCATGAACCCATGGGTGAACTTGGCCTGCCCAACAGGGCTCATGCAGCACCTTGGCTTGGAGGAGAGCCCTCTTATGGCCTGACTGATTGCACCAGTGCCCTGTGAGGGAGAAGTAAATGTGATCACCACCCCAGCTGTTCCAGATGTCAGAAGTGAAATGCAAGGTCACCTGCAGCCCTGAGTTGCACAGCTCCTCCCTCAAGGACTCCCTGAATGCCTCATACAGGGAGGGTATCACTGTCCTGCTAAAGGTGATGTGTGCGAGCACTTGGTAAGATAGGGCAATGAGCTGCCTGAACCCTGGCCACTCAACTAGGGAGAAGAGCTAGCTATCCAGAGCAAGCATCTCTCCAATGGTCTGGGTGACCTTGCTTGCCTTGGGAACACACCCCACTTTGTCTGCAGCTTTCCCCCACTACTCCAGGGTGGCCTGCCTCTGCTTTAGGGGGAAAGGGGGACTTGGAGTGAGTGGGGGACTTCCTTTTGGGTGCACTCACACTGGTGCCAGGCTGAGAAGGAAGAAGGGCAAGGGTGTGATCTTTCCTGAGATGCAGCAGCATTGCTGTGGTGATGAAGTGTTTTACCTCCTTGCCCCAGCTGATCTGCCTTTGGTAGTGCTGGCAGATAGCAAACCTGGGATCATCTGCTACCTCAAAATGATCCAACACTACACTACTCCCCTGCTTCTGGGTTGAGGGTGGGGATCCTGCCGTATGCCCCTCAGTAGGCTGAGGCACAACAGCAGAAGGAGCTGACTCAGCTGAGCCACTTGCTGGAGCCTCCACAACCTTAACCTCAACCTCCTCCAAGGTCCTTTCCAGATAAGGAGACTTGAGTCTAGGGGAACTTCTGAGGGGTGTGAAGCACAAACTCGGATTTCTCCTCAGTACCCAGAATTGCTTTAGCCAGGGTGCTCGGGTCCCCTGGTTCCAGCTCCTCTGGCAGCGGGAGGCTCATGCTGGGAGATGAAATTGGGGTGGAGGAGACAGTCATTCTGCATATTTCTGGAGTTGGGGGAGGTGGTGCAGGGACATCGGGTACTGCTCCCATCTCCTTGCTTCCACTGACAGCAGAAGCCTCATGGCTGTTAGGGAAGAGGATGGGTCTGTTTATGGGGGGAGGACTTGCAGCTCTAGCTCTCCTCCTAGTCCCTCTCCCTCCCCTGCCAGAAGACCTGGCACCTGCCTTTCCAGCATGCTTCATATTAATCTTTCCTGTTCTGAAAAAGGTGTGTGTGTGTCTGACTTCTGTGTTGTGTGTTTTCTTTACTCTGTGTGGACTCTGCTATGATTATGATTGATTTATTAATAACTATATATGCTGTCTTCTGTGCTGTGATATATGAATTACAAATATGAACCTGCGATGACTACTTCTGTGTTTGTTTTCTTTATTCTGTGTAGCAGACTCTGCTATAATTATGATTGATTTTATTAATAACTATACAATAAAAGCTGTGTAATCTGGCACCTTACAAACTGGCATGCTGTACTAACAGACATGCCAGTCAATGCAGCAAAAGCGAAATGAGGAGTGCCCACCGTGGCACTTCCAATTTTGCTGAGTCCCCATAGAAAACTAGACTGTGCTGCCAAGCCCCCACAGCCCAGGGCATAGCATCCTTTCCCCAGTGTGCCCAGGGACCCCTTCCCTGTTCCCTGGCACACTGATGTGGTGGGAGGGGCAGTGGCCCAAACAGGCAAAGATGCCTCTCGGATAACCAGCATATTTGGTTATCTGGCACCCCTCATTCCCCACGGGTGCCGGATGGCAAAGCTTTTGCTGTGTATGGAGTCGTCTTCTGTGATTTTTGTGCTACTTATGTGGATGTGTGACTACCACTTCTGTGTTTGTACCTAAAATAATATTATCTCTTCTTCTAGGACTCTGAGTTTGTGTGTGTGTGTGTTTAATCACTATCTGACTTCCTCTGTGTCTCTAGTGTATATAAACTAGCTATAACTAATAATAATACCCATGTACAATCTCTTCATCTTTTAGGAATATCTGACTCTTTTTTTCTATGGTGTATGTAATGTGTGCTTCCCTGCACAGTGATGGTTCATACTGCCAGGGAAAACACTGAGCTTTCTCTTTAAAAAGAATTGGGAGGAAAAAAAGAGAACAAATATAAATTGAAAGAAATCAATTGGATAAGTAAAGTAGAGGGATGCCAAGCTATATCCTATCCAATTCTTTCTAAGAGCAAAAAGGAATCATGGAATCAATGAGTCAGAAGGGACCTAGACGGATCATCTAGTCCGACCCCCTGCCATGGGCAGGAAGGAGCACTGGGGTGGCAGAGGTCATAAGACCCCAGCCAGGTGCTTATCTAGTCTCCTCTTGAAGATCTCCAGGGAAGGTGAGAGCACCACCTCCCTGGGAAGCCTCTTCCAGGCTCTGGCCACTCTTACCATGAAGTAGTTCTTCCTAATATCTAACCTAAACCTCTCCTCCCTCAGCTTGTGGCCATTGTTCCTGGTGACTCCAAGGGGGGCCCTGGTGAACAGACTTTTCCCAAGTCCCTGCTGCTGGCCCCTGATAAGGTTGTAGGCAGCCACAAGATCCCTCCTCAGTCTCCTCTTGTGGAGACTGAAGAGATTCAGGTCCCTCAGCCTCTTCTCATAGGGCTGGCCACGGAGGACCCCAACCATACAAGTGGCCTCCTCTGGACCCTCTCCAGGTTCTCCAC
>NW_017729032.1:255209359-255210106 GCF_001723915.1 Gavialis gangeticus | reverse complement strand
GTCCTCAGGGACTTGGCCCGAGCACCAGGAGTCCTTGAACAGCCGTGTCATTGCGGAGCCATTGGCACCAGCCAATTCCCTCAGCCCCCGCAGATGAATGTCATCCGGGCCCACTGATTTAGACGCATCTAAGCCCTCCAGGTAATCCTTAACTAGGTCTGAACTAACAGTCGGGGGACTTGCATCCTTCCTGGGCCTCTCCACGCTATCACCCAAGAGCACCCCATTGTCAGCAGACAGGAACACGGAGGCAAAGAACTTGTTGAAGAGTTCTGCTTTCTCTCTTGCATCTGTCACCAACTGCCTTGTCCTGCCTCGTAGGGGTCCAATGTTACCCTGAGACTTCTTGCTACCTTTCCTACTTGAAGAAGGACTTTTTGTTATCCTTAATCCCAGAAGCTAATCTAAGCTCCAGTGCTGCTTTAGCCTTCCTCACCAAATCCCTACAAGCTTGGGTTAGGGAGGTGTACTCCTCCTTTGTCCCTGTCCAGCCGCCAGTACGCTTTTCTTTTTCTTTGCCCTCAGGCCAGCCTGGATATCCATGCTCAGCCATGAAGGTCTCTTGGACCCTTTTCCCGCCTTCCTGCACAGAAGAATTGCGTCTTGCTGTGCCCCAAGGATAGCCTCCTTGAGGAAGGACAACCTTTCCTGAACCCCCATACTAGCTACCCTCTGGGCTCCGAGTGCCTCCCTCACTACTGCCCTGAGCACATCGAAGTTGGCTTTCCTAAAGTCAAGCATTTGCGC
>NW_017729032.1:255199881-255204359 GCF_001723915.1 Gavialis gangeticus | reverse complement strand
TAAACAACCTATTGACTGGGCATTAGACAGAGGGCTAAAGTTTCATCCCACCATGTCTCCACTAGGCCAACCAGGTCTGTGGTTTTTTTTTTACTACTTGCAAGCAGGAAAGCAAGCTCTTCTTGCTTGTTTTTCCCCATGCTTCTTGTATTAGTGAAGAGACACCTTAATCCCCCTGTGGGAGCCCTGGGCACCCCACCCCTTCCTGAGACAGAACTGGTCCCTTGGTATATACCTGAGCTCTTACCTGGGCAGATCCTACACATGGTTGAGTTATCTCTTGCTCCTATGGATCCCCATCCCCCGAAGAACTTGGTTTAAAGCCCGCCGGAGGAGGTCAACTAACCTGTAAGAAAACAAACTCTTACCTTTGGGGGAGAGATGGAGACCATCATGCCCCAGGACGCCCTCTGCTCTGAAGTGTGGGTCGTGGTCCAGGAAGCCAAATCCGGTGTGACAACACCAACTCCGGAGGCGCCAGTTCACCTCACAGATGCAGGTGCTCTGCCACTGACGGCCTTCACTAACCAGGATGAGGGATGAAAAGACCACCTGGGCCCCCAACTCTCTAAGCTTGGCCCCCAGAACCACATAGTCATCCATGATCTGGTCCAGACTACTCCAGGCCACATCACTGGTTCCCACGTGGAGGAAGACCATAGGATAGTAGTTGGAAGGCCGGATGAGGTCAGTGATCTTCTTAGTGACATCCCCAATCTTGGCTCCTGGAAGAAAGTACACTTCCCTCACATTGGGGTCCGTGTGGTGGATGAGTCCCTCCGTTCCTCTGAGGAGGGAGTCCCCTATGATGATGACCTGACGTCTCTTCCTCTGGGTCACTGGATGATGCTTAGGAGGTATGGATGCCGGCTTGTTGGTTGAAAGCATGACTTCCTCCTTCCTCACACCCAGTCTCCTCCAGCGCTGCCAGGGCCGCATACCTGTTCCCCAGTTGTACTGGGGTGACAGTTGATGCAGCGGCACGCTGCCTGCCCCTGGAGGTGACCATCCTCCATTTGCCTCCTGCAGACTCCTGGGTGGAGAAACAGGTGACTGACTAGGAATCTAAGCCAGTCCAGTACCTTTCAGACACTGTTGCTTAGAACCAGCTCACAAAAGGTGCAGATGGCCTGCTGTTTCTATGCCCCTCCCCCAGACACTGATTGGAAGGTGACTCAGGGAAGAATTGCACTCATTCGCCAGCTAGAGAGATTAGTCCTTCTCCCCCTGCTCCTCCTTCCTCTTCTAAGCTTCTGTTTTCCCCTTAAACCACCACCTTTGAATCTCAAAACTTTCTGAATCGATTCAGAAAAGACTTGAAGTTGCAATTTGATATGGAGAAGATTCAGCCCAATTCGGAGGCCAAATCTCCAAATCTGAATCAAATCACTTGAAAACTGAAGCTTTGCACAGCCATAGTGTACATAGGAAGGTACACATTGGTATACATAATCAGTATGCATATGAACCTAAAGATACATGAGAAATCAAATATTCTATTCCAGTAGGCTCAACATGACTTGTTTTAACCTTATTGAAATACTTTGTTTCTGTTTTTCAAAGTGTCTAGTCTGAAATCATAATTTTCCACTGGAAAACATTATATTTTAAAATGTTATGACTAGTAACTACCTGAAATGATGTATTTCTCTTTCCCAGAAAATCTGAATGAGGAAACAATTGACCTGGACTAGTCCATCCCTTTGCCTAATTAAAGAAATGTATTTATCAAATTGGGTAGACAAGACTCTTTGGGTAGATGCGATGTCTTCTTTTTTATTAGACCAACGAAATAGTTGGGAAAATTGTTCTTTGTAAGCTTTGGGGCATAAACACCCTTTTTCAGGCATAAAGAGGGTTGTTGGTGTTTGTGTGCTCTCCTGGGTAGAACAGAAACCGAAATGCATGTGTGGGGCAGTGAGGTTCCAAGGGAATAGGAGACAATAGGTGTGAGAGAGTAGTTGGGGGCAAGGGAAAGGGGGAAAAGCTGATCAAAACGTAGCTGGTAAAATGCAAACAGGTTACATAGGGTTATCAGGTGGCAGGCAGGTTATAATGTGCCATAAATCCAATGTCTAGATTTAGTCCATGAACTCTACCTATGCCTGAAAAAGTGTTTGTGCCCAAAAGCTTTTTTGTACACACAAGACAATTTTTTCCAACTATTTAGTTGGTCTGAGCCAAATTGTTAGTTGTAGATTTAGTATAGCTCCCTTGATGTTAGTGGAGGTCTAAAAAAAAAGATGTTATTTGCAGATCATGTTTTCTTGTTTAGAAATGGATCCTGCTGCTAAGGAAAAAAGGTTCTGGGAATTTAGAAAGCATAGAAAAAACTAGAACACTTCATTCCAAAGTGATACCTTTTATTAGACCAACTAGGAAATTGCAAGACATTTTTATATCAGGATTCCTGGGGTCCTTTACCACCCTCCCCAGCAAGTTAGATTAGAGTGTACTTTTTCTCTGGCAAAAACTAATTGTTCTTAAATGTGCTTGAAGATGTGTTTGTGTTTTTCTTTCTTTCTTTCTTTTTTTTTTTTGGGTCCTCAAAACATTCTTGCCACTTACAGATGTCATTGTGTTAATGGCAGAGTGCCAAACCAAAAAAGCTTTCTTTGTTTTGGTTTGTGCTGCTTTCGGCGAAATAATGTGGTTTAGCAGAAATACAGTGAATGCATTGGGGTGACAGCATGTGATCTATCCTAAGTTCCTTCTACACAATACAGAATACTTGGCTTTATGGGCACTTTTACACATGCTCCAGTGACTTGTGGGGAAGGGGGTGCTTTAATTAAAGTGGCAGAACATCTTGTGTATCAGTGTCCCCACGCTTCAAAATGGCAGTGAGGGCACTTAAACTGAAGCTTGTTCAAGTTTGTAATGGTTTCTATGGACTGATGTAAAAGACTGCTACTTTCTTCTGTGTTACCTATGTTTAGAAGGGAGCAAGCTCTGGCTTCAGGGCCCAAGTCTTGTACTGTTGGTGTCAGAACAAAGTAATTAACTTGGTTAATGGCCTTTAGTCTGTGGAATTAAAATTCTCCCACTTCTAGGTTGGATACAAAGCTCCCCCAGGAAGTTTGCACTGGGAACTTTTCATCAGGAGTCCATGTTTTCTCACTTGATCCTACCAAGGTTTTTCAGTTTACAATAAAGGAAAGAATTTGATCAGAGACAACAATTCGCTTGTTGATTTTTGTTTTGTGTTCAGCATCTACACATTCTTGTGATGAACTTGCTAAAGAATTTAGCTAGATAATGCATACTAGTAAAGCTTCTGGCTCCTTTTTACCTGGAGGGAAAGGATGTGTTATGTTGCATACAATGAGGCACCACACCCCTTTTCAAAATCCTAGCTCTACCCATGCTCAATACTGTGACTTTTTCTTTTTTTGCCATGCTATTGCTGTTGGAATATGGTTAAAATGCCAGGAGACTCTAGCAATATGAACTTCATCAAAACATTGTCCCTGTTAATGTGATATTTATTTTATTTATTTATTTATTTATTTTATATTTTTTTTTTAATTTAAGCCATGCATTTGCTGATTCACTTTACCTCAGTTTTGCCATCTGGTAGAGAGACTGATGCTGTAGATTACTTTAAGTTTTTTTTTTTTAAATAAAGGCTGTGTAAGAGCTAGGTGGGTATTATTCCTCTTTGGTATGTCTTCCATTGGTTCTGTGTTTTAGGCTAGAGATTTAGGTAGGCATGGAAGGGAATCCTTTTTTAAAGCTTTTTACAAAGAGTTATGGTGTTGTTCCCCCCCCCCCCCTTATTTCTTATATTCATTAAATGAAATTTTGCCAAACCTAACTCGTTTTATTAGGTGGTTGTTCTGGCTGTAAATGACAGCATTTAGTCCTAGGACATAAATTCCCTTCTCATTACTCGATCATGAGGTACCTTTTTCCTAATGATCAGAATTAACTGGAGATGCAATCGTTCAAAGGGACTTGATCTTCTGGCACTTACTGTAAAGGTGCAGACAGAAGCAACAATTTAAGTTTCAAACACTGCTGAAACATTTTTGAAGTGCCAGCTGTACAAATGTACATGCCCTTTAAAATGTTTCAAAAGCATCTACAGTGCTTGAAAAAAGTACCTCTTGAAATGAGGTACCATTTTGGAGTTTCAGCTTTTTTTGTTTTTGTTTTAAACAGATGGGGGACCCAAAGGTCCTCCAGAATCCCCCTAGGGCTCTATTTCTGTCTTCCCCCATTCTTGGAGTAGGGAAAGAAAGGAAATGCAGACTGGAAGTCTGCCAGCTGTCCACTCACCACGACTCTGGAGCTTGGGGCCTTATCTAGGGCACTTCCAGGTGCCCATCTCTGCAGCCTCCCTTGTTTCTGTGAAGGACACTTGAAGCCCCATGCCCTGCCTCCATCTCTTCGTTCCAGCAAGAGAGGGAGAGGAGAGGTTTGGGGACTGGAGAGCTGGAAACCCAGCAGTGAAGAGCCCCAGCCGCCATAACAGA
>NW_017729032.1:255161331-255199816 GCF_001723915.1 Gavialis gangeticus | reverse complement strand
CCGCCATAACAGACCCCTGCAACCCTGCCAGACCAACTCCCAAAGCCAAACATAGGTGTCCAAGGTTAAACTAATACTCTTTGGAAATGTTTCAAAAGTTACTTCTGTCCATGCCCTGAGACCTGCAGCTAGCCCATGGCATACTTTGTTTCTTGTAATCCCTTTTTCTTTTTTTTTAAGTGGGCTGTTGGGGATATCTAATTTTGCTACCCTAAGAAGAGTGCTTGTGAAACATATATATAATTTTGGTATATAAGACACTGGTGTATCAGGTGGGGACCACAATGTTGTCTGCTTGGGGTATTTGTTCCCTAAGCTTCCTGGAAAGCTTTGTCTAGCAGAGACAGAAATATAGATCTCTTAGGAATGAGAAGATACAAGACTTGGAGTTACCACTATCTGGCCACTCTGATATAGCAGCTACGCTTAAGACCTGCAATGGAAGTCTAAGTGTCTGTCGAGGACCATCCACTGTCTCATCCCTTGTAGGTCTTTGGGTAGCATCTCAAGAACCTTACGTAAAGGGCGCATCTACACAGCGCCCTACAGCGACATTGTTACTGTGTCGTGCTTTAGTACTTGCTTTTCAGAGTTCTAAAGCACGGCACAGTAACTGATCATACTGCACAGTGTGCACAGCTTACGGCTACTTTGCACTGCTATCTTGCCATACTGGCATGCTAAAATGGGGGAGTGCACACCTATGGCAAAGTAGCTGCCAGTCGTGTAGACCCGTGTGATTGCCATAGTGAGTTGCTGTAGCAATGTAGGTTGATATGTACACATGCCTAAAATTCTGGAGATAAATAGCAAATTCAACTGCATAAAGTTTTTAGAAAACATGTTCCACATTAATGAGGAGTACTATTGAAAGAGGGTAGATGTCAAGAAGTTTTGAGTTCCATACCCTCAGTGCCATTGCTGTAGAAGCTGAGGCCCTTTTGGACATAAAAGGACTCAGAAGCCCAGCTTTACATTTATTAGTGGACTGCATTTAGAGTTGGTCTCAACTATAACCAGGGCCACTTTAAACTCTCTCTGTTTGGTAACTGTGCTTGGTCACAGTTGGAAAATGGTGGTAGTAGAAGCGTTTAAACACTTGGGCGTTCTTTTCCCTGGCATTTCTTAAATGTTCTTCTTTTTTTGTTCATTCTTTCTTCATCCTTCCTCTTGTGTGTAGGAAGTTTGAGGTCTGGATAGATGATCATCTTAGAATTTATTTGACCTTTCTCCTCTGTCTTCCTTTTCTTTCAAATAAGGAAACGGAAAGCAAAAGAAAGGAAGGGAAACATGATGCCCAGTTAGTTAGTTAGTTAGTCAGTCATAAAAAAGCAGACAAGAAATGAAAAGGGATTCCTTCTGAAAGAAGGACAATAATTAGCCACCTGACAAAAAGAATCCGTAGTTAAAACTGTCCAAATTCATGTTGGAACTGAAATAGAGAAAAGGAAAAACCCAAATAGTATAGGGGGAAATAGTCGGTATATTTTCCTGTAGGGAGACTGACCTAGAGGCTCATTGTGTATGACACGGGTAGGTAATTATTTGGGCTGGAGGGCCACTTAAGGAGTTTCAGTGAACTGTTGCAGGCAGGGGGGTAGGGATGCTGACCTGATTGGGGGTAGGGGAGGGAATGCTGACCTGGCTTGGCACAGTGGGGGGATGGTTGGCAATTGATCCTGTCTGGTCCCTGGTCCCACCTCTAAGGATGCTGGATGAAGTGGGCCGGTGCGATCACCATGGAGACCAGCCTGGGAGCATTGTGGGTAGGGCATGCTCAGTTGGGTGGATTGGATGGGGCCACATGCAGACAAAGCTGCATCTGGAGTGTGTTAGGCAGGTGGGGCTGGGGTCATGGGTGGGTGCCAGTTCCATAGGGACATGCTGGGAGCAGATCTCAGCTTTGTCCCAGGCCCTGGACCTATGCTATCACTGCCCTGCAATCCTGGCCTCAGCCCCAGCCCTGGCCCCCACCTACCCATCTCACTCCAGGACGATAGTCCCTGCCCACCTGCAACCCCATCTCATCTTTCCAGACGAGTGTACCCTGCGCATGGGAGTCCCAAGCTTTTCTTCATGGAGATCCTGCCTGCCTACTCTGTCTAGCACCCCTGGTGGTGGGTGCAGGACAGACTGGCAAGGTGCCCAAGCAGCAGGGCCAGGTTCAGTAGTGGTGGCCGAGACGCTGGCAGTGGTAGCTAGGCAGAGTGAGCCATCAATGTGAGGGTTGCTGAGAAGCCAAGTCCAGCCACTATGCCACCCCCAATCTACCATGCACCCAGGGGCAGCATGACTGACCTCGCATACCAAAGCCTGGGCTGCACGCTGTGCCTGGGCCAGGCAGGGCCAAGAGACCTGCTGCAGGCTAGATACAACCCCTTGGTGGCCTAGATCTGCCCTGCGAACTGCATTTTGCTCACCCATGGCATAAGGGTTCAGTGTGGTTTTTACTTTCACATCTTGAAAGTGTGCAGATGAAAATTAGCACTAAAAAACAGGCTTAATAATTACCAATTAATTGGAGAAAGCAAATATATTCTTACAGGCTAGTTTGGATACTTTACATTTGTAGACAAGCCCTTGATGCTATTTAGAATAAATGGTATAAGTAGATTGAAATACCCAGAAATAAGGCACTCTTATTATGAGAATACATACATGCCATTATCAAAGAATTAAAATTTGAACCTCTTTGTGCATTATGCATGAGGTGCAATAATAAGAGGGGCTCCTATGTTTTGAAATTATGGTAGCTTTTTACCAAGGAAAATAAGTGCACACAGTGCTTGCTTTTCCATATTCTATGCAGGTTGATACAACATCCTACCCCTATCTGAATTAACTTTGTAGTATAGATAAGCTTTGAGAGCCTTTTCTGAACTGCCAATAAAGATGTTGTGAAAAAAACATAAAGCAAAAGCATGTTGGCTATCTTGATGTAAAATTATAGTGAAATCAGTTTATTGTAGTTGCTATTGCAACATAAGGTAAACCCAAGCATCTGTTGGAGACTGCTGTTACTTTTTACTGAACTAGGTAAGTCTCTGTCAAGAAAGACATAGCATAAAGCTCCTTTTAAACTACAAATACCTGTGGTTTTGTCATCTATCTACCTTAGGCTAGTTAAAATACCTGGCAATCAATTAAAGGTATGACCTGAAGTGGGTTTTGCTTTGCAGCTGAAAAATTCAGTTAATTCAGGCAACTCTCTTTGCCTGAATTAACTTTGGAGCCTAGATAAGTTTGAAAGTCTTTTCTTAATTGCTTATAAAGGGGAGCTAGTTAAGAATTGTCGAATGGCCTAAACAGAACCAGGGGCAGGTAATAAATGTTTCAGTAGACTTCAAGATTGTCAAGCTGTCTTCCTTTAGTGCTCCATATATATAAAATCTTAGTTAAATTTGGAAGAATGGAGCTGACCTCATGGACTACATTTGGGGATTTATGTTTACACAGAGATGCGCACACACTGAGTAATTAAAAACAACAACAACAAAAGAACACAGATTAAAAATGCCCCAATTCTGCTATTGTGGCAGTGTGGAAACCTGCCTTTTGAAAGCATCCATTTAATCATTAACTTGTTAAACATGTTTTAGGACCTTTCTGAAAAGGCAGCATATAGCATATGCCTGGGCAAATGCAACAATGTTCATGTAGCCCAAGGAAAGCAATTCTTTAAATACCCCGATAAAATCTAATCCTGGGTCTTAATAAATGAGCTTGTATCTGTCCTAAAGAAACCCTAAGGTAAAAATCAGACAGTCCCCTGTAACTGAAACATCTAACAGGGGTCTTCCAGCTGACTGCATGGCTTAACACAGGACTGGTTCCTTACTTCATCATCTTTTTTTTTTTTTTTTTTTTTTTCTTCTAAAGAATTGCTGAAAAGCAACTATCTTTTGGGGGAAAGGGGAATCTTGCTGTCAGCTGTGTTTTCCATTTTGGTACTCAGAGGCATCATCCCACAGCACAGTAACACATCAGAAGAAGCAAAGTGCCTTTAAAAAAAAAATTAAAACTATTCAGAACAACACAAAAAGGAGGGAGCCTTTAAAATGTCCTGTGTGTGATGAATAAGTCTTGAGGCACTGTCATGACTGATTTAATCTTAACCCTTCTTCCTACAAACAGGCCTGTACAGGCTCACTGCTACTCCCTCACTCAGTAGAATTTAATAAATATCCGGGTTGGGACAAAGGTCTCCCCCTCCCTCTGTAAGGACTCCTTTGCTGGAGCATGTTGGATGGGAGGGGATCAGGGAAAGGAAATGGCTTGTCCAGAGTTTAATATGGTCTTTCCTGCCATCTGGTGGGGGACTGCAGAAAAGAGAATGTTTCGCTTACTACTATGTTCAGGGGTATAGGTTGTTGCCGTGTTGGTCTAAGGACATAGGCAGGCAAGGCTCTTTGGGTAAATCTGGTATTTTTTTATTAGACCAACTAAAATAGTTGGAAAAATTCCTCTTAGCCAGCTTTCAGGCACAAATGTGCTTTGTCAGGCTGAGGAAGTGTTTGCAGATGGTCTGTGCTCTTCCTGGATGGGGTGACTGGCTGCTTTACCACTCCAATAAATTCAAAAGAGCAGGAAAAAACAGCAATACCAAAATAAATGAAACAGCACTAAGAGAGAAATGGAATGAAAAGAAAACTCTGCATGTGCGTGGGGGGGGGTGTCTGTTTCATAATGGAGCAAGATTTTACTCCTAACATGTGGATTACTAGTTTCATCTCTCCTTTGGGGCATCTTCAGCTGTGAGCCTCTTGACAACTAACTCTTGCCCTGTTAAAACAGAAAAAATATTTGGAACCCCCCCCCCCACACACACACACACACGTGCACACACTGTTAGGTTACTAGTGATATTTGGGAGTGTAGGAGAGCTCATCACTGGTCACTTTTTTTTTTTTTTTTTTTTTTTAGATCTGAAACATTGCGGCAGCTGGCAGACAGTCTGTCTGCTTTGCTACCAGCTGTTTAACTAACTTAGTGCGAACACTGGGAATTTTTTCTTCTAGATAATGGTTTCACTAGGCCTCCTGGGTGGCTGACTTATGTTTTTCCAATAAATTATTTTTTTGATCAGGGAAGAAAGTCTTTGTTATTTCGCATGCTAGACTTGAACTAAAGACTTCAAGTCCATTCCAACTGGCATAGCTTATCAGACTTTGGCTGCCATCGTGCTTTCTCTATCTGTGCTTATACTATGTTTCATGTGTAAAATGCTTTCTCTGTCTCTGCTTACACTGTTGGTTAGCTCTAATTTGTTTTAAAGGATTTCAGTAACTAGAAAACTGATCATTTTCTCCAACTCAACACTTTTTTTTTTTTTTTAAATATTTTTTTTAACCAAGTTCAGTCTTTTATTCCGGGTAGCAACCTTGTTTCATTGATAAAGCAGGAAAACTGCTGAAGATCATAAAATATCTTTTACTTTCTATTTATAAGTCCATTCTTAAGTTTACTATATTTTTCTAGTAATCACAGTTGATCACAAATCTAACTTCTGTAATAATCAGGGTTCATGCTGTCGTTGTTACAAAATACAGTTCTTTCCTAAATGAAACAATAGCTTGAGTTCCTCTTTTCCTCAGGCTTCGGGGTTGTAGGCAAAGAAAGCAGATTTTTTTGAAGTTCAGTGTCTTCCATCTTTACTGTGATGGATACTTCTGGTGTAAAGTAGAAGGCAGAGAACAAGAGGGGCAGTTGGGAGGGATGTATCTAAGCTTAATACAAACCAAGAAAAGGAAAGAAATGCATGCTAGTCATGTTACTTAACAAGCAGTCTCCTTTGTCTCTGGGTGCATGAGCCTACCTCTGGCTGCATATTAAAAAGTTGCTGCACATGCAACAAAAGGGAAAGTCAAAGCAAAAGGCTGAACTGCTGCTGCACATGGTGAGTGAATGGCCTCAAATACAAGCATCTTTTTAGAATGGACTATTTATCTGCTGTAATGTCCATTAGCTATCACAAAATGTCTTCAAATGAAAACAGGAAAGCAACATGCTGGGTAAGTCTACATGTGCACGTTTACTGTGCAGTAACCAAAATTACTGGGCAGTTACTGAAAATTACTGCACAGTATAGGCAGCATCTACACATATACATCTGTACTGGACAGTAAATATGGTGACTTATGCCACCTTGGGCGTAAATTTAATACCTGCATCATGCAAGTCTCAAACTTATACCCAATTAGTTACTGCACAGTAATGCACATGTAGTTGCCTTACTATGCAGTAACACTGTCTGTGTGGACTGACTTGGGACTGTGTTTTGATGCCTATATGTGTAAATGCTGGCCTAAACCTGCTTACTGTGCAGTAACTTACTGTGCAGTAAATTAAATGCAACATTAATGCACGTGCCTGCTGCGTGGGGCATGGACAAGCTATGGAGTCTGGGGGCTGGAGTCCCAGCACCAAACGGTAATAGAATTGAATTCTAAGAATTGGCTCTGTTCTCTGCCTGCAGGAATGTTCAAACATACCACTGCTTATGTGAGTCCTCTTATGACACTGTCTCAAGCCATCTCATAAAACTCTTATGAGACTTTTTTCTTATGCCCCTTTCTCAAGGCATCTCATCACAAAACAAGACCTATTTAGCCCTGGGCATGCAATCTATCAGCCCAGCGGATAACTGTGATAATTGTAGGTAGAAAGATTACTCTGACAACAAATTTTCTTGCAGTAGGTTATTCAGCCAATGTGCTTGCCCTGAACCTATCTTTAAGTCGAGATACATTTGCTGCTGGAAAAAAAAAAAAGAAATGGAGCTAGACTTTAAGCCAATTTAGATGGCTCAGCTATAGGTTTGGCTGTGTGTTTTAAATAAACTGAGGTCCGCCAGGGTTTAAAGATGATTCAGTAAACATAGTCCATATTTCTGCAGTTCTGGGCTGACCTATTTCTTCTCTGGATATGCTCAAATACATGCTTCTGAGTTTTGCTCTTGCCTTATTTTGTGTGATCTGAAAAACAGCTGAGGTTTATAGGAATTTCTGTAAACTGCAATGCACAGAAGATCTTTTTTTTCGCTCTTCAATGTCCTGCCAAAGACCAAAGTTAGAGTAAACACGTGTCCTCTGAAATTGCTCAGTGAGTTGATGGACTAATACATTTATGGCTTGCTTGCAAGGTCTATTAGCAATAGGGAAATTTGGGTCATGGTTATGGTTTTTCTTTCCTCACCTCAGTCTTTATAGCAGGAATTAGCAGCCATCTCAGGTCCATAGTAGATGCAGATAATTCTGGAATAAATGCATTCAGCACACGAAAAGACTTTCAAAATATGTGAATGTGGTTTATAAAATCCTAGCTCTCTTGTTATTGTGCTCTTAATATTACTTCTGTAGTGCTACAGTGAGTAGGTTTGTTGATTTTGAAGATGAGCCTCGATAAATCACCTACAAGGTACTTGGCTTTTCCTGGGTTAGCATGCCTGAAGGAGAATGTTTGCACCCTTTGCTTTCAGAAGGGTCACTGGAAAATGTTTTGGCCCCCACTACAACAAATTTAAAAACTAAATATAACAGTGACCACTGCATTTGATTAATATGGACCTCTTAGGACTGTACCTTCTCAGCTTTAGAGCCAAATATATACATACAGCTTTAGAGAAGATGGTAGCACTGGGACCCAGGAGAATGAGTCTTCTATCCCTGCCATGGATTTGTTTTTGAAGAAGTCACTAATAACCTATGTTTCATATTTTTCATCTGCAAAATGGGTGCAGTAATATATGCCTAGTAACAAAGCACAGCGAGATGTCTGTATTAGAAGACCTACTTCAGCGGTTACTATTGTATTGTTAGCAAGAGGAAAAAAATCCATCAACTGCTGTGCTGGTTTAATAGCTGTGGTGTAGAGGAAAGAGAAAGTCAAGGTCCACATGCTCACAGCTTGTATTTTGACCATTTCTGTTTTTATTGGTTTGCATATCTCTGTGGCAATCTGCATTTTGCCTGGGGCTTCATTAAGTAGTCACACCTTGCCTCAAAAATGGCATTTAAAAAGAGAAACAAGGCTGAAGAAGCTTTTGGCATAACCTTTGTGAGTCTGGTGTTGAATGGTACTTAACCTCCTCTCCCATGATTGGGGGAAATCACTGAAGTACTTTAGCAGCTGGGTGTCAGTGTCGTGGGGTTTTTTTATATTTTAACTCTGATTCAAAGCTATAGAGGCCCCTAAGAGAGAAGAGAAACCATACTGGAAGGTGTGAATCTTGTGAAGGTAGTGGAAAGTGTTTTTTGTTTTTTGGTTTTTTTTGTTTGTTTTTTTTTTTTTCTGCTCAGCATGTCTTCTACCATACAAAAATAACTTTCTGAAGTTTAAGTTTAACAACTTTCTCACATCTGCCACCTACTCCCTTTTTCCCTTTTCTCAGCTTCAGCAACTTTTGTCTGTCATGGTCTGCAGTGTCAATAAAATGGGAAGCTGTGGATGAATGCAACTATGCAGAGAAGAATGCAGTTTTTTGGGGCGGTGAGAGGTGGCAGGAGATGGCAGGAATCAGAGATCACTCAGAAAATGTTGCTATGTTAGTAAAAGAAGAAGCCTTGGTCATGGAGCAGAGGAAGCTAATAGATCACACCGAGGATTATATGGCCACAGACACTTGATAACAGGCCAATGTGTATGCTTCTGAGGTTGTCAGCTAGTGGTTGATTGTATCACTATAACCACAGTTACATTAAAGCTATGTTCTGCCCTTTACATCACTTGTCTGAATCAAGCTTTCACTATAGGTAGCCTTTTAAATCTCACTTAAGTAAAATGAAGGCTCTGCTGAATTCAGCCACTTCTAAACAATATCTAATGGCAATGGCCAGGCTTTGACCAAGGCACCTACTACTTATTGATTAATATAACTAACATGGCTCTAGATTCTGTGTTCAGAATTTATGTGAATGTTTATTTATCCTGCGGATAAATACTTGACATTTACTGAGGCTTATTGATTGGTAGATTAAAAAGCAAAACAAATAAACAGAAACACTGTAAATTGCCTTAAATACAGCAAAACCTATGTGACTGACTATCCTCCCTATGGTTAGCAAGCTCCCCACAGTAAGTTGTAGCATCCAGACACTTAGACATTAAAACCAAGACAGATGGCCAAGCTACTTGCTTAAGGCCACAGAGGTGTCTAAGGAGAAACTCCTTGCTCCCAGACTTATTCTCAGGCCACTGGATCACAGCTTGTCTACGTTGAGATGAAGCAGGATGTATGGCCACTGATGCTTTGTTAACCACAATGTCAAGATATTCCTTTTTCACATACCAGTGATGTATGTGCTCAGTATCAATGTCTTCTTCAATATGTCTTCTTTTTTTACAGTTGTGATGTGAAAATTTATCCGGCAATTCATTATCGGATGAAAGGTTAATGTAGCCGAAGAAGTTGGCAGCTAAATGAAAACAGTGCAAGGTTTGAGAGGAGTTAGAACAAGGCTGTATGCAACCACACAGGGCACCTACACACGTGGAGACACCAAGCAATGACTGTGCACCAGAATGAGCGCACACTGGAAATCTATCAAATACAAGAACACCCAACCACCCGTCTCCAATCTCTCAAGCCTGATCCTCAAAGGGAATTTACAAACGGCTTTTCAGAGATGAGCCTATGAACTGCACTTCATCAAGCTCCTAGGTGCAGAGACTCACGGACTCAATATAGACATTGGAATTCTGACACACACTGCCACCTGCCGGATGTCTGACTCCCAGGTACCTGAACTGCATTTTTACCTGTGCTGCTACATCCCATTTCCCCCTCCACCCCCACCCCAGTCTGTCCCTCATCCCCTGATGCCTCCACTTCCATTTTCACTGACTGGCTTCTTGCCTGTATTGCATACTAGCCTCTGGCATCTTTACTATTCCTTCCATCCAGGAACAGTGTGCGCACACACCAACTGCAGGTGCTTCCTCAGCCTGATGAAGGGTGTTTCAACCCAAAGCCTTGCTAAGATATATTTCTCTAACTATTCAGTTGGTCTGATGAAACATACCAGATTAGATTGACCCAAAGGAAAGGCCCTTGTCTGCCAGTGCCATGTCCTTAGACCAACACCCCTAGCATCTGTCCCTTGTCAGCTGACCCAAAGGACGCAGGGCCCTGGGCACATCTAAGCCCCAGGCCTGGGGCTGGCAGGGAGAGTTCTCTGGCAGCTGCTGGAGAAGCAGCTCATGCAGGAAAGGAAAGAAAGGCTCTAGTCTGTGACAGTTTGGCTGCCTGAGATGCTGCTGGTGCAACTGTGCTGCTCACTAAGTTTATTATATTTACCTGTGTTGTTTAAAATGGTGGACCAGACTGAGGCTGTAGGGGAGGAGGAGGCCTCATTGGGACACACTACCATGTTGTGTAGAAGGCCCAGTGCCAGTGAAGCACACCTTAATACACACACACACAGTGTCACCCATGTCACAAGTTTTGCTTGTCAGCAGCCTGAGGTGCAGTTTCCCAGAAACCCCTGCACCTATCTCTTTGAAACCTGGCAAGCTTTGTGGCCTCAGCAGGGCCTTATGCCTGCTGTTTTGCCCCTCTGCCTTCACATGTACAAGTGACATGAGTTTTGCTTTCAAGACTTTAGTATAGTTTCCCCACAAACTCCTGCACCTATCTCCTTGAAAGCTGGCAGGCGGCATGTTCTCAGAAGGGGCTACCATCCCTGATGTTTTCATCCAAATATGCCAAAAAATAACAAATTTATAGGCAGTTTTGTACTTCCCTATTGTAGCCTATGGGCTAAACGTCAAAAAAGTGAAACAGTTTTGATTAAACGAAACAGAACAGTGCTTTGAAAATGAAACAAAACTCAAAATGAAACACTGTTCCATCGAAATGGCAAAATGGAAGTTGAAACACAACTGCTTTTTCACACAGCCCTAGTAATTACAGTACATCAGAGCAGACTCAATTAATTAATTAAGTCTGCTGGCATGTGGTAATTACTGCGCTCTGCTACTGGAGCATGATAATTACCATGCTCCAGCATCATGTGTATCACTATCCCCTCCCTGGAAAATAGCGACAGAGGTGCTTTAACTAAAGCTTGTCAAACTTTAGTTAAAGTGCCTCTGCCACCATTTTTGAGCATGGAGACACTGATTAAAGAGAAGCTCCAGGAACTTTAATTAGAGTGGTTCTCAAAGTGACACTAATTAAAGCTCCTCCCACCCCCCCCATCCCGCCCCACTCCTGGAGCACATGTGTAAACACCCCAGTGACTATTCATGCAATTAGCTGATGTATGAGTGAGACTGATACTTCAGTAAATCTGGCTTAAAAAAAATTCCCTCTGATTATACTCATGAGTACTGTTGTGTTAAATGTTGAAGCACTGTCTGCCTGAGCAAAGCAGAGGGCTGGACTCTGATCATGTGAGGTCCCTTCCAACCCTAATGTCTATCAATCTATGAATCAAAGTGTACCTTTAAAATGATGAGAAATATACCATAGGGCAGCTTAAGACTCTTGGTTAAGTCTACTTTAAATGTATCACATTCTGAAAACATCAGTCATTGAGAGTAAAGCTTGAGCAAATGTGTTTCCTATTGACACAATGCCTAAACCAGTTTAGGCATAACAACATAATTCACACCAACTTCAACTGTCATGCCTTTCAGGCCAAAGGTGAACATTCATTCTCTCAACAGAGTCTTTATAAAGTTAATTGAACTGTCCAAGAAGCACAATTCCCATTCTTCATAACTGCATTCAAATGCAAGGTATATTTCCTTCATGAAGCAACAGTGGGAAGAGGTTAAACACAGGGGGGAAAATGAGGTCTGAGTTTAAGTTTTGAACTTAAATGCAGTTCTGAGAAACTTGGTATCCATGTTGTAGTGGGCTGGATGAGGCTAGAAAGGCATTTGTGAGTCAGCTGAAACAGACTGAGGGTGCATGGGGTAAACTGATGTAGATGTTAATGTTCCCTTAATTTGTTCTTCTCTTGATTTTTAAATTTTTATTTCAATGGTAGGAAATGTGCTTGAGCAGGCCACGTGCTAATGTTAATTTTTTGCAGAGGAATATTTTCATTTGAAAACTACAAGGAAATCTTCACCTTAAGAGCTCCTGTCCTAATTCTGCAGCCCTCCCTACATGCACATGTTTTAAGTCTTGTGGTCAACCTTGCTGATTTTTCTAGCCTCTTTTCAGACCCCTTCCTTTTTCATCCATTCAGGACATTCTCTCTTCCCACGCAGGACATCCCTGAAAGTCTGAGCTGAGCAGTGGTGTTCCTTGCATCTGCTGGCTCTCTTTGTACAGCCAACCCCACCATGTAGCCTACTTTCACATTTCTTCCCTTCCCTTATCAGTGGAAAGATATCAGGGTGGATGGACCAGTCCTTGCTGCCACAGAAATGAGCTAGATAGTGATGTGGGGAAAGGCTGTCTAGTTGGGCCAGGAAGTCTAGTATTGAATCTGGTGGTCTTGACACAACAGGGAGCAGGATATAGTGGGGTGGGTGTGGGAGGAGGGGCGGGGGTAGAGAGCAAGTATTGCAGCTCAAGCTGATGGCAGAGCAGAGCTTGTTGCTTCCAGAAACTGTTCTTGATCTGGTCATGTAGCAAACTTGTGGTTCACCAGAAACAAAGCTATCTGACAATCCTTTGTACCCAAGAATCTGCAAAGTAGAATGTGCCATGCTGTTCATTCTTATTTCTGAGTAATGAACTAACACTTGGAAGGAGAGAACTGGGAAAATGAAGTAGTAAGAGCAAGTGTGTTTCACTCAGTGTCCTCCAGCTGAAGGTGTTTCACTCCAGTTGAAGTCTGTTTACATGGTGCATAGCCATCTAAAAGTCCTATGCTATATGCTGCATATGTTGCACAGAAGCATGTGCATTGTGCGATCCGTTATCACTCGCACTGCACCTGCAGGCTTTTCCTGTACAAAACAAATTAGTGGCCTGCAATGAAAAGTGATGACCACTTCTGCTGCCACTGGCTTGAATTAAGCTCCAAAGTCTTCACTAGAACTCTCACAAGTGTTCATGGGCATAACTGAGTACATAGTTCTTACCTGGACGCGTGTTTCTGGATTCCTGTATGAATACACTGTATGCACAACATGTTTTTTGCAGAAATTGCTAGCAGCTAAGGAAAATCAAGAAGAAGAACTGATGATGTACTTGGGAAAGCTTTATGATGCGTTTCAAGAAGTCTAAGTACCAAATAGTCCCCATGGAATGAATTGCAGGCTACTTTTCCTAGATGGTTGCAACACAGTAGCTGGGAGGATTGAAATGAAAGTAGGCATTATTTTTGTTGTTTTCTTGCTTTCCAGTATTTTGACAAGCATGCAAATTATTCTTGAATTCCTAGAGATGGCTTCTCTAAGTCTAATGCCGAGGTACATGGGTAGGACAACCTAAGAGAAACTCAAACGGGCACTGCTGATGCTGTTCCCATTCTGGGAATAGAAGTGCATTAATCTCCAGGCTGTCTATTAAGCCCTAAAAATGGATGGATGGAATTCTCAAATGGAACATTACATTATTGACCTCCCTTGCAACTGGGGGAGAAACCCCAGGCACCACCTTTGAGGTGTGAGAGGGAGGAGCACAAAAATAGCCACTGCTGCAGCTGTGGCTGACCATGCTGCTGCCATGGGCACCATGGCAGCCAGTGCTGCCCAATGCATCGTGGCTGACCCAGGCATGGAGATGCCTTGCTGTGCCTCTGTCAAGATTTACTTAGATATTTGAACTGAATAAGCCAACTGCTTCATCAAAAGGTGGGTTGGACCTTCCAGTTCCTGGTAGATGAGCCATTTGCACACTGTAGACATTCCCCTGGATAAGTGAAAGGAAATCAATGTTTGTTTTCCAAGGAAAGAGAAGATAGGAGCTGAACAAACTGAATTTTACCTGCAAAGATTATTTACTCCTCAAGTGATAGATGTCTTAGCTTCTTATGTTTCCCTACCACAAAATGTATGGCCTTCTGTGTTAAAAGAATGCATGGTAATGTGCATGAGAGCTCTCTTGCAGTTAGTACATTTGGTGGTAAGGTGGTGAAGCACTTCCTGTTTAGCTACAGAAATCTTACCTTCCAAATCAAACTTGGGTCTGTGGGGAGTTCACTTACCTAATGTTCCCACTCTTGCATATGCCTTCCGAGTTAACGGCTGCCTGCTTCCCATTTTAGCATGCTTCCTGCAATTATTCTGATATAAGTCATTTCAGACTGTTCTCCCCTCTGATTTGTAGCTCATGACATCCTTTAACTGACCACCAGATGTCATTAGGCATTCATTTCTGCTCCCCTGTCCCCAAACATGCTGTGGCTAGTGTTATGAAATTTAGTGATCTTAGTTACAAAGGCATACAATAGAGAAGTATGGCATATAATAAAACAGAACATTTGATGTTATTTTTTTCCAGGAGATAAGTCTTTCTCTCTTTCCTTTTAACAAATGATATTAATGAGATATTCAATGCATGAATTCTTCAATTCTCATGTTTTTCAACTGAGAACTTGGTCTAATAACCTTTGTGGGGAAAATTTCCACCAACTTCAATGAAGGTTTTGCCTACCTAGGTAGTATGATTTGGCTCGGACCAAAAAAAAAAAAAAAAAAAAAAAAAAAAAAAAAAAAAGCAGACTTGAAAAAAGGCATAGGGATAATAAATATTCTTTACTAGCAGTAGAGCAAAAATCAGAAACCTATTAATATCTGTGGTGTTAAATGGAATTACACAAAGATACCATATGTTCACAAATAAGTATTTCTCTTTTTTCCATTAACCTAAGTGCAAATCATCCAGCTTGTTGCACATACCCTGAAAACAGCAGAACTAGTACATCCTTCCTTTTCAGTTGCGGTCTGCATTTTAACCAAGTTGAAGACTCTCTCATTGTTGCAGCACTAAACCTGTTTTTACAAATACTGGTTGGTACCTGTTTCAGTACATCACTTGCAGAAGCGTGATATTGGAGCTGGAGCTAAACAAATGCTGCAAACCACTTGCACAAATATGCTTTTGAATTTCAAGCATCAGATCTCTCTCTTCTCTCCAAAGATAAATGTGGAGGGAGTTCTGTTTGTATCCAGCTCCGGAGCTAAAACGTTTATTATTTTCTTTATACAGTTACACACATTTTTACATGATCCAAAGTTAGCTTGCATGATTGAAAGCTGCTATCCTTAATCATTTATTGTTTGCTGATGCAAAGTTTTCATTGTCCGTTTTTAGGACAGAGGCAACAACACGTCTTGGGTAACCAAAAACAGCCCCAGAATAATGAGTAATGACTGCTTTATGAGAACAGTTTGTGAACAGCCATTTGTCTACAAAAAAATGCTCATGACCATTATGAAAAGTGAATCAACATAAAATAATTCTTATAAATGAACTAACTGTAGTAGACAAATTGATAAACAGCTCTTTTTCCTCTTTGCCTATTTCACCCCCCATCCCCAGCACAATGAATTGTCCTGACCAAGTCTGTCTTCCATGCGAAATGTATCTCAATCACTCAACATAAATTGTTCAGTTCAATATGAAAGTTATGGGGGCAGAAAAAATAAGTGGCACAGGTAAGGAAGACTCTTTCAGATGAAATTCTGAAAGACTCATGAATGTGCTGAGATGAACGAGATGGCAAGACTGAAAAAGCATGAATGTTTTTGCAGAAATAGTTTTGAGGGAATCTGACAGGAGGCTCTGAGTAAAGTTGAAAGTGATACGGTGTCAGAAGTAGGCATGAGTTGCTTACCTCTGGCAGGGTTTATAAAAATGAAAGCGCTTCTTAACTAGGTCCTCAACTGATGTGAGGATGAATTCATGGCTCTTTTCATGTATGAGAATGTGGACAGCAGCATTCTGCCTCTGTTGGCACATGGATAGCACGCTTCTAGGAAAGCCATAGAAAAGTGAGTCTCTGCTTCCTTGTGCTGGAGGGAGGGATCTATGTGTCAGTAATAGAGCTTGCAATATCATCTCCATTACCTGTAAATGCATCCATTTAATGTATGCATTTATTATATTCATTCATTCAAGAGCTTAAGTACATTCCACCACTTCCCCCATCCTCCTTTATGTTCATACTTCTCCATTACCACTGATTACTCCATGATCATTCTTCATGTTATCTAGATAACTTTTCCTAAACTGGCTGGTGGTTAAGAAAAATAGCCTAGCATTAAAAAACAAAACAACAAAAAACAGCTTGTTGTTGGTTAGTAGCAGTTTTATACATTCCTGGGGTTCATAGAAAACTTCTAAAGACATGTAGTCTTTTAAGCTTTAAATATTTGTTCTAGCAAAATGTGAATCTGCAAAAACTCCATGAACAAAAATAATCCATTATTTCTCCGAGATGGAACTAGTATAGCTCACTTGGCCTTTTATAATTTGGAAAAAAAAAATCAATATTGCTATGCATTCAGTAGTCTTACTTTTTAAAAAAAATGTGATCTGTCCAAGGGTTCACCTAGCTCTGGGCTATATTTGAATAGAGACAAAGAGACTTTCCAAGAACATGAGAGTTTCAAATACATTCACAAGGATGATGGGAAAAACCTATGCACTTGTTAATACAGAGCTATCCACGTGAGCTCCTTTAAAGTGTGAATTCCAGAACATATCATCAGAATGATTATGTTCTTCTAAACAAAGAGAAACTCCCCTAGATAAAAAGTAAAGATGTCCCTGTGGTGAAATTGGAGTCCTAGTGGAGCGCACAACATTAAGGTATTGGCTAAAGGACGGAGTTGTCACTACCCAACTTATTTCTTCACATTAATAGCAGCATATTCTGTAAGTTCAGTATTTACATCTAGCGCTCTTGGCAGAAAATTTTCTGCAACAGCAGAATGATTTAGTGAAGCATAAACGATGGACTCTAGGCTCTCTGTTAAGCGTGGTTTAGAAGGAATAGCAGATTTGTCACAGGCAGGCCTTGGTCCTGCCCCATGACCATTCCAGTGAGGAACATCATTGTCATAAACTGCACTTCCATCTGTCAGCTGCAGTTGGCTTTTCATGATACAATAGTCAAATGTACCCCCTTCATTTTGAGCTGCAGGAGTCCTGTTGATGTGGGATTGGACATCTGTAGAGCTGTTGACCTGCAAGAGAACAAAATGGGGTTTAGTTCTGTATGAAACTGTGTATTGGGTATGGACCTGGCAGGTGGAGCGTAAGTATGAGATGGTGTTGAGTTCATGCACTAAATGTTAGGAAAATATTAGAAAGCATTGACTAACACACCTCTAGCCATTCTCTACCTTGTTCACCAAAGTCAGTCTTGTCTTCTTTCTTCTCCTCTTCTTTCTCCCTCTTTATATGATCTCATTAATCTCAGGGCAAAACCCCAAGCTCATCTATTTGACTTTTATGGCTCATCACTCTTCTCGCTTCGGTCTCAGAATCCAAGATTCTCCCTTTCTCTCAACTTGCCCTCACTCTTCCCATCTTCTAAACTCCCTTCTCTTCTGTCATTGCCTAAATTTCTTTTTTCCTTATCCAGATTCTTTAAATCTGCTTATTAACTGGTGTATTGCTGATCCTAGAGACCTCTACTTGGCCCCACTTGCTCACCCACTTACATTCCATCTCTGTTCTGTCATGTTCTGTTCCTGGTGCTTTAATGTGCTTTTCTCTAAATGACTCTTTGAACACCCTGCATTTTGCCATATGTTGTTTCAGCTCCTCAGCAAATTCTCCAAATATCAAATCATCTCATGCTAGCCACTTACAGGAGCCTCTTCTTTTTGCTCAGCCTCCTCTCCTTGTGTGCAATATGGCATTTCTCCTCCACTCTAGGATTTGATTCAGTTTTCCTGTCTTTTCTCCTCTGCTCACTGCTGCGCTCTTCCTCTCTCTCTCTCTCTCCCCCCCCTCCCCACCCCCAACCTGTTCTTGCCATGCATCAGTCCCCCACTGGTAATTCTTTTCCTTTCCTTCTGTCTGAGGGATTTGTCTCTTTTCCCTTCTACTCCCCAAATACCACTGGTTCCCCTTGGACAATTCTTCAAGGTCTCTTCTCTTACCTGGACTATAGCAAGGCCTCATTCATCTTGTCCTATGACTTCTCAGCCCTTAATGGTCTGTAGTTTCTACTAATCCCACCTTTCTTTGTTTGCATCTCAAAAACATCCTTTACTTTTTGCTTTCTCTGATTTCCACATCAAATTCAAACTTCTTGCCCTCCTTTTCATTGTTCTGCCTAACTCTGGTCTTACTGCGTCTCTCCTTTTTGTCTTTTTAATCCCCCCTTTCCAATGACAGTGTCCTATCCAGGCTCCTCTCCTGAAAATCCCCATACTGAACCTCTTTGTATCTTCCACATTTCCCCATATGCCCAGCCCTCCATTCCTATGTCCCTGCAGGATCCTATCTCAATTAGATTTCTTCCACCCATTCTTGCACTGCTACAACCCAACAACTATAGAACACTTTTTTTATATAAATGTTTTTCACTTAAATTTTTCACTTTCACCCTGTGTGTCACATAGTCATGGTATATGCTGTGTCTGAATAAGACAGTTTGCTTTGTGAGGTAAGCAACTGCATTCCTTTGTTCCTACAACATAAAGCATGCTTTCAGCACTCCATAATTACACAGTTTATACTATGGCAGTGGTTTAGTGCTGTATTTTTAGTGCTAATATTGTGAAACACTCCACAGCCTTCAAAAAAACCCAAAACCTTGCAGCACCCTGGTTGAGAATCTTTATGGAAAGGTTTGGTACTACAGCAGAGCTCAAGCATACCATGTTTATTTCTGCCTGTGAAGTTGCTGGAGTTGTCTTAGATTTCACTGAAAGAAAGAAAAGAAAAATTGTCAGTGAACTATTGTGTGATTCGTCTTCTAGTAGGAAGGGGGTTGTGGACACTACTAAAACATCTTCTTCCTCGGGGCTAGGGACAGACATTAAACATAAACCGGCTTAAGTGATCAGAACCTGGTTTAAACCTGTAACAACAGATGCTTAGTGCACATAAACCAGTTTGAATGGCTGAAACCAGCTTGAGATAAACCTGATTGAATGTAGTATCAGACTTAACTGATTTGGCTCAAACTGGTTTATGCAATGTCTGTCCCAGACCCCTTGCTGGTTTAAGATAAACCAGAGGCCCCCAGCATCCTGACATGCTCTATGGGCTGGGTGGGGCTTTCTGCTCCACAGCAGGGCTGGCCCCTCCCCTCTGATCCCTGGCTGCAGCTCCAGAGACTGCAGGCTGCTTTCCCTCTCTCCTTGTCTCCCCACTGAGCAGGAATTCTCCACTTCCCTCTGCTTTGCTGAGAGGTGTCTGTATTAGCTAGCAGACCACATGCTGGCTATGGTCTGTTCTGAGTCAACAGGTAGAATCACCAGGCAGAATCAACAAGTAGCTGGTAATGTCCCTCTGTTCTTTTCTTAATTGGGTGATAAACACTGTTATCAATTCCCTGCTAAACTAATCACAGCGTCCTGCCTGAGCCTGGCCACCCCCCTCCCCACCAGCTCCATACTGTGGAAGGAAGGAAGGGCTGCTCTAGTGCCACCCCACCCCACCCCAGCTTCTAGCCTGAGCCACTGCAGGCATGTGCTTGCATTTCTGGGATGTCTGTCCAGTTACAAAACTGATTTAGCCTAGCCAGGTTAGACTAACCTGCAAAGATTGAATCAATTCAGGCTCAGGCTTTTTGAATGTATGTCCCTACCCTAGGTGATCCAGCTCCAAAATGGAAAATATGTGTTAGTGTAATCAAATTAGATGCTATATTGACAACAGTAAATAAACAAGAATTGGGAAATGTGATGGGGAGTTTGTAGAATATGTTTGTTTCACTACATAGCTCTTTTGAATATGAGAAGAGAGCATTCCAGCATACTGGGGAAAACCTCCCCCATGATAACTGATGGGGAAGGATTTCCAATCTCGGGCATTAATCATGGAATACATTCAAAGTCATGCCATCCACCATGCAAGTATAACACCTTGTACTGGGAAGTCAAAAATTGTGTGTGTGTGTGTGTGTGTGTATATATGTGTATATATATTATTATTCAAAAGTAGGAAAGAGAAATTAATACTACCTCTCATTGAAATCAGGGTGTATTTGAACTATGGGATCTATTTCTGAGGTGCTGGTGAATACCATCCAGTACAACAGCTTAAGAGGAGAAGAAGAATAATGGAACTGACTGAAAACTCAGAGAGAAATAAGAGGGGCAGAATGCACTTAAATGGGTTTTGACTAATAATAGAGTTAACTCTCCTTCTCAGACATTGTTGCATGTTCAATGACTCTTCCTCAAAATAGAAAAAAAAATAATGGTGCTGTTTGAAACAATTAAAGAGATGGGGTTTAAGGTTTAAGTTTTGTTTTGTGTTTATTCATACTTCTTCCTCTCTGCCTGGATTATGCATGTGAGAGGAGTGAAACTGCCAAAGAATCATCCCTGTAAACAGCTAGGTTTCTGCCAGAAAATGTCATCAACCAGTTTTGACTCTTAGGGCACATCTACATGTCGCCCTATAGTAACGTTGTTACTGCATTGTGCTTTAGTACTTCCAAAGGGAAGTACTAAAGTATGGTGCAGTAACCACCCATACTGCACTGTGTGTATGGTGCATGGTTAGTTTTGGCCACTACTTCGCCATAGCAGCACACTAAACTGGGGGAGAGCAATGCTCCAGCAAAGTAGCTACTGGTCACATGTACACTCATGTAATTGCTACATCACCATAGCATGATGTATGGTGATGTAGGGTGACACATAGATGTGCCCTTGGAGAAATAGATACCTCACAATAAGGACAGCAGAAAAAAGCTACAGGAGCAATAGGTGAAATGGAGGGAGTGCTCACCTTTGTGCCATTTGAGATAACATAGGCATATCAGGATGAGTAGAAAGAATGCCCCCAGAGATGATGTGCCATAAATAATCCACTTCATATTGTCATTTTTATATCCTTGGGGATTTTCTTGGATGCTGGTGGTATCTGCAAGTTCCACTGAAATGTGTTAGTATGTAGTAGAGAATGTTAGCTGAGTTATTTTGATCCATCTAATCAGTTTTAAATAGTTTAATTCATTAATTGCTTAATCTCCTAAGAGGACATTTTGAGATCATCCTTAATTGGGGTAGCTAAACAAGCATTCTACAGAGCAGTGAATGAAGGAATGTACTTAGTGGATTGTGAAAGGCTGGCTGAAAAACAGGGGGTTAGTACTAGGAAGCTACTCAAGACTGCTGTAGACTCTAAACTGTTTCCTCCTTCTTCAGTTATCCCTTTCCTAAACACTGCAGTGTAAACAAGCCTGAACTGTAGAGCTGTACAAAATAGAAAACTGAAAAAAACCCCAAACCTCACTTAAACAGAGAAGAAAATCTAACATTCACAATTCTAAAGGCAAGCATCTGTTTCTCAGATTTCTGACTGGCAGTAGCCTAATTTTTCACAGTGCTGAGTTCCCATTGAAGCTAAACTCTTGGCGCTCTTGAAAAAAACAACCACACGTGTAGATGTTTCGGTCTTTATTCTGAAGTCTATCCTTAACCTCCCATATGAAAGATGGCAGAATGAAAAGGAGGAGTCAGACTAGTGGGGTGAGGGCTATATTTATGTACTGGGCACTCCATGTACATAGTGCTAAAATTGAGGAGGACAGTAAGCGAAATAGGGTGAAAAAGGAAAAGGGCAGAAAGATAATAAAAACCATATCCCTTTATCTCTGTTTTAAATGCTTATAACATACAGGATGCATGGTTTCTTTTTCTGTAAATGAGGTCTCTGCTGTGGACCATTGGTGTAAGGTATCTGCTGGCATACAGTGTGTGGGTAACATCACTGAATAGGCCCAGCAGATGATCAGATTATGGCTTTAGGTAATTATTTTCCACAACCACAAGTAAAAGTGTGTTTACATCATAACACAGTAGGCCTCTTCCCAGTAGGGACAGCCTGCGGGTTATGTAGGAGGACTCTGTGTTACATGTGTGAGAGAAATGAAAAGTATGTGCTGTGGAGCTTCTGCTAGAGAATATTTTACTGGCTTTGCCTCTCTCCTACTGACATATCTATAAGCTGTCTGGGGCAACAGCAGGAGGCGCTGGAAGCTCTGGGGATAATAGGCTTGGAAACTGATCACAGTGAGTTTTATTCCAAGCAAAGCACTTTATCAGGTAACAACTGGTGATTTGGCATTTTGGTTAAATAGAACTCCTGCATATGCAAAAAAATCCACACAAAATGCTCATATAAAAACTGGGTACTTCCCTTATTTTAGGAAAATAAAACTCATAACGTACTTGTTGATGGATTTGCAGAGGTACTTGTATCTCCTTCTGAAACAGAAAAGGAGAGGGAAATGAAACATGTCTGAGACTGCGTGACATTCTCTTCTCAGGTTAGGTTTTCTACCCTCAGACAGTAATGTTTCCCCTTAACTGAAGGAAATAACATGACAAGAAAGAAGAAATGTAGTTGATGGGATAGAAGACAGTACTTGTCTTTTAGTGCTGCCTGAGAAATACTTGAATATTTTATTCTGACTTCCTTGATATGACTTAAAAAAATATAAAGCTAAGTGGAATAATGTTCTAATAGTATTAGTTTCACCATACTTGTGAATGCTCTTTTTCTTATTTCTTTCTTATTTTCTTATTTATTTCATGCTTTCTCTCGGGACATGTCTACTTCACCTCAACAACACTGGAGAGCATTGCAGTGAAAGATGCCACATCCACCTTGTGCACTTAGTACCCCAAATGAATATAATGTAGCTCCATTACTGTAGCATTGGACATGCATCAATAAACTCTCCCAGGAACGCAAGTTCACTGGTGTGTATACAGTGCCACTCTGAGGGGGCTATCATGCATCTACTTCAGGGAACAGAAAATGCAAATTGGGCCTGACAGCTTAGACTGTCTCTCTTAGACTGATCTTTCCTGATTGTTTCTTCCCCTCTGTTCTGGTGTCCTTGTCTACCAGCAAGCACCATACGTGCCCCAGATGATTCATATGACTTACGACCAGACCATCCTTTCCTAATCTTTCTTGCCCATGACTGATGTTTCCTACTACTAGATAGGCCATTCACATGTCACCTTAAATCTCAAGAGATTCTAAAATCTTCCTGTGACCATATTTTCCTTTTGTGATCCTTTTGTGTCCTGCTCGATCTTTTACCACTGACCAAAGAGGGAAGACAGTGATGGGAACATCATGAAGTGAGTGATACTTGATTACTTTAATAGCTAATGGCATGGGAAATTATTCCTAAATAGTCCTTGCACTAACTTTGTTTCTATACCACTGAATAACATGCTTGGAGAAAAAAATGATCAACCAGGGTGAACGTTTTATACTCCAGATCAATTTGAATAAAGAGAAGACCTTCACAATAAAGGAGCCTCAAAAACTTACCTAAAATGGTAACATTTACTGAATGGCTTATACTGCTTATATTGCCTGATATTGCTTGACAACGGTAAAGTCCACTGTCATTCTGATGAACTGAGGAAAATGTCAGAACAAATACACCATTTCCAGTCCATTTTGTGTAGGTTTCCCTGGTTTGCAGAAGTAAGCATCCGTTCCCTTCTACTTTGCACCAAGACATGGATGGCTTTTCATGGCAGTATTTTACTGGACATTCTATAGTTGCAACTTGCCCAGATTTGCCTGTATATCGGGACTGCCTTTTAATCAAAACTTCAACAGGACAGGTTTCTCCTGGAAAAGACAAAAACCATGTAAAAATATTATTTGTTTCATATTGTATATTGCCCAATAACTCTTTTATTCTCTTCTGACTCTCATTACTTCTTACTTGAATTCTCTATGTATTATATCTATCTAGACCCTGACAACTTTTACATTAATGGTGTGATTAATATGTAAATTGCAGCATAAATTATAACATGCCACTTGTTCAGCCAATTTATGGTGTAATAAAATGACAAACCATCAACAAAGATATCACACATTTATTGTGGAACCTCTTTGTAGATGGTTTATATCATGCTTTAAATTGAATATGTGGCATGTGCCCCTGACCTGGACCTGCCCTATGCCCCATCTTGATGATCAGGTGATCATTAGAATAGGGTATGAGGCAGCTTCAGATTCTGGGGGACAGCTATCCCATTCCAAATCCTCAGAGTCAGGCAGAAGACAGCCTGGGTGCTGAAGTGGGACTAGAACTGCCTTATGCCCCATCACAATGAATGGCCATTGCAAGCTCTATCCCTGGGAATTAGACAGGGGCATCCCTGAGTTCTGGGCCTGGTCACCCCTGCCTAATCCTAGAGGTAGCTCCAGATCTAGATCTGGGACCTGGGACTACTCTTCCTGCCTTCACATGGCAGAATGCACATTTTTTGATCCAGTGTAAAATTCCTTAGATTCCAATCATGTGACAATATTAACCTATGCCTGTGGTTCATTTACAGAAGAGATGGTATAGATTATGGCTTCCTTTATCTGAACTAGAAATTGGCTTTCATTACCAAAAAAAATAGGTAACATGAAATAGAACTCTTTGGGTGGAAGAGCAAATGATATGTCATGCAGATTACTTAATTTTTAAATTTTTCATTTTTTCATGCTAGGTCTGTTATTTACAGAGCAAATATAACTCTTGTACAATGTGGTATTTTTCTAATATTGCATAAATAGACTGGGAAAATATCAGGTCCATCTTCACATTTCTCACCCCCTCATGAAGCCATATTTATGAAGTGATGCACTAGTGAGTCTGAGAGGATAATCTGATGAGCAGACCAGCTGAAAGAAAATATAAATTGCATCAATTTTTAGTTTCTCTTACCCAACTTCCTCCCACTGACATTTACTTCCTCTTATTCTTATATACCATACCTCTGAATTTGAAACCATGAACTCCAGCCATTCAGAAGGCAGGTGCTGGGGTTATATGTGCTGGGGTTTTTCTGGTTATTTCTTGTTCAACATTTTTGCTATTCTGGGATTTACTTTAGTTTTCTGTTTCCTGCCTTAAATAGTTTTCAGCATACTACTGCCATTCAGTTATAAAATCAGTGAAAAAGTAACCAAGTTGTGGTTGCTTTGTACTTTCTAGAGGATCAAGTTCAGCAAACCCCCAAATTCTGAAAACTGGGAGACTGAAATATCATAATCTTTTACTATCTGATATTTGATAGTAGACAGTGGCTACTAAAGGAAAAGAATGTTGTACAATTCCTACATCACACGCCTTATTATAATGAAATAGGAATTATGGTAGCTCCTTGATGTCCAACATCTTTGACTGCAGTGTACCTGTATCATAGTTAGGACCTTACTTTAGCTATGTAACACTGTTGTATACTGAACCAACCAACTCCTATGTTCCCAGTCTGCTGCTTACCTGCTGGATTGCCTGACCCTGTTTCAACCATGTTCCTGCTTGGCACACAGTCCATGTCAGTCCCTAGCTAGTCTCTCCAGTACACTCAGATTTGGTGTGTACCTTAATGATATGTTTCCTAGTTTTAGAGATGTATATTTGGGTTGCTTTTGGGTGTACCTGTAGAAATGGGGTCAGGGACAAGGGAAACTCAACCACCAGTAGCTGGCAGAAACAGAAGCTCAGTCTCCCCTCAACCCCTTTTCTTCTATCAAGAGTGGTGCAGTCTCTTCACATCTCAGCAACTGTACAGTTAGCAGGAAGAAGAGCTCAGACTACACAGAAGGGTAAGGCTGCAACAAATTCTGTCTCCTACATGGAAGAACAGACTTTCCCAAGAAAACAGGCCACCAGATCCCTTCAGGAAGTTGGTCAGCAGTTGGTCTCAGGCCCTGAAGGATAGTTCCCCCAGACCCTAAGCATTAATTTTGCATCTTTTTTTATGGTTTTACTGGTTCAGTATGGTACTGAGCATTCTTCCTCAAGAAGGTATGGGGGTAATGCTGTACACTAAGATATAGGCTGTGTGATTGCAGTCCGTTTAAAGCCATCATTTGATCACTCAGATCTGCTCAAAGGACATTGGTGGAATCAGTCAGGTTAGGGACAGACATTCAAAAAGCCTGAGCCTGAACTGATTCACTCTTTACAGGTTAGTCTAAGCTGCAGCTTAAACTGATTAATAACTGGACAGACATTCTCTGTTAAACCAGGAAATGCAGGCACATGCCCAAGGTGGCCCAAACCAGAAGCTGGTAAGTGCTAGAGCATGCCTGCCAGCCACTGCCAAAGTGGGGAGGAAGAAAGACACCCTCCAAGGCTCTCACCCCCCCTCCCCCCGTTGGAGTGGAGTGGATGTGGCCAGGCACCAGCCAGGGCTAGCTAGACACATAGGATGCCAGCCACCAGCCTAGGGGTGGAGGGTGAGCTGCTGCCAGATTGATGAGTGGGGATAGGGAAAAAGTCCTTTCTCTGAAGCAAGCATGTATTGAACACAGCAATTTGCAAAGCATACAACGGGGAACTATGAAAAATGATCACCTAAGATAAGATACAGCCCAGTAAAACCCAGTTGTGTATGCTGATACACAACTTAGTCTAACTTAAAATGTAAAGAAGGAAGATGAGAGAAAGCCTTGCATAAGTCTTACTAATCCTGAGGGCAGAGTGTCTCCTTACAGCCAGGCATTCAGAAAGACTTTGTTTAGGTTTTTACAGGTTCTGCTTGATGATATAAATGTAGCTCTCTGCATTATTTGGTCTGCAACTTCCAGCTGTCTGCAATATACACATATGCATGACGATTTTTGGTCTTTGCCAACACTTCCTACCTTTCAGTCTGGTCCTGCAGGTCTTAGCTCTGGGCTCACAAGTGCAGCTCCTGCTGTGGAATGAATCCCCTCCCTGGCTGCAGGCAAGCTGGAGAGAGGGAGGAATTAACTCTGTCTCTACCTGGCTGCCTGAAAGCCATGGAGGTCTGCCAGGTTTGCCAGCAGTGGGGAGAGGGGATGGAGGGAGAAATATGCCTCAGGGGCCATGGCAGGCCAGCGTCTGGCCATGCCCCACCCCTGCTCTGGCTACGGAGCAGAAAGGAGGGGCCAGCCCTGCTGCGAAGCAAAGAGCCTCACTCATCCCAGAGAGCATGCCTGGATGCTGGGGGTGTTTGATTTGACTTTAACCAGCACAGGGTCTGGGACAGATGTTGCATAAACCAGTTTCAGCCAAATCAGTTAAGTCTGATACTACATTCAACCAGGTTTACCTGAAACCGGTTTCAGCCATTTTCAAACTGGTTTATGTGCACTGACTGTGTTCTGTTACAGGTTTAAATCAGTTTCTGATCACTTAAACCAGTTTATGTGTAAAGTCTGTCCCTAGCATCAGTGGTTAAGTATGCTGTTTTCCTGAGAGGATGCAGGCTGTATGTTGAGGAAAAATTGGACTTAAATGACCCTACATTTGGATCATTAACTGTATTCTGGAGCACTGTGAGGCCCAATTAATTTTCAGACCTAAATAATCATGGCAATTTGAGGTCAATTAAAAGAGTCAACCTTTAAACAGAAAAGGGTTTAAAGAGATTTTCAAAGTGGCCTCTTCATCTCTATGTAATATTATCACTTAAATAAAAATAAACCTTGCTGAAACACTGGCTCTGGGAGCTGTGAACTGCTCCGTTCATCTTACTGGGTGCTCTCATCCCCTCCCCCCTGCCCCACTATCAGTACTTAAAATGTGTGATATATATTAAATATTCCACCCCACTGTGTATTTCTAGGTCTGGCACACCTGTTTGCTTCTTAACAAGGAGGAAGGGCTTGCTTACCCAGATCCCAGTCCACATGGTAGGGCAAGGAGTGTGGCTCAAATATGCCTGGAGAGATTGGTAGCCTCTATGCAGAGGACAAACACAGGGACTTGGATCCTTCTCAGAAGGCAAGCCCTTTCCCAACAAATCCCAGCTTCTATTTGGGCAGCAGTAAGAGGGAGTCAAACCTGACTGGTTAGGCACCCATACTGACAGCCAAGACATGGGCTTGGTCATCCCTAGAGAGACAGGACCTCAAATCCTATCATACAGATGGAGCAGGAGAATATTTTCCTCGCAGGTACCACTTGCCGCTGATGCCTCACCAGTCCCTCTCCCATTCCCCAAATCTTTTTCCCCCATCTCATCCACCTCTTAAACCTCAAACCTCCTTTCCTCCCAGCAAGCATTTGTATATGCAGTTTATTTTCTTTTCCAAAATATTTTGAACAGCCTTCAGCATTTACTGCTGTTCAGAGTACATTTTTGCAAAATTGAAAACCAGAAAAATCCTGTGACAGAGGCATGTTAAGAGAATAATTTGTCATCTTTTTTTATACTCTTCCACATGTTTGTCTGAGGGTTGGTAAAGGGCAGTTTCAGTCTGCCTCAAGCGACGCAGCTCATGTGAAAACCTTGCTCAGTTTTGTGAGTGTGCCATGTAATCTATTGAGTGTGTAAGCATCAGACATGCTACAGTCTTGACAACCAGCTTCTTTCTAATACCTTTCAATGTTGCTTCCGCAAAGCAGTTACCATGCTTTAGTTGTGGTAAATGCCCAGTGGTTGAGGCTATTGGGTATGATTAGATCCATAGTTTGCTTCCCATGATCACGCAAACATTTGGTAATGTCTGTCACCTTTAAGAAAAGTCTGGGCAGGGCTGTTCAGGGGGGCTGTATCTCTGGAAGTCTCTGTTCAATTTACTCCAAATTTGGAACAATAACCCTGCAGTTCTTGTACATAACCCTCCATGATGTTCACCATGTCCTTCAAATGTCCACCAAATCCTCACCTGCAGGATGAGGATTTGAGAGCACTAAAACCTTTAAACATAAATGGGTTTTCAATCTGAGCAATAGCACAGCTGGCACTCTTTTGTGATTGTGTTTCCAGCTGATTTTTCTTAATATACACAAAAGACTTTGGGAATCAAAAAGTTAAAAGGTCCCTCCCGTCCCCAAGCTAGAATGGTTAAGACATGTCAGTTTATGTTGTCAATGGACTGTTAAACCTACTCATCCCATCTGGGTGCTTTGATTCTCCAGCATGAATGATCTAGTACCCTTTTAAAACAGGTTGAGTTGAATTACAGCTCCATCAGAACAAAGCCAGGGCATGGCTTGAGCTCTTGCCTCTGGAGCCATAACAAGATGCCACTCTGTCACTATACTCCCTACACAAACACACACTTTGAGAGTATTTAGAACTATTAATAAAAATATTATAAGCCTGAATATGTAATACTGTACTACACATACACACATCCTTCATTGAGACTGTACATGTTCTTTAAATTAATCACAAGGTGAGATCTTTGTTTGTAACTCAGACTTTTCCATTTCTGATGAAAGGAAAGTACAACTGGTCTTTTAGTAGGTCATATAGATACCACAACAGCGCCACATGGCTGAATGGGGTCTGAAAATGGAAACAAAGACCTAGAATTAGAAAGCAAAATTTTCTGTCTTGGAAACAGAGTTTAAAAGCCCCATTGTAACTCTCACAAATTGGGAATCAACATCAACAGCATGCTTGTGCTGTAACTTTTGTCCTTCTTCCATCCTCAACACTAATACTACATTCCCTGTCTTGTCCAAGTTAGACCTAGTTCCCATAACAGCTCTTCAGAATTGCAGGGGTTTTATCCACCAGGACCTTATTACAGGATCAAAAGCCTTAGATCTGCCATTTTCAGAGCACTGGTATCACATTTTCTTCATAGGCAAATCCCTGTACAATGCTATGGTAATGCATAAATTGAAACACCAGGGTCAGATGTCAGTTGGGAAGGAGCAATTATCCCATTATAACCTCAGAAAATTACCCCAGAAAACTTCTCTAAGGGTTGCTACACATTTGAGGGGATTTCCTTGGACCCACATACTTAGAAAGAATTACATTGATTTTTTTTTCATTTGAATTTGAGCTAAATATGCAGTTGAAAGGAATATGACTTTACTAACAGGAAGACATCACCCTAAGGGTATACCACTGTGGACTGGAGACAGCAACCTTCATCCAACAGTAGGATCTTCCTGAGCTAGGGGAATGTGTTGCTGAGATGCCCATCTCAGCTCAGACCTCTTTGAACTCCTGAAGTTCTCACAAAGAGGACCTACTAAGCTGAAGCCAGGAAAGGGAGACCTTGAGACAGACGCTGTCTTTCTTAAAGAGACAAACTAGCACTGAAATGTAGAAATGCTGACCCCTCTGCTACTAGTGCCATGCTAGCATTATAGAGGAAGACTTCAGCTTCCCAGATCACTGGAACATGCCTGCATAGGTGATCACAGTGAGAAAATCCTTTTCTGAAATGCTACTCTTAAAAGCAGTGATTTGCTGATTGATCCAGGCATCTGTGATCCCTGTTGTTGTTGTTTTTTTCTAAAGAAAGTGCATGAGTGTGCACTGAATTCCAAAACAGCTTTCTCTGAAAACATGAATGTTGGCATGGGCTAGCGTAGCAAGATGTCATCATTAGGGCAGAAACACTACCTTCTTTGAAGAAACAACAAAGGAAATGCAGGAAGTATATAAATTTCCTTTCTGATTTCAGCATGCATGATAGGTGACATGCTAACTGGATGTGCAGCAGGTGTTGCTAATTTGCTCCTTTAATTTATACTTCTCCCGTTTAACTGCACCTTCCTTAAATCAGGCTCAGTGAAATAATGAGGGTGGAAGGGAGATGAAACTGATTCCTTCCAATACAACAGATTCTCCCTCATGTTGTTCCTGCCCAATGATTGTCTTGACCCCCTCAGCATCCCCTGTAGACTTCTGGGAGTTACTGAATGTAGGTCAAGGTAGATAGCATTTCCTTTTCTAATACAGCACCACCACTGACTTACAGCTCATTTGTGTTCTGCTTAAAAAAGACTATCTAATGCATGAAGGAGCAATGTATGTAAAGCGCTTCCTGCACACCTACTCCAAATTAAGGGTTAGGTGCTGTTGATCTATTTATGCTTATTGATTTTTCACTATTAATGAGCCTAACAGGTGAAGGTATTCAGTGCATGGCTCTGAGCAAGTTTTGCAGTAGGAGCCCTCCTACCTCCTATAGTGAACCTTTGTAATGTGCTAATTGGGAACTGTGTAACTTGAGTTCTTTTTATTTGGATGCGGACAAGAAACCCTGTGACTAATGAGGGCATCTACTGTAGGGCTGTAGCCCCAAAAGGTAGATCATTTACGTTTTGGTTCCATCTTTTGTGTATGTATATACCTGCTTATAACTTTGTTCATTTTCTTATACCGAACAAGGAGAGAGATAACTTTGGGTTTGCATCACTTTAAGTCTTACATGTTATAAGTAAACAAAGTCTGAAAGTTTTTGTGCCTGACTTCGTTATAACAAAACTGCACAAGACCAATTAAAGCAATCCTCCTCCCAGCTTCCCTGTAATGACTGTTTAAAGGGAGCATAGTGGACCTGAAACCTCTGTTAAAAAAAATGGTTTATAATGAGTTTTTGATTTTGCACAGTATGCTAAGAGGTAGATAAGAGGTCGTCTTATTGGATTGATGACTTCATGTACCTGTTATGATAAATACTGGACTATGTTATGGTTATATATAAAAGAAGCATTCCAACAAAATTGAATCGGCATGCAATGCTGAACACCATTTACTAGCTATATCTTGTAAGAACATCTTAAATCTATTTGCTTTTTTGCTGGTGCTCTGATAAAAGTGTCATAATCCACAAATGATAATTTAGATGTATGTGTGTTTTGGGATGACAGTTGAAAATAATGCCTGTCACGGTTGGATATACTAAAATGTATGCTTTCAGGGTGTTAAGGAAGGATGATCAAGATCAGTGCTTGGATGCAAAACTCAGGATTAAGGTATGTACAAAACATGTAGCTGCTTGTACATCCCGCTTGCACTTACAATCATCAGTAAAATCATACTGACAAAAGCTGCATGTCCTTTAGATCAGTGATTTTGCAACCTGTGATCTTAGATTATCTCTAAGGGACCTGCAAAAGATGACTTTGATCAATCAAAAGTATGTGAATACCTACACTTACAATTCAAAGGGGTCAGCACATCTATTCAAAAATTTTAGAGGTCTGCAAATGAGAGAAGATTGAAAACTACTGCTTTACAACACCTGAGTACTGTTGCAGTAAAACAATCTTCAGTTTCTGGCTATACTGAATTCTTTATAAAGAAGAATAATATTCTGTCTGAGGCATCACTGAAATAAATATCTTAGCTAATGCACATCCCATAACCTCCCAGAAAGGGGAAATTCTCTTTTCAATTATTTATCTTTTTAATATTGAGAAAGAAAGTCTGACCTTGCCCTTCCTTTGCCTTGGAAAATACAGAAGAGAATAATGTGTTTATGACATGAGAGGAACTTAGGAATGTCTTTAAGAAAGTGGAACTGAGATTTTTTTTCTCCTGCCAAGAGTTACTTAAAAAAACCAAAGTTTAAAAATTGAGACTTCCATGTCATCCAATAATCATTTTTTTTTCTTTTTAAGGGAAGGGGTAGGGGACATAAGTGTTTACTTACCAAAACTGTGAAGATAAGAGACAAGCTGATTGTTTTTGTTTTAAAAGAAACTTTTATCTCACTCATAAAGAAGAAGCAAAGGGGCTACAAATCACTTCCTGCTCCTCTCTCCTCTTCTCATCCTCCTCTGTGCAAAGCACCTTTGCAAATAAAATGTAAGGCTAAAGACTTGAAAATACATCAAGCTTTATGATTTTATCAAAAGCAATTTGCCAGGTCTCTGTCTCCAAGTGTAAATTATTGATATGTACAGCTCTGTACATACCTGGGTACCATGATAGTAGGCATGCTAAAATGTCTCAAAAATAGTATTAGTTTTGTTACTGTTTCTTTATACCGGACATTTTTTCCATCCCCCTGTCCAACGAGAAACAGGTATCAACCATGCCATTCCTCAGGCAAAAAATAAGCAAGACATAAGATGTAACCTTTTTTTAAAATCAGTCACTAATTTATATAGATCTAATAAAGCCATAAAACTTCTGGACAAAATCTGCCCTCATTACAATTCATGGGCTGGGATATGGTGGTGAGATGTGTACATTTATTAGGGCCACGCATTTAACACTGAGTCTCTTACAACTTCCCTTAAAAATAAATACACAACCAGATTTTCATGGACAACTCTGCTTTTACTGCAACCTGCAACACAGGAAAAGTAAATCCAGAGTGGAATAATAGTGAAGGCACTATTCGAGTGCTTGCCTTGCATCCTGTATTCTACTGACAGCTGTTTGTGATGTTGGAGCGGAGTGATGCTTATGGAGTTGTCTTGTTTTGTTTTTAGGGTGGTTAATGGGAGTGGTTTTTAGGGTGGTCTTGTTTTGTTTTTAGGGTGGTTTCAGTAGTCCCCCCTCAACCTTGGGGGAAAAAAGTCTATGACTTGCATCAATACTTAGTACAATTGTCAGGCTAACTTCATAGATAAAACACAAGAAGTACACCTATGGGGGTGGTGCACCATCCCTCCAACCATGGGACATTAGGGGAAAGGTGTAACTGGAGCCCCTGGGCCAGCATAGGGTACCTGGACAAAAAGCAAGAGCACAAAAGGGGCAGAGGGCCACTGCTGCTTCCCCTTGACTGACCTGGGGGTTTGGGGGCCAAAGCTGTTCCTGCCCTGCTCCAGCTGGAGACTGCGGGGAGTGAGTCCATGGGATGATGAACTTGGCTGGGGACAGCCGTGATGGCACTCAGTTTCCCCCTCCTAGTTCTCAGTCTTTGCTCACCCCTTCCTGGTGTCCCTTGTTGGCTGGGATGAGGTACTGGAAGGGGGAGATCTCTGTACCACTGCTGCTGTCCCTGGCTGAGCTTGGCTCCCTGCACGGCTGTTTCCTGGGGCTCCACCTGTTCCTGCATCAAGTAGGAGAGCGGCAGCCGTGCTTAGCTTCCTCCTTCCAACACCTACTCCCAGCTATCAGGGGATACCTACAGGGAAGAGGCAGGCAGGAAGCTGGTGCTGGAAAGAGAAACCTGCATGCCACCACCACTGTCACCTGTGAAACCTGTCACCCCACATGACCACAGCCTGCATCTGAGTGGAGCCATAGAGACTCTGAGGCTCCCCCTGTGCCTGGATCAGCCTGGGAAAGCAGTGGAAAGGGAGTGCAACTACACTGCCATACCCTCCTTGGTCTGCCCTAGTATAAGATTAGTACAATAGCATTATCTCAGCCATGTTGCATAATGGAGTGTTTAAGTGTGCAGATAAATATCCATATTTATTCTGGATATGAAATATGACTAAGTTAATGATGCGGATGGAGCTTTTGCTTTTGTCTTTCCTCATATAATTTTAAGAGGGCAAACGTAATGTCTTACCAGTGTCATGTTCATATTTACTCTCCTTTATATGCAAAGAGTAATTTTTCTGTGGGGAAAAAAATATCAATTATTGTCTAATGTACACCTCCTCTTAAATGTCTGACAGTGAACTATAGCACTTGTGGCTGATATTTGACTGATGAAAGTTGCCTGTAAAGTTGAGTCAATACAGCAAATTAGACTACCTTAGATTTTGGCTGTAGCTTGATGATGGAGATATTTATTTTTTCCTGGCATGAAAGTTGCAAAGTTGAAGATTAATGCACAGCATGGCAAAACCAAAACAAGACCTCAAGACCACAAGATTCCCCACTTCTATTTTTCTTGATGGTAAGATAGTGCTTGCTGCACAACTTGTGTTCAAATGATGCAGTAATAACATGCTTCCTGGGGGTCATCCTGGAAGCTGCTTGAGAGCAGCAGCTCTGCTGATGCCAGGCTGGGAGGGCTTTCATGTCAGATAAGAGATGCAAATTCAGTAGGCTGGAAATGAAAATGTTGGGGCATTTTCTCTCTTATGCATGTCTGAAACATTGGGGGTTTTTTTCTTTGTCTGTTCTTGCGTGAAACTTCCAGAAGAAGCACTTTTGGTAGGGCGAAGGGGAAGTAGTCATTTATCTGTTCCCAGTTAGAGGGGAATTTTCAGATGCTCTTCTGTTTAAGTAGGACTGAAATAATTTGTCTTTTGCTTTTGAAACCAATTTGGAATAAGCACAGAAAAGCTACAGATAAAATGTTTGTGCCATGCCTGTGACCATGTGTAGTCAAGGGTCTGTAATAGGGGCGGCTCACAACAGTTCTGCTGTTTCCCTCCTTCGACATGAAGGTACAGGAGTAGTAAATTATTTGCCCAAGTGCAGGTCATAGTGGCCTAGAGCCAGTCACATAGCCCCTACTGTCAGGCAAACCAGATAGGGCACATCTCAGACCCCATCTGACATTTTTGTGTCCTGTGGCTAAAGGAGCTCCTGATGTTCGCTTAATTTTAATTTCTGTCTCTTTATATTAGCATGACCTTTATGCTGGAATATGCTACAGATGCCAGGTGTTGGAACTTCAACAGTAGCTAAAATTGATTTGGCACATGGAATCAAAATAATGTAGCTTGACTTTTACAGTGTACTTAAAATGCTTTTAAAACAAAGATACTGGCTGCACAAATCTTGACTTTAAGTAACAGCACCATAAACACGTCAGTTACAACACATCTGCCCCATTTTTTCCCATTAATCCCCACCCCCCCACCAAATACAAAGGATAAAGCTGGTCTCCTGCATGAGACAGCTCATGACCTTGTGCTCCATAATCACTCTGGGTCAAAATAAGCTAAAAAAGCCACTGACTACAGTAAAAACATCAGGGATGAATTGGGTACAATATGTTATGAAAGTACAAGGCCCAGTTCTCATGTGCTCCAGTCATAAGTCGGGAGTAACCCCCTTAGAATCAACATAATTTCAGTGATAAAAAGAAGAGGAATATCAATGTGTGCCTACAGCACATGATTTTAAACAAGCTTTGCCATTGTTAAACCAGAAAATGCAGACCCCAGACTGTAATCTGAGCTTAATCCACACCTGATGGATCCCTGGGCCATAACTAGGGTCTCCAGATGAACTGCCTCCACTCTGCAGAGCACTTGGTTGGGAAGTCTGAGGCCCATCACCATCTACTCAAGATTTAATCTCCACATTAACTCAGAGGCCTGGTTTCAATTGCCCCACGTCCACGCTCTTGTTACTGTTATCACGTTAGATACGTGCCCCATTTCATTTGGCCATTCTACATCTGACTGTAGTTTCATAATCTGAATGCTTCCCTAGCCAAGCTACAATAGGAATTTCTTTGGTTTATGACTGTGTTTTTTAACGTAGTAAATCAAGATGCATTACATTGATAAGCATGTTTCTTACCGTGAACCTGATGATTACTCTGAAGAAGCACCATTAGAAAGATGTGCAGTAAAATCCTACTTGTCCGCATGCCTGGAGAAGCCTTCATTTTATGGTCATGGTACAGATGGTTAGAAGTTCCTCTGTGGTAGAGAAGTGCAATCCAGGTAGCCTCCTACAATGCCTCTGTGATTGCCCATGGTGCAAGTCTGAGCTTATCTTGACTGAAAACTTAGAAAAGGGAGGGAGTTGAGCAGTGAGGAAGAGGGCGGGGAAGGTTTAGTAATCTGCTATGCAAAGATCTGACAAGTTTTACATGATGACTTTTTTGTGTGGTTGTAACATCACCCACCTACTTGCTTCTAAAATCTCTGAACTGCAAAAAGGTTATGAACAAAACGTCTTTTTTCCTCAGAGTGGTAAGCAGAAGTAACCTGCCCCCAAGTGCCTTTTTCAGTTCAACAAATGGAACTACAGCATTTTGAAAAAAATAATGGCTGTATAATTTAATGCAACCTTAAAACTGTGGCAGAGTTCTATTTAATCAGACTTTTCCTGAGAAGTATTGCATTTTTTCTTCAGTTCTTTTGAATTTACTCATTTATTTAAATACATTTGTAACGAGACAGGAAGAGCTAAAGTTGCCAATCCAATTGCTTCTTGCTGTATCCTATTTTGTACACTTCAAGCTTTTAAATGAGAAGTGGCCAACCTGCAGCATGCATGCCAGAAGTGGCATGTGGAGCCTTTGTGTGGCACGTGGCAGATCAGAGAGGGGAAGGGTAGCATAGCAGCAGGTTAGGAGTGCATGGCACGGAGCAGAAAGCAGAGCATCAGATTGGGTAAGGGAATGGGCCTGGAGTGGTATTTGTGGGGATGAGAGAGGGGGCAGAGCGTAGAGCTCATTTGTGGTATGCCTACCAAAAAGGTTGGCTCCCACTGTTTTAAAACTTTCTAGTGTTCTCTTTAGAGTAAGCACAGTTTTTTAGTCTCAGTTCCTATGCCCTCAACCACTCATCTCACTGTTCTCTAGACAATCTCAGTCCTACAGTATCCTCTCTGACGTGGGGTTAACAGTATTCTAGACAAGACTGTACTGTTGATCTATATTATTCTCCATCCATCGCTTTTTTTATTTCCACCATCCTATTGGCTGTTTTGTGTGTGTATTTTATTTTGGGGGAGGAAGGGGTTGGTAATGGTGTAGTGAACAGAGGTTTTTTAATAACCTACTTTAATGACTTGTGGGTACTTTCTTGGTGTGACAGAGAGAATTCAGGACCCTATAAAAGGTGCAAATGATCCTAAATGTTTATTCCTATATACATTATTTTGCATTCACTGATACTACATTTCCCACAATCTGTGCAAATTGTATAACATGCCAAATGTCATATTTTGCTATCCTTGTGAAAATTTAGACTTCTAAGGTTGGAAGGAACCACAATGATTGTATAGTGCAAGTGCACTCTGCACAAATGTAAGATACTCTATTCTGTTCCCAGGCTACATCCCTGAAGCAAAGCCAGCTCCTCCTTTCTTCCCACCAAATGTTTTAGAGCCCTTGGGTGTGTCCAGATGAGTGCACACATGCATTCTCCCCAAGGACAAATAGCAGCGGTACATAGTTGTGCCACTGCTGCTTGTCGCCAGGGAATGCCTGTGCACGCATGTTCTGATGCATGGTAAGCTGCCTTTGGTGGGGTAGGGGAGGCTAGGACCAGCACCTGCACTAGCCTCAGCAGCCTTACCTGGGGGCCTTAGGCTCTCCTGGGGCTCCAGCAGCGGCAGTCCGGCAGTACAGACCCTGGCTGGCACTTGGAGCATGACTGGCTGGGCAGGCTCCTGTTTTGGGTGGTGCATGCTGCCATCATGTGTGCTGCCCCACTTTTTTCTAGTGGTGGGCTTTTTGATACCAGGATCTCCTGGTGTCAAAAAGCATACCCTGTGCTGCCAATTAGTAGCGTGGGGAATGCCTGCATGTGTGGTAGGGCTGTGCGAAGAAGCACTGTTTTGTTTTGACTTCCATTTCGATGGGACAGTGTGTCATTTTGTTTCAAAGTGCTGTTCCGTTTCGTTTCGTCAAAATCGTTTCACTGTTTGTTTCAATGCTGTTTTGATACTTCGCCCGTAGGCTATAATGGGGAAGCATGAAACTGTCGATAACTGTCATTTTTTGGCAGATTTGGATGAAAATAGCAGGGATGGTAGCCCTTTCTAAGAGCATGAAGTTTATCAAGTTTCAAGGAAATACGTACAGGGGTTTCTGGGAAACTGCACCTCAAAATCTTGAAAGCGGAACTTGTGTGTG
>NW_017729032.1:255155870-255156331 GCF_001723915.1 Gavialis gangeticus | reverse complement strand
GTGTGTGTGTGTGTGTGTGTGTGTGTGTTAAAGTGCAGTTGGGTGAAAACTGTTGATATGGTAGCCGCTACTGAGGCCATGAAGCCTGCAAGTTTTCAAGGAGATAGGCACAGGGATTTCTGGGAAACTGCGCCTAAGCCTGCTGACAGGCAAAACTCATGATGTGTGTGTGTGTGTGTGTGTGTGTGTGTGTGTGTGTGTGTTAAGGCACACCCTCACTGGTGTTGGGGCCTCTACGTGACATGGTAGTGTGCCCCAGTGAGGTCGTCTTATCCCCTCCAGCCTCATCCTGGTTCACTACTTTAAATGACAACGGGTAATAACTTAGTAAGCAGCACAGTAGCACCAGCAGCATCTCAGGCAGCCAAACTGTCACAGACTAGAGCCTTTCTTTCCTTTCCTGCAGGAGCTGCTTCTCCAGCAGCTGCCAGAGAACTCTCCCTGCCAGCCCCAGCCCTGGG
>NW_017729032.1:255154951-255155265 GCF_001723915.1 Gavialis gangeticus | reverse complement strand
ACTAACCTCATCGCCAAAAGCCAACTTCCTACAGTCCAAAACACACCAAATGGATCCAGACCATGCCACGACAAGACATGTAAAACCTGTTAACAATATCTCCATTGTGGAGATATCTTCACAACACAATACATATCTCTATTAAGGCACCCTGATGGAAAATACATGGAGACACCAAGCAACAACTCCATACTAGAATGATAGTTTTTTGGTGTGCACTGTATGTATGTTTTTTCCTATATAAATTCTATATTATAATATGCAATATAATTATGCTGTGCTTCCCTGCAGAGTGAATGGAATGCACCCTGTGA
>NW_017729032.1:255146434-255149951 GCF_001723915.1 Gavialis gangeticus | reverse complement strand
TAGGATTTGGCTTCATGGTATACAAATCTGTGTAGGTTCAGGGCTTCAGTGTCTAGCTTTCAGAAATCAGTATTCCATGAGACGAGATCCTTCACAGTACACAAAAAGAATTAAAATGGAAGGGGATGGGGGAGGAGAAAGGTAAGGAATCAATCAATGACTATAATAAAAAGGCATAGAAAGAAAGCAAAAGGTATTGATGAATCCCACTTGCTAGGCTAGCAAGTAGAAAATCAATAGTAGTAGCCTTTGTTGTCTAACACTACTGAGCTTCTGGAAGATTGGTCAGTAACTGACTCTAAGGCAGAAAGCAGCTCAGTTCAAACAATGCTGGGTTTTTTAATGCTGTTTTTCCATCCCTCCCCCAGAGCACTGGGATTGGAAGGGACCTCAGGGAAGGATCACAGTCACTGGCCAGCTACACAGTCAATATGAGAGCAGTCCTTCCCCCCTCTTCCTCTTCCCTCTCCTTACTTTCTGTTTCCCTGCAGGCAAGCCAACCTTGAGCTTCAAAACTCAAAATGTTTCAAAACTTTCAAAATGTTTTGACTGCCTTTGTTTCATTTCAAGGCTGTTTCAAAGCCCTTAGTTTCATTTTGATTTTTCTGTTTCAAGCTCAAAACGAGTCTAAACACTGCTAAATCGAAACTGCCGGTGAAATTTCGCACAGCCCTAATGTGTGGTGCTGCAGATGGGTCTGCAGTGCTGCATACCGCACATGTATGTGTCCCAACTGCAAACCACGTATTGCATGTGCAAGTGTTCAACACACTGCTAATTTGCAGTGTGGTGGGGGGTTTTTACACTGGGAGATCCTCGTGTAAAAGAAACTCCATTGCTAAAAAAAAAAAAGGTGGCGTGATTCATGTGGCAGCAGTGTGTATCACCAGAAAGGAAGCCTGGCTATGCAGATCCATGCTCTGGCTGCCAGCCAGGCTCTGAGCACCTGGATCGCTGCTGCTCTGGGAGGCCTCCAGGACTCCAGGTAAGGCTATTGGGGCCAGCCCAGGTGCTGACCCTAGCCACCCTTACCCCACTTGGGTCAACTTGCTGCATACCAGAGCTTGCATACCTGGGGACAAATAGCAGTGGCATAAATATACCAAACTAACTGTTTGGGAAGATAGTCTTCATTTTGGGTATTTGTCACTGGTTGACTTTTTGGGAAAGGTTTCAGTTAAATGGTGCTGCAATGATAGAAGTCACTAAAAACAGGATCATAACAGGGAAAGTGTTAGGCAACATTAACTTTAGCTGCTGCTCTCCACTTAGCCTATTATATAGTTAGCAGCATGGAAAAACAAGGCAAAGCCAAATATAATGCAATTACTTGATCAGTTGTTAAATATAGATATTAAACTTCTTCAATAGGAGAAAAGCACCCGAAGTAGATTATATACTAATAACTTTCTAAATCCGCAGGGTGCCATCAAACCAGTCTCGTAAGTGAAAGGCTAACTTAGTTGTCAGAGGCATGAATACCTGTTTTGCCTCCCTAGGCAGAAATGCTTGAGAGTAGCTATTGGGGGAAGGGGGAGCCCCAGAGTTGGAGCAGGGTGAAAGTGAGCACCGGAGGGTGTATCCACACACACAGGCATGTGTGCTTGCAGCAGCTCAAGTGGCAGTGGCACAAATTTGTGCCTCAGTATATGTGCCTGACCATACACTTTGTTCTGGGGCAAATTGTGCTACTTGGGGCAAACTGACCCTCCCCAGCTCCTCCTGGATCTTCATCCAGGGGGAGCTAAAGACTGAGACCATCACCTGCGCAGGACCCATCAGTATAAAAAGCTACCCTGGTGAACAGCTCAGAGCTTCTGAGGCCCAGCCAGTTGGTGTCTGGGGATACTAGCCCCTTGTGTCAGCTGGACTGCTGCACCCTCTACCCACTACAGCAGCTTGGCTGTGGGGGCTGCTGCCTAGCTGTGATCTGCTACCACCCGCAACAGCATCCATCCCCTTAGACCTGCAGTCCCATGGCTGCATGCCTGCCAGGTCTGGACAGGAACTGCTTAGCTGCCTGGACTGTGGCATGAGCACTGTAGCAGAGCCACCTGCACCTCTGGATCAGCTGCCAGTGGGGTGTAGCTGCACAGGTGGCTTTTGTGCAGCACTGTTGTCATGTCTCCTTGTGCTCCCATTCTGCCATCTGGGCAGCTATCGCCTAGAACATGTGTTCATTGTGGTGGCCTGCTTTGAACAGTTGAAGCATGTCCTCCTAGCCCCCAAATGGCCAGGTCAGCCACCTGGTCTACCCTCCAGCTGGGTTCCCAGTGCTGGCCCTAGGTAGGCTTCTCTGCCCAGGTCCTGCCACTTGCCTCACCAGCAGGAATCTTGGTGTTCCGTGTTTAAAAATTACAAATTCTCTAATCAAAACCCCAAATTCCCTCATTAAAATACCCAAAATATGCATTCTTCCGCAATTAAAATGAAATGCCACTAGGGGGAGAGACACACACACACACACACACACACACACACGACAATGTTGTATTGATATATTTACAATTTTAAAGCAATTTGGAAGCCTACCAGTGCCTCTATCATCATAATAAAATAAATTCTAAATATTTATACACTCTGGCGTTTGCTTTTGGTTTTTTTTATCATAGAAGAATTGGAGCTGTCCCTGCCTCCTCATCAGGATGTGGGGACGGCTGCAACGCGACCTGCAGCTGCTTTGTGGTGCTGAGCAGCACTGATAGGCTGGTGCACTTCCCTTGCCCATGCCCTTACTCCTCAATCTGAATCCATAGCTCCACCAGTGCCCTTCATTCCTGACCTGCAGCCTCTGGCTGCCGGCCACTCCCTCCCTCTGGGCAGCAGTTCCATATCAGCACCAGGACATGGTTCTAGCTGCAGCTGTCCCACCTGATGCTTTGTGGCTCTGAGCAGTGCCAGCCCTTGCTGATCTGCTCCCTGCACCTGTGTCCAGGCCCCAACTATCCCCATGTTGTTCTTGGGAAGCCCTCAACTGGGGCTCAGGGATTGGGCTGGGCAAGCCTCTTCCCTTCTAGGCCAGCCTCCTACTGCACATGCTGCTCTAGGAGGGCAGAGGGGCTCCAAGCCTGCCTCTAGTGTTGTCTCCTACCCAGAGTGCTCCCCCATTGCCCACCCCATCTCTCTCTCTCTGTCATACACACCTCTGTTGCCACCTCTGGCTCATCACTCATAGACCCCACTGCCACCTCAATCCCTGCTCCCCTGCTGTCACCTTCAATCCCTCCCCCACCTAGTGGGTCCTAGGACCAGGGGCCCCCACCAGGCTGGGGCTACATGTCCCAGCACTGGCATGGGCACAGAGCAGGGCTGCAGTGCGGCAGTTTCCTTTGAAGCCACAGCTCCTGCCGGCAGGTGCTATCCCATATGGCAGTTGGGCACGCAGGATGTGAGATATGTGGGGCGGGTATGAGGTTTGGAGGTGTTGTGGCTAGGTGTAGTGGTGGTGTGGGGTTTGTGGGGGGATATGGGGCTTGTGGGGGGGTTTATGGGTGTGAGGTTTGTGGGTGGGTTTGTG
>NW_017729032.1:255131089-255141434 GCF_001723915.1 Gavialis gangeticus | reverse complement strand
TATGTAGTGGTGGTGTGGGGTTTGTGGGGGGATATGGGGCTTGTGGGGGGGTTTATGGGTGTGAGGTTTGTGGGTGGGTTTGTGAGTGGGAGGTTTGTGGGGGGAGGGCCCTTGAGGCACTCATGGCTCTCTGCATTCAGAGCCCCCAGTTTTGTGTGGTATGACCTGAGTCCCAGGGGCTACGTGTGGTGCACAGACCCAGCCCAGTTGCTGGCATGCGGGGGCTCCTGGCATTGCCACCAGGAGCCATGTGCCATTGGGCAGGGCCAGCTCTTGCTTCCACGTGCCTGCCAGTGGTGCACGGCTCCTGCCTGCAGTGCCAGGAGCCTTGGGTGGCAGCAGAAGCCAGCCCGGTCATGCTGGAAGGCGTGTGCCAGTGGGCTGGGTCAGCTCCATGTGCCAAGTGTAGCTCCCAAGACTCAGGCAGAGCTGCATGCACTGCGGGGCTCTGCCTGCAGTGGGCCATGAACGCCCTGAGGGTCCACTGCTGGCTGCTTACTGGGGCAGAGCCTGGGTCCCAGCCCGCTCCGAGCCACTGCTGCCAGCCATGCCCCAATTCTATTTCCTGTAGCATGCTGGAGCAGCAGGGGCATGCAGCAGGCATAGAGATGCTCTGTCTGAGTGCTCGAGCAGCTCTTTGGAGGATCCAGATTACAGTTGGTTCGGGGCATGCTCCAGGAGCACACCCTTTCTTCTGCCTTATTTTTTCTTGATACCAGGATTCCCCAGTATCAAACTTAGAGTCCATGCTGTATATTTAAAGGGCGGGGAACACTTTTTCATTCATGGCATGCCTCCTGCAGCATCTCGGACTGTTTTGAGACTTCATAACAGACATGCTAACTCGTGTGGACTTTGCCAAAGAGTCTTACTATTCTAACGCTCCCTGTAAATTAGTATTGGGGGCTGGTGCTGCATTTGCCCACCCCTATTATGCTATTAGGCTTGTTATTTTAAAGAACAACTTGTAAAACTGTCATTACAAAAAGTGCTTAGATCAGCTCCCTACAATCTATAGAATGGTGTGGCATTCCTGAAATTTTTAGGAATATCCTGATAGATGGAAGTATAGTACAGAAAGTATTTAACAGGAAATAATTAATAAGGACAATTACCATGGAGTATGGATGCATACAACAGACTAATACATTTAAATACTAGTTTTATCTCTGATCCACCAGTGATTGGACGTAGCTGCCTTAGCTGGCAATTTTTTATGGAAAATAAAGACATCTAGTGGTCTAACAATGTAAGGGCACTACATAGGCAGCGAGTACAGCAGTAGGCTGTTAGAGAAAATGCTTTTGAAAATGAACACTGGGTTTGTGTTTCATGACTTGTTCCTGCATTTTTACTAGATATGTAATATTCACTCTTTCTTATTAACATTGCTATTATCTAATTAGGAAGCAGAAAAAGTAGAATTTAACTTGGGTGATCTTCTCATACTATTAAAAAGAGGAGTTGCTAATTGACCAGCCCATCAACAACTCAATTTAAAGCCTGATTGCTTTTGTTTTGGTTGGTGGGCAGGGCAGGGGGACTGAACTAGGAGTTTTTAAGGCAGCTTTTGGCTCTCATTATAAGTCCTTGTTAATCACTTTCATAATAGATTTTAGATGTGGCTTTACTGAAAAAGGAGAGGGGCAAGCCCTCTGAATGCTCTTGGGTGCTTATTTTATACACTAGGAAAAAAATATTCTTGGGCCATTTTCAGAACTTTTTATAACCAAGAAGTAAACACTTTGGGGCATTTTTTTAAATGTTCTTTGGATTTTTGAAATATTTTAAGAGCTCTTTATGTACTGTATTTATATTAAGGTTCATTTTTTGTATACTTACATTTTATGCTATGAATACTGAGGAACTTGCTTGAAGTTTTTCACATGTAACCTTTAAATATGGGGTGAAGGTCTATTTTAAGAGAGGGAGGGTCAGAGAAGTTTTGGAATGGATTCTTTTTGCTGATAGAGGTGTTTTGTGTTTGCTTTTGAAGGCTACGGTAGAATCTCTGGCGCTTTTTGGCAGTGGTCTTTGATGTTTTGTGTTTGTGATTGTGGGTGTCATTTTGTTGGTGACATCTTGGCTGTCATTTTCTGGGGAGTTTTGGAGGAAGAGAAAGCATGTTTCTGTGTACATGTGTTTGGAAATGGGCCTTTTTAAGGCTCATTATCTGGGATTGTTTTGGGTCAAGTGACTAAGATTGGAGAGTCTCTGTGCAGTAGCTTTTAAGTCTGTATATTTGTGGTGCCCTTTCTACTTGGGCAACAGGGGCTGCTAATGCATTATGCCCTTTCTTACCAACCTGAGGAGGATGTTCAATGTGTATGACATTAGTATTGTGGTATGTGCATGCACACTGCTCCCCAGAACATTGTGAGATTATGTCTAGACTATTTGGGGTTTAGTCTTGCATTCCAAATAAAATTATTTAAATGACTTTCATAGCATTTGAGAGACTCTAAAATAACAAGTTATTCTTCAAAAGATGTCTCTAGAAAAGGATAAACATTTCCAGCTTAATGTGTAAAATAGAGAGAAGGAAGACTGTGAGAAGTCTAAGTTAGTGGGAACACTGGGCAACCAATTAGTCTGGGATGAAACTTTATTGAGGAAAGGAGAGAGTTGAAGGTGGAAGGGGAAGAAGTGATACTAGGTAGTTCACATTTTCAGTATCTGTTTTTGGCTTCTGAGTTTATATACTCAAGACAGACAGCAATCCAGTCCCAACAGATTTGCAGGATTTAATGAGCAAAGAGCAGCAAAGGCAATGTTGGCGTAACAAGGATGACTTCTAATACATTGGACAGTTCTCTAATAGTTCAGGGCATTAACAGGATGAACATTAGTTAGCATCCTTATTCATCATCAAGATAAAATATCCACCCAGCACAATTTTCTGGAAAATAAATTATAATTTAGAGATGTTCCCTAACAGGAGACAGAATGAGTTGGGAATTGGTCCCTCAAGAAGGCTGCAAGCCTTCCAGTTAGTTCGTGAGAGGGGCTAAAGAACTGTAGAAGCTTGCCTGCTGCTCCACAAATAAAACTTGCTTTTTAGTTCTCTTCATTCACACGTGCTGGGGTTTCTTGATCCTGGTGATCCCTACACCAACTCCCTTGAAAGTCTCTGTGTCATACCTTCCTATTCCTTTCCTACTCAGTTGTCTACAAGGTGGAATGTAAGAAAGCAGTGGGTCTTCCCCTTGATGCAGTCAGCATTTATATTTGGCAAGGTCAGCCTATGAGAGGTAATGAAACCTCTGCTTGCTATTTGAGTCATCAGATCTGCATGTTTACTGTCACTGAGAACAAGTGTAAATAAGTGAGCTCTGAGGTGTAAGAGTAGCTTTGCACCCTGGACAGAGGCAGTGGCTCTTGACTGCCGGTAATTGAGCTGGGTAGCAGCAGTGGTGGCTGTTAATTTTGTTAATTTTGCACCTCCTCACTCCCCTAAGTTGGCCATTGATCCAGTCCCCCTCCTTAGTTACTTTTTGCTCAATGCTATGGTGAGAGCCTGGGTAACCTAAATTCAGGGACACTATTTCTTCCAGTCATGTCAGGAAATGTGACAAGAAGATCCATTTGAATGAACAGCCTCCTCCTCCGCTCACCCAGAAGCTACTCTGTGACTTGCAACATGGGTTGAATTGCATTTGGGTGCCATCTGAACTATGGACTGACTTACTATCAGACCTCTTTGTATGGTATTGGACAACTCAGCTAAGAAAAAGAGGAGATAAATAGAATACGGGAAGCCAGGACAGATAGATGCCATGAGGCATTATCCTATCCAGAGCTAAATACCATTGCAAGTGTTCCGTAGTAGCAAATGTATTCCCTGCTGCATGATTGGATCATGTTATCTTTGCTTCTGCATAACTCCCTTCTAACTGCTTGTTTAACAGTTGTGACATCTTGCACCCCCTGCCAACTTTGATCAAATTCTGTGAATTTAAAACAATTTGTTTATACTTTTACAAGCTGTTAGAACTGATGTTAAAATGTTGCAGGCTTTCAAATGTGAATGATGGCCAGGGGGCTGCACATAAAACTTGAAACATGACAATTTTTGCCTACTTTGATAACTGACTTTGTTTTTGTTTTAAACCTAGATAGTTTGGGAATGTTTTCAAGGGACAGGCTGTATGGAAAATATCCCAATAAATATTTTGCATTATTAAAGTATATCTTAGTTGATTTCTTGGACTCATAACAGCTATAGCTACTTTAAAAATGGCAGAAGAAAGATAGGAATTGCCTTAAAACCAATTGCTTCATGATGTACAAAGTACAGGACCAGAAACAAAACAGAGTTAGTTTGTTCTGCCACTTTTAAGATTGGATTTATTAACAAACTACTCGGCATACTAAAGGGCAGGAGACACAGAAGCATATTGGTTGAATGGAGGGAGGTACAAGGAGGTTCACAAGAGTGGCTCTAAAGCATATAAATGTGGTGGAAGGGTTCCATCTTTGACTCAATATGATGGGAAGATATATCTTTTGCTTCATTAGCTAGGGAAGGCAGTACATCAATAAATGATATAAGACCTTTTCACAGGGATAAAATTGCTCTTATTGAAGTGAAAAGGTTTCGATGCCCATTAGAAATGAACTGGGCCTCTGCAGTACTAAGCAAAGTCATTTTCTGCCCTTGGTAACCTAGAGATACCAAGTGTGATCAACTGGGGTCCTATGTGGTTTAGGTAGATCCTGACCTGGCTCACTTTTCTCTTCATATAGGGTAGCAGATTTATGTTTTTAAATCTGACTACAGTTATACAATCCAATGCAACCTTGCCTGTAATGTACATAGCCAATGTGCCTCTCTAACTTCTTTTTAGAAGATTGGTTAAACTTTCCATGCTCTTTCAGTGTTTGATCCTGTAGGGCAATGATATAATGGGTATTACTAAGTGAGAATACTTTGGCTTCATTACCCATAAACCCCTACATAGACATATTCTGCACTTGGAATGCCTTCACATAGCATGGAGACTAAGTGCACAATGTCACTTGGAGAATTTATCCATATGGGGACCTAGTGCAGAATAGCTACTGAGTTTTACATTCATACTACTTTTCCAATAGCTTCCACGTGCAGACAAGATGGCTTGTTATAAGTAACACTTCCAAATATAACTGCTACTCTTTGACAGAATAAAGACAAGCTCTTAACAAACAGCAGAGTGAATAAAATGAAAAACAGTACCAGTACTTCAAAGAAAAGAGGAAAATGCTTAAATTGCTGCCACCTGGAAAATAATCTTCCTAGAGAATTTCATTTCTTGTGAATTTAAGTCTAGCAGGGCTTTTCTCATGGCTATATTAACCTACTGTGACATGTCAAGTCTGTGGTGAACCTCTGGAAAAAGCTCATAAGGCATTAAACCTACCTTTGATCAGTTCCTGACTGAGCAGATATTTCAGCCATTTTATTTTGTCTACTAACAGACTAATTAAATCAAAGATCAGGAACGCATGAGCAACTTCAGGAATGGCCTTTAGCAGATAAGACAGTCCCACCTCACTGCTCCTTTCCACTTTGGAATTACTTAGTAAATGGGTTCTTCAGTGGCAGGCCAGAAGTTGGCTGCTGTATCTGCAGACTCCTTTAAACTGTGTTCAGGTATCTGGGGTCACCAGTTCAATGGAATGCAGAGTTAGATGAAGAGCTGAACCATCAAAAAACAGCACGGTGGACAAACTGGAAGTTGGTGACAAGAATATTATGTGGCAGAAGAGTATCAGTGAAGCTGAAGGGGAAAGCCTACAAGACGTGTGCATCCAGCACTAATGTATGAAGCAGAGACATGGCCCCTGAAAAACTCTATAAAGGAGACTGCACGTGACAGAGATTGGAATGCTCCGGTGGATGTGTGGAGTGATGAAGATGGATAAAGTGAAGTTACAACAGAGGATCAGTGAAGGTAGCAGAGGCATCTAAGAAAGTACAAGAGGGAAGACTGGGATAGTATGGGGATGTTCAAAGGAGTACAGAAGAATAGATGGGAAAAGAAGTTACCAGAATGGCACTACCAGGGAGAAGGGGAAGAGAGAGGCTGAAGATGAGATGGAGAGAGATAGCAGAGAGGGACATGAAAGAGAAGGATTTGGAAAAAAACATATGACCAAAGCCAATGGAGAGCCAGGATCCACTACAGTGACCCTGTTTAGATGTGACCAGTGAAGGAAGAAAAACTATGTTCAGGTGTTTTAAATATGTAAGCAAGACCATACTGGGTCAGACCACAGATCCACTGAACTTGGTATCCTGTATCTCTCAGTGGCAGAATGGAGGCTAAGGGGAAAGAGGATTTAGACGATGTCTATCCAGACTGATCAGTTTTCTAATCTCTTTCCCTGCAGCCTCCAGTACTTAGAGGCCTAGGAAGCTCTAATCTGGAGGATACTATGCTAACTCTCCAAAATCCACTGATGAATCTGTCCTGCATGAATCTTTCCAATTCTCTTTTCAGTCTGGTTGTCAGCCTCTACATCATCTTGTGGCAGTGAATTCCACAAATTAATAATGCACTGTGTTTAAAAAAAAATCACTTTTTTTCTTTAAATCTTCTCCCTTGTACTCTCCCTGTATGTCCCCTAGTTCTAGTATTGAGACAGATCTTTAAAAATACGTTCTTATTTATTTTCTCTATGCCATTCATTATTTTATGGTCATCAAATCCTCCCTCAGTCATCTTTTCTCTAAACTGAAAAGTCCTGGGTTATTTAATCTCTCTGTGTACAGAAGCTTCTCCATACTCCTAATTATTTTCATTGCCTTTATCTGTACCTTTTCTATTAATCCTTTTGGAGACTTGGAGGGGGTGCTGGGAGGCAGGTGGGGAAGGAAGCAATGGGGAAAGGACAAGGACTGCTTTTTTCAGTGTCTGCTTTTTTCAGTGATTGTTTATGACAGCAGGAAAAGGGGCCTACAGTGATTTTTATGCCTGCAGACATGACTTTCCATAATATTTGTTAAAACGGATTATCTAGCTTTCTGATTAGTTAGGGACTTCTGTAGGTAACTAACAATAGGTGATTTCGAAGTGTGTGATCAGTAGCAGGTCCCATGCAGCAATTTTAATGGTTTTCTCAGGCCAGCACACTTACTCACTCAGTTCTGGTGTGGTTTATACCAGGTGTGAACAAAATGGCAGATATGGCCTGTGGCTGGACTCCATTTCCCTGCAGTGTTGCCACTGCTGGACCCAGCTTCGCTGCACAAGCACCCCAGCTCATCTGCCCCACACCCACAACTGGGGATGGGACCCACATAGGCAGGGGCCACAGCCAGGCGTGAGAAGGGCTGGCAGGGCTGGGAAGACCCCAGGATCTTGAGGTGGTGACAGCACGGGGCTGGGGCAGAGCTGCGATCCACTCCCTACACACCCCTGCCTGCAGCACCTGTGCTTATCGCAGGAGTGTGTGGGCAACGGAGCTCTGCCCTGGCTCCGTGTTGTCACCACCTCAAGATCCTGGGTTATCCCCGGCCCCACCTGCCCAACGTGCTTCTGGCTGTGTGACTTGCCTGCAGGGGTCCTGCCCCTGAAGGTGAGTGCAAAGCGGATGGGTCAGCGTCCCCAGGGAGCAGGGCTGGGTCCAGCAGTGGCAGGGCTGCCAGGAAATTAAGTCCATCACAAGCTAGACCCAGCCCACGGGCCGTATTTTGCCCACCCCTTGTTTATACTCTACAAACAGCACTAAAGATTAGTTTTTCAAGCTAATGCAATTTATAAGTAAAAGTATGTGTTTATACAAAAGAGGTTCATCAACTACCTTGTTACTGGAGTACCTCAGGATCTGTGAGGTAGAGCAATTTCATCTGTATGTATGGAAAATTAGTCACAGAGAGCCTGAACAACTTACCCAAGTCAAATAGGAGATCTGCAGAAGAGCAGGGAATCAAACTCACATTTCCTGAGTCCCTTGGCAACACCCCACTGGAGGGACTGTCTTTCTTCCTTCAATAAGAAATTCAGAAATAACCTATACTTTTCCTACTAAGAAATAACTTTCTGTGCCTTTGGGCCTTGCCCTCCCATTGCCCCTTTTCAGAGCATCTTCAATACTACCATCTGTTTTGTGACTAAAGGACTAATTTCATATTGTTACAGTGAAAAATGGTGTATTCAGACAGGCCGTGGTATATCAACTTTTGTTTAAAAATTTATTTTTGAAAGTTAGACTCAACTTTATAATCTTACAAAGACTCTGACTGCCCAGATCACATGCTTGAACAAATAAACGCTAGCAATGAGTACAAAGTGAATGCAATAAACAATCTTGTCTCCTACATATCTAAATACAAATGAAGACTATCCTTGCCAGGCTTCCAGAGTGTGTGTTACTTTCTGAAAAGTAGGTGACAATGGTATGAAACATAGCAGGGTGGGGTGCTTCCCCATTCAGTATACCAGAATCAAGTTGTCTTTTTCAGAGTAGCAGGTCAATCTGCCACATTTTGTAGAAGCAAGTTCTTCTTGGTTATCCAAAATGTTTTATCCTTCATGGGGACTAGTGTGGTGGCGGGCAATTATTTTGGGCAGATTAATATTAATTTTCTAAATTTTTTTAGGGGCCCTGTGGGCCAGATAGAATGGCTTGGCGGGCCACATCCGGCCTGCATTTTGCCCAGCCCTGGACTCATGGCTAGCTAAACGACAGGGGGCAAAATGCCTATGAACTCCTGAGAACTCAAATAAACAAGTTTTCTAGTAATATGCAGGCTGCAACCAACACAGTGCATACATTTACAGGTGGTCAAAAAATACAGATTGTTGCCTTTCCCTGCTTTTATTCTTCAAGAACTGTTTTTCCTTTTGCTTTTTTTAACCATGTAGGAATGCTAGAATAGCTGACTGACAGCTAAATCCACTTTAATATACATTTGTAAAAGCCCATCTTGACTCATATCTAGGGTAGCTATATTAACGGTTATAAAGCCACCTTTTCATGGTAGCATCTACAATAGAACCATATACTAAAATTAACTGGAAAACAGAAGCTTCTATCACCCTGTCCCACTGTGTAACGGTAGACTTTGCAGGAAGTATTTTGGGGGAAAAAAATGTAGCTTTCTTGCAGAGTAAAGGAAAACCCCATGGGGACTGTTACACAACTTAACCACATCTGTGAATTTCTGGAAAAGACTATCATTTAAGTTCAGACATAAAAGCAAGTAGCTTATGCTTCAAAAAAGCATAGTTTGAAATCATAATTCATCCAAACAGGGCAGTAAAAGCAACATTTTGACTTGAACTTGTGAATTTGCAGGTGTCCAGATGTAAGATAAGGTCCCTTTCTTGTTTAAAAGAAAAAAAACAAAAAATGGACACAGGTGACTGGTGCCTCCTAAGTCTGGGTGGCACCATATGTGGGTTGGCCTGGGGGCATTCCAACAGTCCCATAATCCACTCCTATACTTCTGTGCCGCAGCTTAGTGGCCTACCCCCCACCCCCTGCTCAATACATCACCGGCCTGTGTGGCAAAAAAACACCCTGTCCTGAGTGGTCCCGTGTGGGGGGCCAATCCAGGGGGGAGGCACATCCCTTCCCCCACTAGTCGCCTGTGAATGGACATCTTGTAGGCAGTTTGGCTTATGCCTAGAAGCAAAATGAAAGCTAGGTTGCTTATCCTTCTTGTTAGCCTGTCTAGAAGGCCACTTGTATTTTCAATCCTTTGCTATGACTGCTACCTGTAACAAAGGTGTAGGTTGTAGCCATGTTGGTTTCAACTAATTTCAATTTTCCTCACTTATTTGGAGCAAGTTCCTCTCTTTCGTGCCTACGGTAAGGCTTAAAAGGTTGTCCTTTTGAGCCACCAAGCTGTTACGAAAAAACTCTAATGATCAGTCCTAGGAAAGAAAACGCAATTAGCAGTGGTATCTTGGCATAAATGAATTAACAAAACCAGTGCTAGCCCAAGACAGTGCATTATCCCACCAAGCTGAAACAAACGTGTGCAATAGCAAATTATATTTGGGAAGGCTTAGACATCCAAATTTGGAGGAATGATTGCTGCTACTATTTCTGAGGTCCTCATCCAGTCATTGACAGCAAATGGACAGCACTCCTATGAACATATCAAGCCTAGCTTTATTGGGGCTCAAAGTTTCAGTTTACTCCTCAGTAATAATAAACAGGCAGGCTCACTGCCACACTTTCATTTCACTTGTCAGATTGCACAAATATACTTTTAATAACAGAAAACTAGCTCTAAAAAAAAAAAAAAGGGTTATTTCCATAGAAGTGCATCTTCCTAGGAGCCAATTGCACATTAACAGTTTCAAAATGCTGATTCCCCCTAATTAAATGATATCTACTTTAATACGAATTA
>NW_017729032.1:255120779-255126089 GCF_001723915.1 Gavialis gangeticus | reverse complement strand
AAAAAAAAAAGGGTTATTTCCATAGAAGTGCATCTTCCTAGGAGCCAATTGCACATTAACAGTTTCAAAATGCTGATTCCCCCTAATTAAATGATATCTACTTTAATACGAATTAGAGCTACAGAAATAAAATGAATATGCTATTCCATAAGCGTTGCTGCTGAACTTCCTTTGAACATTTGAAGAAAAAAGGGCAAAAGGAAAATGCAGAGAAACAACATGTGTAAAGCCCAGAGGAAGGAAAAGCACAAAGTATAACTTGTTTGTTACTGCATGCACTCTCAGTGGAGGACATGTGGCACTGGCTAAAGACAGTGAGGGAAAATCTTTTTGGCAGGTATGCCACAAAATAGCCCTATATCCTCCAAGTGCTATTCCAGTTCCTTTCCCATCTCATTTGCTGCTCTGCTTTCTGCTGCCTGCCCACTCAACTGTTGTGCTGGTTGTTCCCTGATCTGCTGCATAAAGACAGAAACTGCCTGTGCCACAGGTTGGCCTCATCTGAGCTTAAAGATGCTTAGTATCTCATAGGGAGCAGTTCCATAGGAGATGAGAGAAAAGGTAGTCATACTCTCTGCCTCTACAGAATACTCTTCCTCCATTCAAAGTCTTTCTAATACAGTACAGTAGACTACCTACCTACCTACCTCTCTAAGGTCTCTCTAAACTCCAGAGAATTCATAGGAACACATTATTGAAACCCTCCCATGTTTAAGGTTTTGTTTAGTATCTTGCAACTGTCGGTTTCCTGCAGAATAAGAACTGTGATCCAAGTTGGTTACTACCACTTGTGTAGCATCATGTTGTGAGCTCTTTCCTTAACACCTGCGTGGTCTACCCAGTAACTGTCCAGAAAAGGTCTCTCTCACTCCATACACAAGCAAGATTGAGAGAAATTATCAAGAAGTTCAGGAGCTTCAGTAACTTGCCCGCTCAAGGACTCTGGAAACCATTTCCTGCTTATGCATCGATCAGTTCTAGCTCAGCTTTTCCTTCAGACTGACTGATAAATAAGCACTATGCTCTGCTCCTTTTGTCACTGTAGGAAAACAAACTGCAACAAGCTAGTCTTAGTTGCAGGACCTATAGTCACACAAATTTCACAGGACAGCGGTGGCATCAGAACCTTACACTAGGTTACCAGCTTGTCAACTTAATGGTAAGTTCAAGTACAGGGATTGAAACAGAAACGCAGGAAATTTAAATGGAGCAAAGGAAATGCTTTTTTTTTTTTTTTTTTTTAAAGAGTGCATATCAAACCTGTGGAACGTCTTGCTTTATGAGAGCAGTTGAAGACATGAGTTCAACACTATTTGAGAGATGATTTGCTACTTAAGAATGAAAACATCCATAGTTATATCGAACAGAATCAGATAAGAAAATGTTTTTGAAGAGAGGTCTCCGTGCTTCAAGGTGTAAGTCAGCCTCAAAGAATCTGCATCCAGGGACATATTAGACTTTAAGTAGCCACTGTACAATTTTTTTGCACTAACTGTGCAGCAACTATTTTTGGTCACTGATAGGATACTGAATATAACTCTCCACTCTTCTGATGTGAGGAGGCAATTCATACTACATTATCCTTTCTTGTGTCATTAAGATGTCAGGCTGTAGAGTGATTAGGTGAAGGAAGTCCTCTATTCCCAAGAGGCTTGTTTAGCATTAGTTACAGTTGATACTGTACATAGTCAGCATACATTTATCAAGTTCTACAGGACCGTGACTCTAAACTCTATGGTAGTGTTACCAGCAGTCTGTGGTACACCATTAAGTTCAATGATAGATTGTCATTTCTACAATAATACAAAATAACCTGTAAAACCAATATGTAACACCGTATATGCATGAATATAAAAATAAAACCACACCATCAATATGCGACTTTAATAATCCACATCCACAGTAGCAAAGGTAGACGACTTCAACGATCTTCAGTATTGAGTAGCTGGTTCTCATTTTCATACCCATCGGGCAGGTATGCTTTCCTTAGCTGGTCTGATTTAGGTATGGAACTACCATTCTTTACATGACGAGACAGGAAGGCTCGCACTGAAGGATGATCAGCTTTTTCGAGTGGGATGTTGGCTTCCAGGCACATTTTCACAAAGTCCTGGATGACGCTGGTTTTCTCTGTCTGAGAAGTACTGTTGCACTGGAGAGAAGCAGTCAGAGTCCTCTGTTTCTTCCTTGTATTCTGCTCTTCAAACTCTGCCTTTCGCTTTGTATGCGTTTTGGACTTGAGGTGGTCGTTGATAGCTGACTTGCGTACATGATTCAAAACCACATTGCAGGAAGTGCAGAACAGTTTCCCTCCCTCTTCATGCAAGTCACTGCCAAATTCTGTTACACGATCCTGAGGAGTCACGTATAAAGCAGTCTTAGATCGGTTACGGGAAGGAGTAGTTTTCACTCCAAATCGCTCCATTGTTGTCTTTGATACACTTCTTTGAAAACAAAAGAAACAGATGATACATCACATTTATGTAGGTCAATTTTGTACCCTATACTCCACACGCTTACATATCAAATATATATTTGATTTTTTTTTTTTTTTGCAAAATACTGGGCATGTTTCATAAGTAAACATACAGAAAATGATTAATTGAAGAGGTTCAAACAGACTCAACTGACTTTGGACCTCTTATTAATGGCTGCAACTTATTCCTAACTCTGATGCTTCGCATCTTGAAGTAATCTGGGAAAGCCCATGTTTACTCCTTTTTTCAGACTGCTAATAACCTTGACCAAATTATGATAGAGGCAGAAACACAAACAGGCTTCAATTTTCAGTGTTTACATAACTCTCTGATTTTTTAAAATGCAGATCACCTTTTAAATATAGACCAATCTCCAGGAAATGAGAAAAAAAAATGGAAGACTTACAGTCTGTGCTCAAAGTGAAAGCATTTCTGTGGAGGCAGAAATTACTCCAGAAGTTGGGTAAAACGTTAAAAAATGTCTACAGCTGCAAAACTGCAGAGAATACAAGGCTCAAAGTTAACTGCTGATCAGTGGAAATTAGATAAAATGAAAACTCCTTTTAAGAAAGTTTTTAAAGTTTTACTCTATCTGCAAAAGTTTTTAGTAGAGGAAAAACTAGTTTGCAATTTGCTGTGGCTTTCTGTTTATCTCCTGAGACTCGGTAACCCTTATGCCACATAAACTATACTTGTGTAAAAGCCACTGAGAAACACTGCTAATGAGATGGCTTGAATCTTTTCAGATTTGATTTGGAACCATCCCTCCATCTTGTCTGCTCAGGCCTGAAAATAACAGTTTAAGTCCTAGTTGAATCATAAGCAAGTACTAGCATAAAAGCCACCTGATCTTCCAGTTAGGCAGGGGTACAGTTTTGGTCAACAGACAACCTGCAAACATCTCATTTAAAAAAAAAAAAAGCAACCCCCCACCATTTTTATAATATAGATGTTGACAATCTTTTACAACTTTTCAAAGCAAACTAGATTACAGAAGTGGGCAACAAGCCAAACAACTGTACTATAATTAAACTTGAATTGACATTTTTGTGAGAGACTAACAGGCCTGAGTAAGTTGAGCTTTGGTTCAATTTAATTGTTCATTATCTTATGCAGGTCTCTCTTACGTCTTGATATAAATCCTGCCTCTAAGGTCATGTTGATGAAAGGAAAACAATTCTTCACTAGTTAAACCAATGAGCAGGTAGGGCCCTAATTCTGTTAGTAAAGGGGCAATGGATGATTCAAAGGCTTGCCAAGACTTACTTTGAAAAAAAGTTCAGATGACATGAGAGATCGTGGGGGTAAAGAATGGTTGTTTAATTGTAGCTATGAATATGTCAGGGCCTTAAGAATTTCGTATCACCAGCATCTTCAAACAGCTACCCTGGAGGAGATGCCTGTTCTACATATCCAGTTTTTGTTGTTGTTTTTTTTTTTAAGCACACAAAGCCTGCAGTTGCAACAGATGTTGTAAGAGAGTGTTCTGGAAATCTTAATTGGGAGCAAAGCTTGCTGAACCACATTATTGCCTCTGAATACTTCAGGGAAGAGCCACAGGGCAGAACAAGCTGCAATTCCAACTTCAGAGGCTAAGGAAAATGCAGAAGACCACATGCTCAGGAATTACTCAAAGGAGACAAAGACCACTACAGCCTATGCCAGCTGAAGTGCTCAGATGACCCTGAGCATCAGTTGGAGACTATATCCCCAGATGTTTTGTACCATAATCTGAACTTTAAAGATAAGGCAAGCTGAAGACTTTCTTTTGCTTTCAGTTTTATTTTTCTCTCTTTTTTTTATTTTGCCATCAGGTACAAATATCCTCTTACCACTATATTTCTCCACTGCTTCTTTTTGAAGGAAGTGTGTGCACGTTCATACCTTTAAGCACACGTGTCACCAGAATGAAAGTACTGGTACTTATTCTTGAACTCAAATTCTGAATGAATCCTTTTTAAACCAATTTTTGAGAGCTGCGTAGCTTGTCAGTTGGATGACTCAAAGGGGAAGCAAGAGTTGTTGAGCGCTACTGTGACAAAAGCAGAAAGATCAGAGAGAGGAAGGAGGGAAGGCTAGCTTCTAAACAAAAGCATTCACCTGTTTAGTGGATTACCTTGCCATGAGCAGTATCCTGGAACTAGGACTCAGGGTGAAACAGATGGATACCTCCTTATGGCTGCAAGCTTCGGATTTGACTTGACCATTTTCTGTATTCATTTCATAATGCGATCGCAAGCCAAATCGATCTGACGACTTGCTCAGTGCCTCTATTCAAAAATCCTACGAAGTCTCGGCTTGTTTCAGTTGGGCCGAGATTTTTCACAAGATGGGTGGAAATGGAACAAGTCGACCTCAGCCAAAAGGTTGGCTAGGTCCAAGCTTGCTGGTTCACAATTTTTTTGTTTTGTTTTGGTTTTTTTTAATGCACCGACTTGCGCGTACGGAGCAGCCTTTCCGCTTGGGCTCAGAACTTGCAAAGGTAAGGTGTTGGAGGTGTTTCAAAGCCACCTCGCCCTCTGCAGGAATGGCCACCTCTGGTCTTCGCCTCGGCCGCTTTGTCTCTCTGGAAGTTATGCACACAGACAAGAAACCAGATTTTATTTAGGCGCCGCTGCCACGTCAGGCCGGTGTTCAGCCCAGCAGCCACGCCTTAGGCCTTCTTGGGACCCCTTTTGAAGAATAATAAATTTTAAAAACAACATCCCCAACCCTCCCTAAGTCCAACCAGTGGTGGTTTCCCTTCCTGGTGGGAGGGGGAGGAAGGGCCCCTTCCTGTCATGGGTAGACCTGCAGTGCCAGGTCTGCTTTCATGGGGCCTGTTTGCAGGCCC
>NW_017729032.1:255119893-255120627 GCF_001723915.1 Gavialis gangeticus | reverse complement strand
TGGGCAGGGCTCCGAGGGGGCGGGGCGACCGCAGAGGGCGCCCAAGGCAGCAGCGCGGGGGGGAAGGCGGGGTCCCCCCAGGGGAAAGCCTCGCTCCTCCCGGTCACGCCCCGCACCCGAGGGGGAGGGGAGCCGTCCCACCGCCTTCCCCGGGCCGCACCCTTCTCCTTACCGCTCCGTTCGGGCGCGCCCAGGCCCGCGCTGCCCACAGCCCGCCAGACAGCCTCCCCCAGCCACCCGCCCAGCCCGGCGGCCGCGGTAGGCGGGACCGAGCGCCCTAGCAACAGCGCCGCCAATCAGAGCGTGGCCGCTGCTGCGCGAGCGCACGGGTCCTCTCAGTCCAGAGGAATAGAGGGAGAGGGGCGCTCCCCCAATGACGAGGGGGTGGAGCCGGCGTGATGGAGGAGCCCGCTGCCCAATGGATATTCGAGATGGGAAGGGAATGCTGCGGCGGAGCGACCAATCCACAAAAGGGCGGGGGGCGGGGTGAGGGGTTTTGATGGACTCTCGGCCGCACCAATCGCAAGGCGGGTTCAAAGTAATGAAGAGAGTTTGCGCCCAATCGCGCGCGGCGGAATCAAGGGTAGAGCGCGAGGGGGGCGGGCTCGGACAGTGACAGCCGCGGGGCCGGACCAACCCGTGCGCAGCCGGGGGGCCTGGCCGGATGTGACGATATAGCTGCGGGGGGCGGACCATCCGGCACGTCGGGGTGGGGAGGGGGGGGCGAGCAGCTC
>NW_017729032.1:255114347-255119594 GCF_001723915.1 Gavialis gangeticus | reverse complement strand
CCCCGCCCCGCCCCAGTTCCCCCTTATCTCCACCCTCCCTTCTCCTTTCCGCGGCCGGGCTGGGCCCCTCCCCGTGTGCCTCGGGCAGCCCCTGAGCGGGCTGGAGGGTGCCAAGGGCGGGGCTGGGGGGCTCCTCTCCCCTCCCCCTTGGGCACCACGTGTGCCGCTGTCTTGTGCACCCCCCTGGCCCAGGCTGGGGCAGGACTGGGGGGCTAGCCTCGGCCTTGCCAACAGCAGGTCAGCGTGGCCCAGTTGCTGGACACCGAAGGCAGGACCAGTGGGCATCGGCTGTCTTGCCACGCTGAAACCCCCGCGGGCCCCGAGACCACACGGCCCTCCGAGGAGACATGGCAGTGGATCTAGCAGCGGGATCGGCTCTTCTCCCTGAGAGCAGCAGAAAGAGGCAGGCAGATGGGATAGCCGGGATGGGGTTGGAAATGGTGCCTGGCTCTTTCTGAGCCGCAGGGGGTGAATGTCTGTGCCTGTATTTGAACCTCTTGCCTAATGCAGCTTGCTCTGTTGGCCATGGGGAGCTGGGAGCTGTATGCTCATCCCAGCACCCCCACTGCAGGGGGTAGGGGAGGTGGCCAACATGGAGCATAGGTGGTGTCATTCATCAGAGCGCTTAAATTGCTGAGGCTTGGGGCTTACAGCAGTTTCTCTTGGTTGGGTGATCCCACCGTTTTTGCTCAGGGTCTGGTTTCTCTTGAGCTCATGTAAATCTTTTGCCTCTTACTAAAGACTTCCACGGAGAGGAGCATTGACAAGTTGGCAACCAAATTTTGGTTGAGCTGTGGTGGTGCGGGAGGATATGTCCTGGGTGTCTAAGGTGCTCTGTTTCTTTTGCTTGCAGGAGTGTGCAAAGTTGTCAGTAGTCGGTGAATGTGAGAGTTAGTGCCAAAATGATTCATTTTTCATTCCACCTCAATGTTTTGATGTTGGCCACGTGAGGGTACATGCTTGCTCCAGGTGTGTTTGTTCAAGGTGTAGTTGCTGGAGTCCTGAAATCTGAAGTGCTGTCTACGCAACGGGTTCCTCTGCCAGTGTGCCTGCTATGTATTTGTAAGCCCTGGGCATAGATGTGTTGCCTGGGGCAAAAGCGGGCCTTGAGGCTGTTGCTTAACATGGTTAGAAACGTAAATAAGCTGTATAGATGTCAGCCTTTTATTATGCCATTTGGAGCTTGCCTTGATGTATCTACCACAGCATAAACATCCAGCAAATCCTTCAGCTCGTGCAGCAAAAGTGGTGGATAGCAGTGATGATGTGTCTACTGTTTTCTCGAACCTGCCTTCTCTGATGCCCAATGACTAAGAATTTTCTGTATAAATTTTACAGGTTTTTTTCTTGTCTTAAAGCTGTATAAAAATACTCCTTTTCTACTTTTACTTTCTTAGTTGGTGGTTTATTTACCCATTCTGGTTTTTCTAATTCTCTGAACAATATCTTCTTTTCACTTGGCTCTTCTCACAGCTAACTGCTGTGCACCTTTCTATCCTAGCACTGAAGACTTCAGATTAGGTCCTTGTGTTTAATCAAGGCCCTCCTCCACAGCACAATATGCCCCTCTATTATAACACTTCTGCAGTGTTCATTTTTATATCCGTGGCTGTGTTCCTGCTCCTTTCTCTAAGGCAAGACAGCAATGGTAGTGGTAACTGTATAGAAAAGATGCTTTAGATTTTGAACTGCCTCGGGAAACTGTTTTTACCTTCACTTGAGAAATTTACAATAACATTAACTTGCACCACCAACCATTAACTTACAACTAAAGATAATATTCTTGTTGATCTTTGTGCAATCAAGCTACACAATTCAAGGAATGCATATACAACCTTCTTTATAGCTGGAACTTGTTAGAAAGATACTTTGTATCCTTCCAAAAAGAAGATTTATTGTTTTGAGGTGTTCCAGGTTGCACTGGAAATTTCTGTTCGAAAGAATAGCTGAAGTAACAATTGTGACAAATGCTTCTGATGTATATTATGTATCAGATGGTTTTTCCAAAGATGATGGTACTTTGTGATTTTAACAGGGTAAAAAAAGATCGCTATGGTCTGTATACCGTCTGCCTAAAATCCACACAAAGATTGACTCATTAAATGTGTACCAGTTCTTGCTTGCTTACAGCTAAGATGTTATGGGGAGAGTAGTGTTCAAAATCTCTTAGCCTATCATTTAGAATAGACCTGGGGAGTTTGGGAGAAGATTAAACAAGGCTTCTTTGGAGGTGTGATTGAAGCTAAGGGGATCAAAGGTTGAAAAAGCAAGTAACAGTTTTGCACTAATTCTCTGGCATGGTGATTACTGCTTTTTTTAAAGCAGATTTCAGCTGCTTTTTGGTCACTTACTAGAATGAGAGCTGAATTAAATGTTTTATACCAACCTCTAGACATTAGCTTGGCAATATACTCTACTGTTGGAGCCCCAGTAAAGTTTCTGAAGCTCTGCAGGAGTGCAGGGGTGGGTATTCAGGGAGAAGGGGGGACTTGGAGGTAGGAAAGAAAACCATCGGGCATTTGCTGCTGAAAGGATAACTGGGCTTCTGGTGAGAATGTACCCACAAATTTAAAGGAACCGTAAAATATTAGGAAAATCTATTCAAGAAAGAGCGTGTGTGCAGCTTGGTCTTGCTAATTTCTCTTAATCTGCTATTCTTGGTGTTCTTGGTTCAAGTTCCCACACAGTTTTTTTTAAAGGTAAAAATAAATTTAACCATACTTCAGTAGTAATAAGGCATCCAGCATGGGTATTAAACAATTTATTGTTTTTCTTGCAAAGTTTGAAAGGCCTTTTGCCATTTGGTATCTCCAGGGTTTTGGACAGTAGCTGTGGTGTGACCTATTGCAGTATTTCTCCTGTGTCTGTTAGTTTTGTTCTGTAGCAACTAGACCATCCTGTGTATTTTTTACCTGTTTTTCTTCCAGTTACCAAATTAGAGTACAAGGCAGTGCAGACTCATCCAGCTAAGGAGAACTTATTTATATTTAGTAATGTCATAAATTGCCTTATAAATACCTAATATTTACAGGTGTTTATCTATTTGGTTGCAGATCAAAATCTGGTGCTGCTTTCAGTTTTATTGTTTGTTTTGAGAACTGCATTGTCAAAAGATATCTTGCATCACTAAATCCTAGACCAGGGATTCTCCTGTCTTCCTAGATTCAAGACACCCTTCCATAACACTTCTGAACTGAGTGGCATTCCATTTAAAAAACTATTGTATTTATTCCAGTGCATGGCTCCTGAAAGAGGGGCCAGGAAGTGGGAGTGTGTCAGTGGCCAGGCAGGGAAGAGGCTGAGCCTGGATTTACCAGTTTATCTCCACTTAGCCTGGGTCACCCTTCAAAGGATCTTGCAGGGCTGTGGTTGAGAATCCCTGATACAGACTCTCATACTAAAAGCAGGAAGCACGTGACCAGCTCTGTGAAATAACCATTCTTAACACTTAAATAGCGAACACCTTTTATCTGTGCATTTGAAAGAGTTTTACCAGTTATTTGTATGTAGGACTTGAACTCATTCATGTGTTTGTTTCCAGCTACTTGCTTTTATATTGTTTTTGGTGGTAGTAGTTATTTGGAGGGTCCTACTTGAGTTAAAAGACTGTAAGCTATGGCCTAGTCTACATCACAGAGCTTTGCTGAAAGACCTCTCCTTCAGCTGGCAGAAGTACAGTTGCATCCACACCCAAAGCTGCTTTGCAGCAAGAACCCTCCAGTCTGTACGGAGCAGTGTAAGACTTCTGCTGTCAGATGGCAGAAGGCACGTTGACTCATGCCCATTCTGCTGGCTACCATGATCCTTTCAGCACCTGGTGCCATCCTAGGCTGCAGCTTTTATTGCGGTAGTACAGCAGCTGAGTTGAGTGATTATGGAACTGGAGCTGCTAGAAGTGCACGTGGCAGCTGCTAATGGCCAGGCAAGTGAATATAGAGACTTTTGGCTCCGGAGAGGTGTTACGGTTAGGGTAGCTTCTCAGCAGTGGTTCTCAAATGTGATCTGCATATTTTTCCTCATGTGCATTTAGAATCATTTCAGTGTAGAAATTTGATAAGGATGCCTAGTAGTCTGTGAGAAACCTTAAAAGTTGATGGTTGGCCCTTTAGTTGGAGAATCACAGCTATGAAGGCTTTCTTAAGAGCATTTCTGGGGTGTGCTATGATAAAAGGAAGTACTGCCAGAATTAAAGATTGCTTTCAGAACAATTAATAGTTGACTGTGGAAGTTCATAAGAAGGAAAATACCTTGTCAAGTCACTGCGTTGGGGCAACAACAATTTGCTTGACTACCTTGAGAGAACATTTTCAGTGTGATCAGATGTATTACTTCTGAATACTTAGTAATATTTTGATGTTACTCAGTGCTGATGTTCCTCGCCTTTTTTTAAGTCACTTAGTGTTTATAACTTGAAGTATGTTGTTATTGCTAAGAGATGTGTGGAAAACACTTTTAATCAAGTCACTTAATAAAAGAAATCCTGAACTCTTACAGTATGTATGTGATAACCATACAAACTGCTATACAAGTCCTAGATATCAAGTATTGTATTTAAATACCAATCCAACATCGCTATGTAAAGATAGCAGATTTTATTTTAAATGTTGCACCAAACTTGTTGAAAAAATATGTAGTAGGGTGGTACTGATCTTAAATAGTAAAGGTCTGTTGTGAGGACTAAGCAGTATCTCTTGTTTTCTTACTGAGGTAAGGCATTGTTTTACGGTAAGTGAAGTTAGGGCACCATTAGTAGGACAACTTTTTTTTTTCAAGGATGTCAGTGCTTCTGTTACAGTTTGCTATTTTCAATATATAGTTCGGCCATGAAAACTTACTTGCTGAAGTTCTGCAAGCCATGTGTTAGTGAAGGAAACTTTTTTTTTTTTTTTTTTGGAAGTAATTTGTTAAATTTTAAGATACTTTTAGGGGAGGAAAAAACAAACAAACCTGTGCTACCTTTAGGATTTTTCCTAAAGTAGGAATAACAAATTGTGCTACCTTTAGGATTTTTCACGGAAAACAAAATGTAAACCCAAAGAACAAAATGACCAAGATGTAGCATGGGTTAACTGTTGCTTTCATCTGTTTTGATTTGTCTCAGTTTCATAAGAGAGAGAGATGCAAAAACAAACATAAAATTAAGGGAGACAAATGGTTCTGAACTCTTGAACTGTTTTATTTTGTTATGTAATCTCTACCTTTACATTACTGTGCCTAGTCAAAAAAAAAAAAAATAGAAAGAAATTA
>NW_017729032.1:255108875-255114287 GCF_001723915.1 Gavialis gangeticus | reverse complement strand
AAAAAAAAAAAAAAAAGAAAGAAATTAGTGCAGTTCAACATAATCGGGGTAAGAGATTGAAAATGAATACCAATGGTTAACATACTTTTTGGGGGCCATTCAGGAACCCGTATTTTAAAATAATTTCAAAATTGTGTATTGCAATTTAGACAAACACTTCTCAAGTAATAGTACCACTCAATCGCTCTGCAGTGCTCTGAAGTTTTTTCTCCTTTACCCAATAAAAATATATTTGAGTTATTTTCCAAAGCATTCCTTAGAGCCATTTTGGCAAAGAAACAACAGATGTTGCAAAAACAACCAAAATTGTGAAGGTAAATAAGGATTTACTTTTTGAAGACCAGGTTCTTGTCCTGTTCCAATTGTGGATCTCATAAAATCAATTCTATGACTTGGGTTTTTGGTTGTAGTTGTGTTTGTCTAAGGACATAGGCAGGCAGGGTTTTTTGGTTAGATGTGATATGTTTTATTAGACCAACAGTGTAGTTGGAAAAGTTCTTAGGAAGCTCTTGGGTGCAATTGCCCTTCTTCAGGCATAGGGAGACAGCAAAGACTATCTATGCCTGAAGAAGGGTGACTGCACCTGAAAGCTTGCTAAGAACTTTTTTCCAACTACTCTGTTTGTCTAATAAAAGATATCACACTTGCTCAAAGAATCTTGCCATTTTGTGACTAAGAAATTACAGGCATGCTTAAATTATTTGTGAAAGGCTCTAATACTGCTAGCTGCAAAACTCTTAAAACTCTTTGAGAGTTGATCATTGTAAGGGATTTCTAAAAAATGCTGTTTTTAATTATGTTTTAGAAATTTTTATTGTCATAACTTGGTGCTAATTTGATTGTATTTTTTAAAGAATGCTTGGAAGTTCCCATCAGAAATTGCTTTATGATGAGATGTCATTGTGTAACTGTCACTTCATTTGGGTGTAAATTGCCTGCTTTGTTTCAGTGAATGGAAGATGGGGAGGGATGCCCACCGACTTGTCTCTAAATAGGGGATAGGTGATGGAAATCTTTTCCTTATGTACCTGGAAGGTCTGTCATAGTAGTTTATGTAATAGTCCCACAGTCTCCTTACTCTGACACTTGTTTTTTGTGAACCTTGGAAACCCCTGGTAATGTAAAAAAATAAATTGAACAGTCCACTACTCTGCTTCTATGTAGACCATTAGGTGCATAGTTGGCTTAACTGTATAACACAGTGCCAGTCTCAATCTGTTGTGTATGGATCATGTTGTTACTAATTTGCAATTGTCTGTGCATTTAAGTGCACAAAATATACAAGTGCTTGCATCTTGCAGACCCATTGTCTTCTTTGTAACTTAATTGCACTCTGGCTAACTGCATGGCTACAAAACTGCCAATCAGTAACTAATTGTACTTGGTTTACTTTTACCAGGAAGGGTAAAGGAAGGCAACTGTTAAAAGGCTGCTATTACAAGTTTTGAAAATGAAGCAAGCTAGTTGGTTTTGGGGTTCTGAATACCACAGCTCAGGTAGCCTGGTTTGCTTAACCTCTGTTGTGGACAGTGCTGCCAGTGTTGTGTTTTTAGCTCTGAAACTGAATGGATCTGCTTCCTAAATTTTTTTTTTCAAGGCTCATTATAGTCACTATCAGGCTACTTATTAGAAGCCTTGAAAATGAAAGGAATTGGTGTGTTCTGAGGTTGTGAATATCCCGAGAGGCTGAGAGTTTGATCTTGTGGCTGCCTGTAAATTCATCAGGGGAGGGCAGCGGGGAATAGAAGATGCTCTACTTACTAAAGCACCACCTGGAGTAACTAGGAACAATGGCCATAAATTGATGGAGAACATATTTAGATTGGACATTAGAAATAACTTCTTTACAGGAAGGGTTGCCAGAATCTGGAATGGGCTTCCAAGGGAGTTGGTGCTCTCCCCAACCCTGGGGGTCTTCATGAAGAGACAGGACAAGCACCTGGCTGGGGCTGTCTGACCCCAGTGCTCTCTCCTGCCCAGGGCAGGGGGTTGGATTTGATGATCTACTAAGGTGCCTTCTGACCCTAACATGTATTAATCTATAAATTGCAACACTGACAGCACTTTAAATGATGCTGGTTAGAGGTACTACTCTCTACTGTGTTATTAGTAACTCAAACTGACTAGCTCCTGACATTTTTCATGTTTCTAATCAGTTCCAGGGCTATTAAGAACCTAGGAAATATTCAGTTTCAGGGCTGCTTACACCACAATATTGACAACACTTTACAAAATGTGCATTAATAAAGTTGGGTAAATATATGGTCTATATGGTTCTCATAAAGTTTGCATAAGTATATGATCCTGGTAAGTGCTAAGCTTTTTACAGTCCAGAGGCTATAAACTTAACTAGAGCAAACTGTTTAGTAGGTATGAAACATTGTTTGGCTGTTTTTCTGAGAGCTTTCCCAGAAAGCTGTGGCTTATTTGTTATGAATACTGGTGTGACTCGTTTGTGTGCTGTTTGATAGGCTGATAGATCAAATACTTAATGTTTGTGCGCTCATCCCTTCAGTTTTCCTGATTCATGATATCAGGTTGTTCATTGTCTGTGTTCTCACTCATATCATCAATCCTCATGAATTTTCTTAGTTTTGTGTCCGCTAACTTTCTTACTTGCCTTTCCATTCACTCTGCTTTACTAGTATCTTTTAACACCATAGTTTGCTTTCCTATATACATGCTTCAGATCACTGCCCCTTTTTGTTCCAAATAAATGAATTTGTCCCTCTCTTTTTCCAAAACACATTATTGCTGGTCTTTCCTCCAGTGTTTTTGACCCTTGCTTCTGCTGTTCGTATTGCTTTTCTGTTTGTTAGATGGCATGAAAAGTTGTTGAGATCTTGCCTAACCTTTTAGGATCTTAATTAAACCTCACAAGGAGGAGAGACATGCATGTAAACAAGAAATGATCACTCTTGTGTGCATCCATTTGTTTCAGACAAAAGAATGAGGCAGTGGAGTGCACATGAAGGAATAATAGTTGTGCAAGCGCTCTCTGGCTAGGAACTGCAATGGTAGTAGCAGCTATGAGGGGGAGAAAGTGGGACCAAGTCCCCTGCCCTTCCCTAGCCAGGAAGTGTATTTTACCAAGTGAATGAGTCTCCTTGAAAACAGTGGAAGGCATCATATGCAACTAGGATAGATACCTGCATGTTTAAAAAGCTGTGGGGGACCAGTGATGATGACTTTTAATTGACTGAAAGGTTATTAACATATATGTTGCTGTGTAAAACATTTTAATAATGATTTGATGGGGAAAGAGGTGTGAAATTACAGGGTTTGGCTTTTCAAATGCCAGGCTGACAATATGAGTTTAAAATTAATTACATTAATTCTTAAGAAATACCTATCAGTGGTAGTTAATAATAAAGCTACCACATTGGGGGGGAGGGTGCTGACCCTTCCCTAAGGCAAGATTTTTATTTAATTTTTGCTTACGGTCTAGGCATATTAATAACTTCCCAGATAATGAGAGAAGTATTTGTATATACACTAAAACAGCAGCTTACCAGTATTTTTATAAATGTGTGTCCAGTAAGCAAAGAGAGTATTGTCTTAGCTTTGAGATGGTTTGAAGCTCTGCTAAACCAAAAAGCCATGCCTAAGAACTTTATAATATATTTTTTCTTTAACGTGATTTTTGGAGTAATAGCTTGCAAGATCTTTTAGCTAATACAAGCATTAGTTTCTGAAAGAATGAAAAATATCTAAATGTAGTGCAGAGTTGCTAATAATTGCATACATACTTCCACAGGAAGAGAACCTGTATTAAAGCTTAAAAGAAAGGTGTACTGGACCTTTACAGCAACAGTATTATAACACAAATTAACAACGTTACGTAACTTACTACAAATAAGGTGTTTGTAAATTGTGAGACCTACTATTGGAACATGTTATGAAAACTGCCTTGTACTATGTACAAGTGGTGCATAGTTAATGTGGAATCTTTAACCTTAGTGTTTTCATTTTATAATTTGTGTTTCTTTAGGGTGCCTTAATGTTGAATTCAGATATATTTTGTATTAAATATGATGTGTGTTGCATATTCATCTCTGAACGTGCAGTTACTCAAGTGGTAGAACTAGTTTTATTACTTAATTGATGGATTACTTGCATTATTTGGGCAATGTATGTTTGTCTACCATTAATATTTCAGTTTCACCAAAGCACTGTTCTTGTACAAGACTGCAAATATGTAACACGTCCAGAATTTTGTTGAAAAACAAGCTGCAGAGCTTTGGGTAAATGGTTGTCTGCAAATGCACATATATAACATAACATAAGGTAGTTTTAGCATGTGTGCTTGTTTATTACCTTTTTGTAGGTCCTGGTATTTGAGCAAATTAATCGAAGGTAGACTCAGCTTCCCAATATAACTATCTCTAGATCTGTTTTTCCTTTGTGAATGCACTTAATTCAGTGCGTCATATTGTTCATGGTAAGGGAGACTACGGCTTCCTAACCAAGCTTAAAACCCTTTTGCATTGTGTGAGGACTGAAGGCAAGTTAGCATGGATGCACAAAATGCTTAGAACAGCGTAAATGCGGTTTAAACCTGAAATGGGTAGGCATATAAGCCTGTTAAACCAGTTTAAATCTTCTTGGGATGGTTCCAAAGTGCCCCATGAAAATCAAGTACTATTTTGAACTGGTTCACTGTTTTGTGTGGACTTGGCATTCTGACATGGGCCCAGTTAATTTTCTAGGTATGTCTTTTGCTGTGTTGCTTCTCATCCCTGTCTCTCACTCCTGCTACTGGCTGCTCTGCCCTGTAGCCAGCACTCATTCCCTTTTTTTTTCCTTTTTGTGGTCACTTTTTATATTTGCACTGTTTGCTCAATAAAAGCCATCAAGCTACTTACTTTTTGTACTCCACTGCAGCCCATCATCATGCTCCCAGCCCCTGTGAACCAAGAGGTGTGAGCCCATGCGCACCATTCCCCATCCCTCCCCTTCTCCCTTGGTTTTTCATAGATTTCATAGACATTAGGGCTGGAAGGGACCTTGGAAGATCATCGAATTCAGCCCCCTGCCCAAAGGGCAGGAAGTTGGCTGAGGTCGTAGGATCCCAGCAAGCTAATCATCCAATTTGCTCTTGAAGGTGTTCAGAGTAGGTGCTTGAACCACCTCTGACGGCAGACTGTTCCAGACCTTGGGGGCTCGGACAGTAAAGAAATTCTTCCTTATGTCCAGCCTGAAACAGTCTTGCAGTAGTTTATGACCGTTCGACCTCGTCATCCCTTGGGGCGCTCTGGTGAACAAACATTCCTCCAGATCCTGGTGGTCACCCCTGATAAACTTATAGGTGGCCATCAGATCACCCCTGAGCCTGTGCTTTTCCAGGCTAAAGAGCCCCATGGCTCTCAGCCTGTCGTCGTAAGGTCTGTTTTCCTGACCTCTGATCATGCA
>NW_017729032.1:255102905-255108373 GCF_001723915.1 Gavialis gangeticus | reverse complement strand
CCAATATTAGCTTGCAGGGACATGTAGCTTTCCTTAACATAGAGAGCTACACCCCCACCCCTTTTATCTACGCGATCCCTCCTGTACAGGGTATAGCCATCTATACCCATGGTCCAGTCATGGGTAGAGTCCCACCAGGTCTCCATTATCCCAATGACATCATAATTATTTGCATTGAGCAGGAGGACGAGCTCTTCCTGCTTGTTCCCCAAGCTCCTGGCATTTGTGTACAGGCAGGCAAGTGTCCCCTTGGGGGCTCTTGCCTTGCCCACAGATTGTACCAGGGCTGGGGCAAGGGTGGGCTCCCTTAAGTGCCTTGGTCTGCTGGCTTTGCAAGGGTTGCTCGGTGGGCCAGCAGTGGTGGTAGTCCCCACCCCAGTCCCCCGGCAGGCTTAGTTTAAAGCCTGGTGGAGCAGGTTGTGGTTGTGGAAGCATGCTGCAGATGTCCTTCATTTGCAGGATATTAAAGTTGATCTTATGTTAAGAAAACAAGGGAAAAACAGGGAAGTGGCAGTGCCCCAGCCACAGGTCATCCATCCTCTGGGACTCCTAGAGTATGAGTGCAAGCACTCCCCCATCACCATGTCCCCCCACTCTGAGATAAACTGTGTTAAGTGCTCACTCCCAGCCCCTGGGGTCGGAGCCAGGGCACTTCAGTGATTGAAAACCAATTTATGATTGTGATGTTTGTGAATGGTTCAGTTTGTGTGGTAAGTATACTAGATGCTAAGGTAGATTATTCCACTTAAGTGTGATATATTTCCTTATACAAAAGTGCTTTCATGGCCTGTCTGCATCACCTCCATTCTGAGCATGACTGCTGCCAAGAAACCTGCCGCCGCACTTAATAAAATCCAGGAATTGAGGCAATTTAGCTGAGTTAGTGGCTTAAAGCAGTGTTTCTCAACCCATGGATTGTAACCCAAAAGTGGATTGCAAGAAGATATGAAAGGATTGCAAACTAACTTTAAAAATGGTTTCTCCTTTAAAGAAGAAATGTGGCAAACCGTGGCTTTTTTCCCTTATGGGCTGGCAGAGTTTCAGCCTGCAAGGGGCTGCTTTGGGACCCCCCCCCCCTTCCCCCACACGCCCACCCTCTGCCCCACAGTGGGGGTGGAGCTGGGGGCAGAGAGAGGGTTGGGATTGAGAGGCACTGGGTTGGGCCTGGCCATTAATGTTTACAAATGGGTCCTGGTACAAAAAAGGTTGAGAACCACTGGCCTAAAGCATGTTGTCTAGTGCTGTTTTGGGGTCTCTTTCTTGCTACATGCTAAAGACTGATGAAAAGTAGCTATACTGCTTCATTTCTGGGATGTAACTAATGATGAAGTGAGACTCGGTGGATAGCATGTGCCTCTTGTAGGTGGCACAGGACGCAGCATACATATGCCCTTGGCATGCTGATTGTCTGCATAAGGAGCTACTGTGTTGTAACTTCCCACTCAAGTTTATTGCATGTTGTTTCCCCCATGTAGACAAAGGTTAAACAGCTTACCTAAGGTGAATAGTATCACTTCTGCCATCATGTTTTCTGCAACTGAAAATAACCAGTCTTGTATTTGACACTAGAGCTGTACTACCAGTCAGCAGTTTGGAAAATAAGCTGTAAAAGGAAAACAGTGTCATAGTTCTAGAGTAAATGGCCTTTTTAAGGTAAATTACCTTATTTTCCCTGCTTTACCATATTTTTTCCCATTCCTTTCTCTATCATAAGCTCTTGTATAATTTTTTCCTTTATGGTTTTCAGTGGTTGTTTCCTCTCTTTGTTTTCTCTTCCACCAAGTTTCTCTCTCCTTTCCTGTATTCTCAAACTCCTTATCTAATCCTCCCTAACGATTTGCTTTGTAACAGGGGCTTATGTTTTGAGTGGTAGTGCTTCCATTGCTGCATATAAACTGGATTGAACAGTTGTGGGAGATTTCAAGCCAAGAAAAGGCTAATACATATTAAGCCCTAGGTGATTGGTTGCCTCTCTTGATCTCTAAAAGCCAGAGGACTAAACCTAAGAATGATGGAAGTATAGAAAATTAGGGTTGGAAGGGACCTCAGGAGGTCATCATCCCTTGCTCAAAGCAAGACTGGCCCCAACTGTAGCATCCTAGACAAATTTCCGTACCTGGAGACAGCATTTTGCTACCCTTGTAGCGAGAGAGCTTTTCCTAATAACTACCCTCTGTTTCCCTTGCTGAAACTTGAGACTGCTGCTCCTTGTTCTGTCATCTGCCACTACTGAAAACAGTCTAGCTCCATCTTCTTTGTAACCATCCTGCAGGTAATTGAAGGCTGCCATTAAATCCCCTCTGTTTTCTCTTCTCCAGACTAAATAAGCCCAGTTCCATTTAGCTTTTCTTCGTAAGTCATGTGCCCAGAACCCTCATCATTTTCATTGCCTCTGCTGGGCTCTCCGATTTTGTCTACATCCTTTCTTTAGCGGACATGCCCAAAACTGGGCACAGTACTTAAAATATGGCCTCACCAGTGCTGAATAGTAATCCATTGATAGGTATAGGCCTGAGTAGCTAATAGAAATGGACTTTATCAAATGTTGGTATTCAGGAAGCTAGCTAGCTGCCTGCTAACAATATAGTTGCTGGGAACTGCGTTTGTTTTTAAATTGTACTTGTTCCATCATGAGTGGTGTGTAATTACAGAATTGCCTTAAAGTGCCATTCTGCATGGAGCAGAAGTCATTGTGAAAGCCATATGAGCTCTCCTTAGTGTAGGATGTAAACCTGTTTTGTGTTTTTTTCTTCTTACTTTGTTGAGAAACAATCTAAAAAAATGCTACTTCCAAGTCATTGTTAATATGTTAATGGAACAGTCAACTTAATTTGGTTTAAAATTTAGCTTGTATAAAAACAAGCTTAATGGCAGCTGGTTTTTAACAAATTCTGATCAAATTGTTGTTTAAAACCTACTTTTGTGGTGTTTGAAATGAAAACACAAAAACTCTTAAAAACGACACTCAGTAAACAAAATAAATGTCAATGTCTGGGCTTAAGCAAAAAAACCCCTGTAAAATGTGGCTAGTTGAGATACTGACAGATTTGACATCAAAATAAGTTAAAATTTGAGGTTAGTAAAGAAACTTGTCTACATACCATGTAATGTTTAAGTTGCACTTCTAGTGAGTGTTTTTTGGTCTTCTATAAAAGAAATATCGGCCTTGATGCTTAGCAAGAAGAGTGAATTAAGTAAATAACAAACATCAGTAAAACCATTAACATATGTAAACTTTTTCCTTGACACCTGGTAACTTTGAATTAAAGGTGGGATAATAAATTTCACTAGCCAACTCATGGTCTTGCCATATTTTTGGTGGGGTTTTTTAGTGTTTTCTGATTCTTTTTGAAGAACACACATAAATAGCAGAAACTACCTTAATGTAAAAAAGTAATTGTTCTTTGTTCCACTCAAAAGAAGTTTGCCTATCGTCAGTTTTGCTTGTCCCTGCATAAGTAATCTTGAATGTTTTGCAATAGTGGCAGGTTGAAAAAAGAAAGTGCTGTGCGACATTCCTGGTTCTTAATCATGTCCTATGAAACGCTGCATAAGCTTAAAAATGGCTTACTGGAATAATCTGTTGGGTTAACATACCTTTAATGGAACCATGTCCATTGTGTTGACATAAATTTGTCTAATATAAATTGTAGCTAATTTATTCTAAAGTTCTATGTTATACAAGGGAGGTATTTTCACAGAAACTTGGTCATCCACATGTATTGGCAAGTTTTGGTTTTGACAAGTGAGTTGCATGTTGCGAGGAGAGAAACTTTATTGGATAGTGGAAGTTGCATTGCCTGTATCATAGAAAGGAGGTGCTGCTCTTCAAATTTTCTTCAACACAAATTATTTTGCCTTCTAGAAAAGGCAGACTTAACCAATTTTTTTTAATTTTGTCATTTTATCACCAGATAAAGATGTTCCCATACTTCTTACTTTTAGCTCCATTTTACACTAGCGTTGCACTACTTGTGCTCTTTTTTTTTTTTTCAAGTGATGATCAGCAGAGATCCTGGTTTTCTCTAACTTAAAAAAAATCTCCAATTTTCAGATTTTAAAAAAGTAACCTACAATCTACATTTTTTTCCATGATTAAAATGAAATGTCTGTCTGTCGATAGACACACAGAGTGGTGTTGCATTTTAATCATGGAAAAATGTGGATTATGGGAGTGCAAAATGCAATTATTACAGTTGTGTATTACACCAAGCTGTGGGGTCATACAGGCACATCTGAGGAGAGGGTAAGGATCCAGGACGACCTTGACAGACTGGTCCTATGGGTTGAACACAATCAGATGAGGTTCAATAGGGACAGGTGCTGGGTTCTATATGATGGGTAGTGGTCGACTGGCTGACACTGCCTCTGAAAGGGACCTGGGGGTGACAGTCAACCAGAAGATGAATATGAGCCAACAGTGTGATGAAGTTGCCCAGCAGGGCAGGGCAAACCGAACTCTGGTGTGTATCAACTGAAGTGTTGTGAATATATCCAGGGAGGTGCTTCTCCCCCTCTGTTTGGTGTTGGTGAGGCCACAGGTGGAGTATTGTATACAGTTCTGGGCACTGGACTTGAGGAAGGATGTGGATAAGCTCTTGAAGGGGTACAGAGAAAGGCTGCTCATATGATTAGAGGCCTGTAGGATAAGCCCTATGAGGAGAGACTCCTGGAGCTGGGTTTGTTCAGTCTGAGTAAGAGAGAACTGAGAGGTGACTTGATAGCCACCTACAAGTATATCAGGGATGAAACCCAAGATCTAAGGGAGCAGCTCTTCAGAATGGCACCCCTTGGGAGGATGAGGACCAATGGGCACAAGTTAATTGAGGAAAGATTTAGCCTAGACATAAGGAAAAACTTATTTTCCATACTGGTATCTAGAATCTGGAACACACTCTTGGCAGAGGTGGTACAGTCTCCATCCTTGGAGGTGTCCAGCCTCCTCTTGAACAAGTACCTTGCTGAGCTCATTTGAGCCCAATAACCTCCTGCCCATGACAGGGGACTGGACTTGATGATCTTACAGGTCCCTTCCGGTCCTTCTCTTCTACGATACTCATATCTCAGTATATAACTTATCACCATAGATCCTAGTTTTCTCAGATTTAAAAATAAAATCATTATAAGTGATGAAATATATATACAGTAAAAGCTCTGTTATCCGGCATCTGCTAGGAATGGGGGATACCAGATAACAAAATATGGTGGTTAATTGAGCAGCCCTGGCCACTGCTTTTCCCACCCCTCCCACGGCATCCCTGCCCCTCCCGTGGGACTGAGAGGCAGGCCCTGCACAGCTTGTTATGCCCCTGGGCCATGGAGGCTCAGCAGTGCAGGTTACTTTGCCCCAGGCCGTGGGGGTTCAGAGAACGCTGGAAGTGCCATGGTGGGCACTTCGGGTTTTACTTTGTTTCAGGCCAGCGTGCTGGTTAGTAGAGCATGCCGGCTTGTAAGATGCCGGTTAACAG
>NW_017729032.1:255097343-255097905 GCF_001723915.1 Gavialis gangeticus | reverse complement strand
GATGATCTTACAGGTCCCTTCCGGTCCTTCTCTTCTACGATACTCATATCTCAGTATATAACTTATCACCATAGATCCTAGTTTTCTCAGATTTAAAAATAAAATCATTATAAGTGATGAAATATATATACAGTAAAAGCTCTGTTATCCGGCATCTGCTAGGAATGGGGGATACCAGATAACAAAATATGGTGGTTAATTGAGCAGCCCTGGCCACTGCTTTTCCCACCCCTCCCACGGCATCCCTGCCCCTCCCGTGGGACTGAGAGGCAGGCCCTGCACAGCTTGTTATGCCCCTGGGCCATGGAGGCTCAGCAGTGCAGGTTACTTTGCCCCAGGCCGTGGGGGTTCAGAGAACGCTGGAAGTGCCATGGTGGGCACTTCGGGTTTTACTTTGTTTCAGGCCAGCGTGCTGGTTAGTAGAGCATGCCGGCTTGTAAGATGCCGGTTAACAGAACTTTTTCTGTATATGCGTTTTATTTTAATCATGAAAAAATGTGGATTGTGGGTTACTTTTTAGTTAAAAAATTGGGGATTTTTTTTATCAGAGAAAACCAGGATC
>NW_017729032.1:255095536-255097332 GCF_001723915.1 Gavialis gangeticus | reverse complement strand
AAAAATTGGGGATTTTTTTTATCAGAGAAAACCAGGATCTATGGCAATCAGTCACATAGATCTTGGTTTTCACCCCTGACCTACTTATAGGTGGCTATCAAGTCACCCCTCAGTCTTCTCTTATGAAGACTGAACAAACCAAATTTCAGGAGTCTCTTCTCCATAGGGCCTGTCCTCCAGGCCTCTAATCGCAAGAGTGGCCTTTCTCTGTACTCCTTCGAGCTCAATCCACATCCTTCCTGAAGTACAGTGCCCAGAATTGGACACTACTCCAGCTATGACCTCACCAACACAGAATAGAGGGGGAGGAGCACCTGTCTGGATCTAAGGCTGATGCACGTCAGAGTTCTGTTTGCCCTGCCCTGCTGGCAACTTCATTGCACTGTTGGCTTATATTCATCTTCTGGTCGATTTAAAGGACCCGATCCTTGTCCCTATTGAACCTCATCTGATTGTGTTCAGCCCATAGGACGAGGCTATCATGGTTGTCCTAGAACCTTACCCTCTCCTTGTAAGTTCCTGCATTACACCACAGCTTGGCGTTATCCGCAAGTATAATCATTGCGTTTTTCACTCCCTCATCCAAGTCATTGATAAAGTCATTTAAAGAGCATGGGCCCTGGCACTGATTCCTATGGGATGCCACTGGAGACGGCCCTCCAGGATAAGGCCATCCCGTTGATTGCAACTCTTTGATTGGCCTCTGAGCCTGTTGCCAACCCAGTTCACAGTAGACTGGTCTAGGCCAGTACCCTCCAGCTTAACTGAGAGAATCTCATGGGAAATGATATCAAAGGCCTTGCTGAAGTCTAGGTAAAATGATGTCATCCTCATGTCCCTTGTCCAGCTGGTTAGTTACTTAGTCATAAAAGGACCCCAGGTTCGTTAGTCTTGACCTACCCTCGACAAAGTGCTGGTTTCTTCTTAATACCCCACTAGTTGCAAGCTTGTGGTTGATGACCACCTTGACAGTTTTTTTTCAAAGACTTTTCCTGGGGCCAGAGTCAGACTGACCAGTCTGTAGTTTTGCAAGGTTGTGCCTCTTCCCTTTCTTAAAGATGGGTAGCACATTAGCCCTCTTCCAGTCATTCGGGATCACTTCTGAGTTCCATGACTCTTCGAACAACTTCAGCAGAGGCCCTGCTATGAGCTCAGCCAGTTCTTTCAGGACTCTCAGATGCAGGTCATCTGGTCCCGCAGACTTGAAAAATCCAGATGTTCTAAGAGTACTCTCACCTGTTTGGGACTGATTTTGTGTGGACTGTTGTTTTCCTGGTATTCCCTGGGCCTCTGGACAGGTGACCTGTTCCCATCTGATTTCAGAAATACTGATGTGAAGTAAGTATTAAGGAGCTCTGCCTTTTCACGGGCATTAATTGTGGGCTGCCCCGTCCGTATTTAGTAGGGGTCCCACAGTGGAGCTTGATTTCTGTATTTTTTTCCTTGCTGCTTATGTACGTATAGAAGGGCTTTTTGTTGTGTCTTATTTCAGTTGCCAGCTTGATCTCCATGCGTGCCTTGGCTTCCCATATCTCATACCTGCAGGCCCTGGCTGTGGGAGTGTTACTCCTCTTTGGGTGCTGAACTGTTTTTTCCATTGCATATTTCAGAGACATTCAGGCTGGAAGGGACCCCAGAGGATCGAGTCCAGCCCCCTGCCCCAAAGGCAGGAAGTCAGCAGGGATCATAGGATCCCAGCAAGATAAGCATCCAAATGTATCTTGAAGGTGTTCAAAGTGGGTGCTTGAACCGCCTCTGGCGGCAGTCTATTCCAAACCTTGGGGGCTTGGACAGTA
>NW_017729032.1:255089442-255090536 GCF_001723915.1 Gavialis gangeticus | reverse complement strand
CGTTTGATCTTGTCATTCCTTGGGGCGCTCTGGTGAACAGACGTTCCCCCAGATCCTGATGAGCACCCCGATAAACTTATAGGTGGCCACCAGATCACCCCTGAGCCTGTGCTTTTCTAGACTGAAGAGTCCCATGGCTCTCAGCCTCTCATCATAAGGTCTGTTTTCCTGACCTCTGATCTTGCATGTGGCTCTCCTCTGCACTCTCTCAAGCTTCTCCAGATCCTTTTTTGAATTGTAAGGCCCAAAACTGGATGCAGTACTCCAGCTGTGGCCTCACCAAGGCCAGGTACAATGGGAGAACGATGTCCCTGGATTTGCTTGAAGTATCTATGGATGCAAGCCAGCATTTTGCTTGCTTTACTAGCCGCAGCATCACGTTGAATGCTCATGGTCGTATTGTGGTCAATCATGACCCCCAAGTCCCTTTCATCTGTAGCGTTAACCAGCGTAGCACTGCTGAACCTATAAGCATGCTGCAGGTTTTTCCTCCCAAGGTGGAGAACCTTGCACTTCTCGGAACACCATCAGGTTCTCATCCGCCTATTTCATGAGCCTGTCAAGATCCGTCTGGATTGCCCACCTGTCCTCAGATGTGGATGCTTTACCCCAGAGTTTGGTGTCATCGGCAAACTTGGCCAGCCTGCTTCTGACACCAATGTCCATATCATTGATGAAGATGTTAAACAGTATAGGCCCTAGGACAGAGCCTTGAGGGACCCCACTGGTGACCGCGCACCAAGATGATTGGCTTCCATCAACCAGAACCCTCTGGGTCCTGCCATGGAGCCAGTTCCCCAGCCAGCAGATCATGGTGAGGTCAAGGCCGGTTTTGCCAAGAGGTGATCATGGGATACCAGATCGAAGGCTTTTTTGAAGTCAAGATGTACGACATCAATCCCTTCCCCCTTGTCCAAGTGATAAGTCACCTGGTCGTAAAAATAAATGAGATATACTTCTCTTTTTCTTTTTTCAAAAGTTTCCTAATGTCCCTGTTAAGCCAAGCAGGTCTCTTGGCCCCTTTCCCTCTTTTTTGACTGCATGGGAGTGGCCTCTTTTTGAACAGTGAAAATTTCCTCCCCCCCCCCCCCCCC
>NW_017729032.1:255078990-255084442 GCF_001723915.1 Gavialis gangeticus | reverse complement strand
TCCCCCCCCCAGGAAGCACCACCATTCCTGAACTCCCAAATCGTCTAGTCACTAGTCGCGAAGGGCCTTTCTAACTAGCCTCCTGAGTTTACCAAAGTCTGCCCTTCTGAAGTGTAAGTCTTCTGTTCTTCTGAATGAATTTCCAGCCTTTCGTTGTACTGACTTGTTTGCATTGGGCTTCAAATTTTCATCTTACTTTGTAAAATCAGTTGCTGTGTGTATAAATTGGCCAAGTTTTATACAAATGTTAAAACATAAACAATAAAAACTAAGCCCAAGCATAAACAAACTGTGATGAACGTGAGCAGCCCAAAGGGAAATAAGCTTTTGCTCCAATAAATATTTATATTTAGTCTACCACAGTGAGATTATGGTTCACAATTTGGGCTCCTTGCCACTCCTGCAGTGCAACTGTTGAAATTCAAAATGACTCTGCTTGCATTTAAAAAAAAAAAAAAAAAAAAAAAAAAGTTTTCACTGAACAAGATGTTTAATTTGCCACAAGAAATGAAACCTGCTTAAATGAGACCAGGATGATAAAATAGAGCAAAAGAGAACACTGATTGTTTACTGTTGTTTGTTGTTCCATCAGAGCCCGTACCTGCCACAGGATGACTGCATAATTTATTGTCTTAAAAATGACCAGTGGCTGCTCCCTTCTGCAAATCAGAGCGTTTTTTATTTTGACTGAGAAAATAACTGGAGGACCAATATCCTTTTATTTTAAATTTGGAACAGTTGCTTGAAGTAATACATGTCACTTTTTACCAGAAAGAAATGCAGCTTGCAGTTCAATGACGGGAATGGAATACACATTACTTCCTTTAAAAACAACAGTGACTAAGCTTTGTACTACTTACTCATAATGGTCTGATGGGCTTCGTGATGACCAATGAATGACTTTCTTTTGTCCGGTCACTCTTATCTTAAGAGCATCTTTAGCAACACCATTTTCTCCCAAATGAAGCAGTGTTCGTTTGGAATAACTCTTGCTTTCAGTAGAACTTACTCTTAACTCAGATGGTGCTGCTCAAAGTAGAATTGCCCTATTTGTAGCTTTTCTTGAAAGACAGAAGTGAGATGTTACCTGAAGTTTTAGAGGAAAAAGTCAAGAGTAAATGAAACTTCCTGAAGTTTCTATTGTGTGTTAAAGAATCAAAACTCATGGCAGAGGTGATTATCTTTTATTAGACCAACTAGATAATATGCAAAACAAATTCTTCTAGGAGATTGCAAAGTTTGTAAACATTCTCCTGGGTAGAAATGAAACTTTATATTTGTGTCTCGAATATTTCAGGGATCTAGTAGCCTTGTTAGTCTGAGCATGAAAGGAAGGCAAAGTCTTTGGTAGAGGTGGTATCTTTTATTAGATTAACTAAATAGTTGCAAAACAGTTATTTGCAAGCTTTCAGACGCACATGCCCTTCAGGCAAAAAAAAAAAAAAAAAAGAAAAAAAGAAAAAAAAAAAAGAAAAAAAGAAAAAAAAAAAAGAAAAAAAGAAAAAAAAAAAAGAAAAAAAGAAAAAAAAAAAAGAAAAAAAGAAAAAAAAAAAAAAAAAAAGAAAAAAAGAAAAGAAAAGAAATAGTGCATCGTGATGTGCCTGAGATGGGAAGGTGTTTGTGACAATGTTGGGGGAACCTTATGAACTGTGAACTATGTATTGGGTATTGCTAGGCAGACTTGGGACCTTTCAAAGTTAGTAAGTGCAGTACTCCCACAAAAGAGAGAGCATTTGTGGTGGTTTGTGTTGATTTTAGCGGAGGTTCATGTCAGGAGTATGTTTACATGATGACATGAATGAACTATGCTTGAAGTTGGCTCTTGGTAGGAAGTCCAGGTTGCAAGTATAGGTATGTGGAACTACTTGACAGCATTATATACTGAGCTAACCAAAAATTGAAGCTGGGTTTAACTCAGTAAAAATTTTTTTAAAAAGTGCACAGCTCAGGATAGAGCTGTCTTGCAGAATGATTCCTACTGTTACTGGGTAAATTTTCCATTTGCCAGGAGTATGATTTTGTGGTTGGGTACTTCTTATGTAATACTTGCATGCAAACTACAATAAAGCTTGGGCTGCCAACATATTTTAAATTAGTCACTGAAAACTGAGGTTTTTTTACATGCTGTGTATATGTGCACCTTATGTTATTTTACGTTTTTAAAAACTTACTTTTTAAAGGAAGGACTTCTCTATTTCATTGTAGGTAATATGAAAGAATCTTTTCAGTAAGGGAGAAACTAGCTTGATTGGATGTGGGGGACCTACCCAGAAATAATGAAAGCTGCATACACTAGCAGTGGCTTTAAGAGTATTTTAATGTAATTTTGAATTATAGTAATTTTAAGGGTTACTTTGTAATCATGCAAGTTACAGAATTTTCAGCAACTCATTTTCAGGATGATGACCTTTAAAAGCAGAGGTGCTCAATCCCCAGTCTATGAACCAGATCCAGCCTGTGGGGCTCCCCATTGGCCCAAGAATTTCCCCACAGGGGAGCAGTGGTAGCTAAAAAATTTCCAGACCTGGAGAGAGCCCTATGGGCTGCCTTGCATGCTAGGTTGAGCATTCAATTCCAATCAGGGTGGTGCAAGGCAGAGTGGGATGGCACAGGGTGGTAGGGAGCTGAGTGTGGTACCCTGTCTGGGAGCGTAGGGGCTGATCTGGCCCATGGAGAGACCCTGCACCACTTACCTGACCCATACAGCCAATCACCAATCGCTATTCTAAAGGATTGCAGTCTCCACCATTTAAATTCTGTTCTTATTTTCAGTGAAGTTCTGATTTCTTTACTTCTGACTTTATCAATTAGTTTTGGGTTTTTTAAATATTTTTAGTTTTTTACTGATTCCTTTGACCATGTTGGCAGGAGAATCTTAAGACCAGCCATAACGGTTTGCTTTTTAAAATTGATAAAGTGTTTTTGGGGGGTTGGGGGGCAGGAGTGAGTAGTTACTCTGTAACTTTCATTACAGACTGAAACATTAGAGTGCTGCTTTGAGGTCTCAAGTATTAATGGACTAGTAATTGTTTCGCACATATTTTTAAAGAGATGGGGATTCTTGTGGGTCTGAGGAAGATGGGATTATTTTTAATTGTCTTGATTTAGACTGTTGAATTGGCACTTTAGTAGCTTTGCTTTAAAGTTACACCCGTGAGTGTGATAGTCTAAACACACCTGACTTGAGCAATTATATTGGCCAGGGCTATTCAACTGGTGGACCATAGGCTTTATGCAGCCTGTGAGGGGTTAAATTGCAGCCCTGGGCTCTGGCCCCTAATGTCTGTCTTCCTACCCTCTCACTCCCCAATCACTCTTGGTGCAAAGTACTTGCCTTCCCTCCTCCTATAATAATAGGTTAAAGTGTGTTCTTCAGCCTGTCAAAACTGACCCTTATGTTGTATGCTTTATTAAGTTAACTATTTCATATGTTTAAAAATACTGCATTAATTGCAAACTAGCCAAATAATAAGTTGTACCTTGGCAGTACTGCTTTCCTTATTTAGGGTGCCAAGATGTTCTAGTAATTGCTCACCAGCTGCAAAAATGGATTTATTTTTAGGGGTGAGAATGTGAATCCTTTTCCCTCAGACAGTACTACATGTTTTAGGACTGAATGGGAGCAATTGCTATGGATGGAACTAATATTTAAATACTTCTATTTTAATTCCTTATGATGCAAGTGGAACAGAGTCCTGGGATGACATGCACGTGAACTAATATCTCACGAGTCACTGTAATCAGTACTGGAGCTAGAGCAAATCAAAGTTGAAGTGCACTTGTGCAGACAGTGCAGTTGAAGTGATTAACTAGGCTCTCTTGCTTGTATTGTGTGTTCTTGCTTGAGAATTAGATGAGTAGTGAAGTCAAGAGCAAATCTTTCTGTATCAAGCTGTGACTAACAACTAGGCTGCAGATACTTTTCTTTGCTCCAGGGTTTTTTGGTAGACCCAGTGGCTGATGGTACTCTTTCTTTCTTCTAGCCAGTAGAGTATTTGTGCATCTCATGTTGTGTCTAATTTACTCTAAGTACAAGACTTTTGTAAAGTATGACAGGCATTACTGATCCAACATATTGAATTCAAAAGAAAATGTCATATGGTATGCAGAGTCATGAGAGAGGGCCTTAAGCACAAATAGGGTTATTTATTCCCACAATCCAGCATGTTTATCCAAACTCCTGAAATTTTTTTTTTCCTTAAATAAATGGTTCACGAGCCAGCAGCACAGGACTACTGAACAGGCCAGCAAAGAGGGGAGTTTGAGTAGGAGCTATGCTTGGGCCAGGGCTTGTGAGTACTGGTGAGTAAGAAATCCTGCCTGGGTTGGGCTTAGTGAAACTGCTTTAGTTTGGGAGACATTTTGTAGGCATGTTTGGAGGCAGGAGCTGATTGTGCCCAGGTGAGGTTAATTGTGGTTGCTTGGGGCTGATTGCAGTGTGAGCAAAGAGGTGGGGCTTGCCTAGGCTTGCCAGATCACAGCAAACTGGAACTCCCACTCAAACTCCTGTTTCCCAGCCACTTTCTTCATTTCTTAGCTTGCTGAGTGGAAGGAGGAAGAAGGATTTTTTTTTTTTCCCCCTGGCACATAGCAGCAGAAGAGGAAGGAGGAGCTAGCAGGAAAATCAGTAGGGTATCTGGAAGACCTAACACCAAAGCCTTTGCTACTGCCAGGCCTGCCTGTGTCTTTGCAGATTCTGTCTATACACAGCCCCTGACAATGGAGGTTTCCACCCAGGTTCAGACCTGGCTTTGCAGTGACTGGTCTGTATGCCCTTGGCAGGGACAGCCAGGTGAGGGAGTGCTTGCAGTTGGCGAGGTGCCTCCTGGTGGTTTCTCTCAGGAATTGGGTAAGGGAACTGCAGGAAGAGGTTTCGAACCATCTGCGAGCAGGAGGCTTTCAGTGACTTGATGCACAGAGACCTCCAGCATCATGGAAGGAGGACAGCCAGAGAAAGCACTGGAAGATGCACATTCTCTGGAAGGTGAAAGTTGGCAGCTGATTTTCTCTGAGATAATACAGCATTCCTCTTCTGAACTTGCATTCCTCCAGTGGGAGAACAGGGATGAAGCCCTTGCATTGGATGAGAAGGAGCCCAGTCTAATGGCAAGGGAGGCCAAAGGAGGGGGGATTGAGACCACTGCTCTCAAGAAGAAACAACAAGTGTGGGTGTTTGCAACTCCCTCCTGTAGAGCACAGAGGTGTAGGTTGTCTGTCTGTGGAGCAGAGGCATTTATGTGCTGCCTTGACCTCTTGGCTTGGGGGAGCTGCTGCCTGCCAGGAACTTGCATCTGAGATGTCACAGAAAGATTGCCCAGACTCATCCGGCTCTCGGACTGTCATTCAGTACTGCTCATCCATATGGGTATTACTGGTACTGCAAGGAATGACCCTGAGCAGATCAAAAATGACTGTGTGGCTCTGGGGGGGGGTGTGTGTGTGTGTGTGTGTG
>NW_017729032.1:255070844-255078886 GCF_001723915.1 Gavialis gangeticus | reverse complement strand
GTGTGTGTGTGTGTGTGTGTGTGTGTGTGTGTGTGTGTGTGTGTGTGTCCTTCCAGTTGAGGGTAAAAGCCTGTTGAGAGGCAGATGCACCTGAGAGAGCAACACATGGTTGTGTAGTTGGTGTCACCGGCAGGGCTCTGGCTGCTTTGACCTTGGGGTGGTGTTGGACTGCTGGGAAGGGATGGGTCCACTTGGTGAAGAGAGGGTAGAGTGTTTTTGCATACAGGCTTGCTAACCTAGTGAGGTGGGCTTTTAAACTAGGGTCATCAGGAGATGATGAGTAAAGAGGCTGGAGACCTGGATAAAAACAGTAGGGGGAAACCATAATGGAAACCTTAACAATGTCCTGGAACCTTAACAATGATGGAACAGTCAGTCAGATGCTTGAAATGTTTATGTTAACGCAAGAAGTATGTGGGGCAAACGGGAAGAATGGAAGGTCCTAGTACAATTACAGAATTATGATGTAATTGGGATTACAGAGACATGGTGGAAGAGTTCACATGAGTGAAGTATGGTTATTGTTGAGTATATCTTGTTTAGGAAGGATAGGTTTGGGGGGGGGAAAAGATATGCATGTGTTCAGAGGTGGAGTATGAAATGGAAAGTAGGTGTATTGAAAGCCTCTGGGTAAAGGTCAGAGAGAAGCGGAGCAGGCAGGATGTCATACTAGGCCTCTGCTACAGACCTTTTAAATCAGCAGATGGAGGTGGATGAAACCATCTTTAAATACACTTTGAACCCTAAGTTTCACTTCTGGCAGGGAGGTGGAACTTGACAGCATAGCTTTCAAGGCAGGGGTTGAAAAACCATGGGGGTGGAGCAGAGCACATAGAGCCAAAAGCCAAGGGGCCACACAGCCTCTTGGTATCTGGCAACCCCTCTGCTCCCTGAAAAGGCATGATGGTTTGGATAACCCTCCACTCCCTGGTGGAGTTTCTGTAGCAGTTCAGTCCCTAAAGGTGAAGGAGGAATCTAATTAAGTTGGAGTGGGTTTGCTGCATTCGAATTATTCTCGGTTTATTCACACACAGCAATTAGAATGGACCAACTGCTGTCTTAAAATGTTCCCTTTTTTTGTAAGGATTTCAAGGGTTTGTGCATGCATACCTTAACTTGCACAGGAATATTGCATGCTATTTCTGAGAGACTCAAAGGAATCCATACAAAGGTTTTTCAAATTCCATTATCTAGCTACTCTAACGATCTAGCTGGTAACTTAACCTTTCCCTAAAGAGCTCACAAATTTACCTTGATGTCCTGAAATTGTACGGTGCGCAAACTGGGATATCCTGGTCCCTGCCTGAGGCATCCGAGTCCTACGATCATACAAGTACTATAATATTATGTTGTCTATCAATGGCAGATGAACACCTTGCAGATGAAAGGAACTGCTCTTCTGAAGTGCACTTGTGATATATGGGAGTAGTATTTCCATTTTTACCGATGGAGATGGTGTTGCGTGACTTCAAGATGTCTGAGCAGAGTCCGTAACTGAGTGAACCTGAGTGTTTTAAAAGTGCCCTATACCTTAATCACACAACCTTCTTCTTTCTCCTTCATGCATTGCCTTATTTGACGTGGCTTTAAACATAGTTTGGGTCTGTCTGCACTATATTTAGAAACACTGAAGTGATCAACTCTAAGTCCTTTTGTCCCTGCCACACATAGCAGGCACATGGTTGCCTTCTGTAAATGACCACTATTGCCTTTCCCGTAGTGCACACTATTTATTGTTTGAGTAATTGGTTGGTCTGGTGCTCTCTCTCTCTCTCTGTCCAGCTTTGTGGTAGGATATCCAAATGTGTTGCCAGCCTGTGAACACTGTCTGAATGTTGTTTGTCCTGCTGACTTATTGTAGAATAGCTGCTCAGATTCTTCTAGATTAAAACCTATTAGGCAGTGTGTGATGGGTGCAAATACAGGAAACCCTCATTATTCACAGGTTTGGCATTCACAGTTTCAGCTATTCGCAAATGCCAAACCTAGATTTTTAATGCACTTTATACACTTCCAGGGGCTGAAAAGTGGGGCAAATCAACCTTGAATTTCATCTGCCATTTGGTTATCCATTCACTCAATAGTGCAAGATCCTTCTGTAGTTCCTCACGGTCCACATTTGGTCTTTACCAATTTGAATACTGTGCCATCTGCAAATTTGTCCACCTCACTTCTCATCCCTTTTTCCAGATCATTTATGATTATATTGTACAGCATGGGTCTCCACACAAATTCCTGGGGGACCCTATTGCTTATTTCTTTCCATTCTAAAAGTTACTAATACTTTAAAGTTATGTTCCTTATTAGGGTGAACATAATCTCAATTTTTATAGATTGAAATTGAATCTAGGTTGGTCACATGGTGTAACGTTTTAAAAGAATAAGAGTTGTATGAAAAACAAAATGAATACTTAATTGACCCAGATAGGATCTTAAGGCACCCCAGAGTGCTCTGGCACCGTGGTTGAGGATTACTAAATTAAGCCAATGATTATTCATCTCACTGTATTTCAACTGGCTAAGACTTTGAATTAATACTTGACTGGTACGTGTGGTGTGTCTACATTCCCTGCTTTTGGAATGTGAGCCTCTTGTCATTAGTTCCATCAGAAAATATGAAGGCTGGATATGAAAACTTAACTGTAACATGCTCGTTGTTGGCAGATGGGCCCTTGAAATGTATCAAGATTACAAGACCATTGTAAACGCTTTATTTTAACTTTGTGTGCTTTTGAGTCTTCAGATCTATTAAGTATAATTTCTAACATATATGTCCTCCCTTCCCTTTCCTAAATACTTCTCTCTTGGATTTATTTTTACTTCTCTAATTGGGCTCTTTCTAGTTTTTTTTGTTTGTTTGTTTTGTTTTGTTTTTTTTTTCATCTGCAGTTCTGGTGCATTAATTAAATTGTAACATACATAGGAGGGGAAAATGTCCTGTCCAGAAAAAACCTAAAACTTTTTAAATGCTTTATTGAGGGATTTTCTCAACCCCCTTGTCCCTCACCACCCCTTCCCCCCAACATTATTTTTAGCCGGAAGATGCTATGTATAACTGCAGAACTAGGAGCATGAGCAGCAAATAGCAAGCAAGAGTAATCAGATAACTAGAGAGAGAGTATTCACACTATATATTTATTTTTTTTGTAATCTGTTAACTGAAGTACGAAAAGTATATAGAAGGAAAAGGAAGAGCGCTCGCTCTTTTAAAATTCAAGTTCATTGCTTTTCAGTTAATGGTGAGAGATCTCAGTCTGTCATATGTTTGTCTGATTTATGGAAAAAGGACCTTTTAATTCTGAGGTCTAAAGCAATTGGAAAAGAAGCATTTTGAAGGAAAGTAGAGGCCCACTGACCTGAGCAGAAAGGGCACGTGATATATATATTATTTTTTTTTTCTGTTGGAAGTTGCATTTAAAGTGGCATGTCTTTTTGGTTATAGATTATACTATTTTATTGCCTTTCTCAAAGAAAAAGCCCATCTTTAAGCATGGGGCATAACTACCAGACTGCTAACATAAATGAAGTTTTCTCCTTGTCTTCGTTACCTTTTAAAATAGTTTGGAGGTGATGATTTTTGTTTCAGATGTAAGACGGAGGGGGGGATGTTGATTGAGGCCTTTTCTGTATATGTCTGCTGTATTGAAATGAAAACCATGCGCAGAAGATTAGATTAGATATCATCAACCTCTTAGGTGTGGCAGAATGAAATAGCACAGCTCAGAGGCAGGCCAGTACTTGTAACCAAACCACGACTGCTGGTCCCTAGTACCGAGCCACATAATGCTGTTCCTGTGCACGTGTGACTTGGAATCTGCTACTGTCAAATTGCTGCTGATAATCTGGGCTTCATAGGTCAAATGAAAATAGCCTGGAGGACTGGATCCAGCCTCTAACCTGCACCTGGTTCAAGTTAGTTCAGTCCCCCAGCATGCTTTCCATTCCTGGGCTGGGCTGTCTGCTCTAGCAGAGAAGGGTTGAGGGGGAGGGAGGGAAGGCAAGGAGTGCCCCCCCTCCCCCTGGCAAACCCCAGCTGGGATCTGGGGCCAGAGAGGGGGAGGTTAACCCTCACCCCCAAATACAGAACTGCCCTGTCCTGTTAAACTTACTGCTGGCTGCAACTGGACTACAAATCCCAGGGGCACCTGGGAGCAGGAAGAGGAACTGATGAGCAACCCTGCAGAGTCCTACTGTGATTCTGGACAGCAAATCCTAGAGACCTTGGGGGCAGCAGGAAGAAGCAGCAAACACACAGCCCATGCTAGTTACATGCCAGAGAGCTGTGCTGTAGTCACTGCAGGCATGTGGCTGCAAAAAGTAAATGTGTGTTCACTTGTTGGTCAATTTAATCTCTGAAGTTTAGACTAACTTGCAAAGAATGAGTAGATTCAGTGTTGGGCTTTTTGACTGTCTGTATTTAGCCTAGGTTATCAACCTCTGGATTAGACTATTGTTTTTCATCTTTGGAATGATTTGTGAGGTACCAAGTACTCCATGTGAAAAAATTATAAATATTTTTATGACAACTGACCAAAGAGCATGTTTTCTCTAGTAACACAGCTTTGCCTGTTTTCTCATTAGGTTGTTGAAGACTATGCTGGAAGATGGCAGGTTCCATTGCCTCAGCTTGAGGTGCTTCAGACAGCTCTTTGTTGTTTCACATCTGCCTGTGTATCGTTCCCAGCTGAATGTGAGCAGCATGTACAATATGTTTTGAGTAGCCTAGCTTTGTAAGTATCTCACTTACTATTACACTGTTTACATGTTAACTGACCAGTATTTTATCTCTGTAGTGAAATTGGCTGCCACCAGGTCATTTTGCTTTTTCTCGCTCCTCAAATATGTGGAACTAAACTTGTCCCTGGTGACCTTAAACCAAACTCACAGAAACTTTAACTTTAATGTATTTCTTTTACTTAAATCTGTTCAACTTGCACATCTTCAAAAGAGCTCATTTTAACAAAAGTAAATGTCAATAGAAATGTGACCATCACCCTTTAAAGTAGCAATTCCCAGATTTGGGGTTGTGAGCCTGAGTGTGGGCATGATCGTTACAAATAACATGCCATAGGTTTACAATCCTGCATACTCTGTAATCTGTAATTATCCTGATTCTTCCCATTAATTAATAGTGATTGGAGTTTTACCGTATTACAAGTACTCTGTGGTAACTAACCTATGTTTGCCCTTACCCTGTAGGTATGAAAACTAAACTGAAGCAACTTAGCCATGTTTGATTGGTAAACTAACCTGGTTTCACTCAATGGCAGATACCACACAGCAGCTGAGTTGTGGTTAAGCCCCTGCCCCACTGTTCAAGGGGCTTACGAATGGTGGTAGCTTTGCATATGGGCATTTCACAGAGTTATTTGCCTAGATGTGGTATTGTAACCCAAAAAGCTTTGGGAATTGCTGCAGGGAAGGTATCCTTTAGAATTTTGATTATGCTCTCATGCAACTTTTGCAACAAAACAGTGAGGAAGAAATTATTTTAAACAGAAGTGGCAGTATTCTGGTCCCAGGTAGGAAGAGATGCAAAAAATAAATGGTATAATAAAAAGTAAATACAAGTAAATTCTTATGTTGCAGAAGCCTTCAGTAAAGAGTTTCTTGTTTCTTTTTAATCTGCGATCTTGCAAACACACTTTGCAGGAAGTATTTTCTTTTAGGTCTTCTGAATAGACTACCATGATATATAAAGCAGAGACTTCAGATTGCTGGTTCATGCATCTTGTTGTTTTGACTCGGTAGAGTAGATTCCTTATTGCCAAAACATCAGAAGGGAGTGGAGAAGAATTCTCTCTTGTATTGCAGATTATAGTTGGTCCAGACTATATTACATCTTGGCATCAGCAGATGGAGACAGGAAATAGAAAGCACTTGCAAAATCAGCCCCCTACACTAGTTCTGGCCATGTAGATTGGTTAATTTCCTTTGTCCAGCAGATGAAACAGCTCTGGCTCGCCAAGTTCATCTATTAAGTGTTGTTAATGGCTTTGTTTTTCCCTTGGAGGCATTAGCTTGTGAAATTTTAAATGCTAGTGAAATTTTACAGAACAAATTAAATCAATTTCTCTGGGAATAACGTTGTTAAACTCCAAAAGTGTTGAACTAGAAAAGTTTTCTAGAAGCAAAGGGTTCAAATATACGAGAAATTATTTGTACACACAAAATGGATGGGGAAGAGGTTACCATCCATCTCATTTCATGGGAAAAGTTATTGATGAAGCTTTTTGCCAATTGTTTGCTTGTTGGCTTCTCTGACGCTTGTGAAAACAAGACAATTTAAGACAGTTATTAATGTTTCTGGTAGAGATACCACCTTCATGTGGTATCTGGAGCGTAGTGCAGTACAGCCTCAGTCTTGACAGGTCTCTTTGTGTTACTGTAATACATACAATACATAACCATCACCCTAAATCCTAGTGTCTTTTGTAATCTGGATTAGTTACTGATCAGACATTTGGCTAGCTTCCTAGCAAAGGCCAGAAAGAGAGCCCATTGCTGCTGCTGTTACCCCACAAATCAAATTTGTAATGTGGGGTATTACATTACAAACATTACCTGCATTGTTCTGGATTGTTCTGAATTACTTCTTGCCTCTCCCTGATGAAGAACACAAACTCTAAAGTCATATATTTTCCCTCTGAAACTGATTTGCCTTTGTTTTTGATGTCACGTGACAAAATGATTTTTGGACCTAGTAGTTACCTAAGAAACCTTGCCCAAATACGATGCTAGTCTGGTGGAGCTTTCCAGTGCTTTGCAAAAAAACATTCCATACATTAAAGCCTTAGTTGTTGGGCTTTAAGAGACCAGGAACCTGTCTGACTCCATTTAGTCTCTCCATTCTTGAGCAGGGTTTCTGTTGTAATGGGCCAAAAAAACAGTTTAGAGCCAGGACTGGTGTTTTATCTCTCTAAAGCCTACTCCTCTGATTCAAAGCACGAAGCAATACTTATCACATTAATACCACTCCTATAAACTGGGGCCATTATTAAACAAACACACTAGCACTGTCTTGCGGTAACATCTGAAGGGACGATGTGCAAATTATCATCCATGTAAATACTTGCATGTATAGCAAATATGGTATCACAGTTGCACTATAGGGTTTCACGGCAGAGCTGAAAACTAATACTGAGATTCTATTTGTCATGGGCCATGCCACTCTTGAGGGGAAGCTTTTGAGAAGACTTGTCTGGTCTCTCTCTGTCTCTCTCCCCTCCCCTGTAGGACCCCTTGCATACAGCGATGCTTGCAACAAAGGAACTATTTACAGTTAAGTGTCCTCGCACTGAGCCCCCAAAATGTTCCCCACCTGAACTGCAGGATGGAAATCAGCCCACTTCAGCATCTTTGGTCACTCTAATGTTCTTTTTTAAGACTGATGGCTTGGAAAGTCTTAAGCTGGATCCCCCTTTTAGTTTGATGTGAGCATGCAGCAAGCACATAAGTTGATGCTGAGGAAATGTAATAATTATATTTGCAGTTAGCTTTGAACAGTAGAGAGGATTTGTAATATAAGATTTTTCTTAAAAGCCACATATAAATACCATGCGTGCTGTTTGCTAGAATTGGGGTCATCTCTCCCAAGCAGTATCAGAGTTGTAGGTATAGGTGGCTTTCAGAATAGTTGCATGTTCCCTGTAGGTAAAAAGCTAACTAAATTTAATTCACTCATTGTAGTCTTACCACGGGAACTCTTGTGGGCAGTGTGAAGTACTGCTCTTTCAGTTAACATATATTCCCCACTTGCATTGAGATTTCAAGGACCAGTGTGCCCAAAAAAAGTCTTTCAACATAAGTACAGAAACTTATACCTCGTAAAAACTAAGAAGTCTAGCTAGACAATCTTTTTAAAAAACCTTAACTTTTAAACCAACATAAACTAATATGATGCACAATTGCATAGACTTAGGTATACTGTAATTTAAGTGGAAGTCCAGTCCTTTCAGTTATACCAGACATGTACCTCTGAAAATCTTCATATATGTATTAAAAAAAAAAAAAAAAAAAAAATTTTGGTCCTTTTTTACAGA
>NW_017729032.1:255067463-255070776 GCF_001723915.1 Gavialis gangeticus | reverse complement strand
AAAAAAAAAAAAAAAAAAAATGTTGGTCCCTTTTTACAGAATTTCATAGGAGGCAATCTGTAGAGGGGGTTGTCAAGTTATACCAAGTCTTGATGTTGACCTTAAATCAATAGTTTCTAACCAGTTACTTCCAGGCAGTATTCTTCCAGTGGGACCCTCCATTATTTATGGCTGCAGAAATTATCCGTAGAGCCATGTTTCTTCAGAGTGCTGAAGAGCAGTATGATGTTGCTCTTGCTGTTGCCATAGGGCAGTTAAGGTTACAAGTCATTGCTTGAATTCCTTATCATTCCTAACCAGGGCTGTCCCTGGGGGCAGGGGAGCAAATTGGGGCGACCGCCTTGGGCCTTGTGCTTTGGGGGGCCCCATAGAGGTCCTGCCATGTGCTCTGGCTGCTTGCCACCCCTCCCTGGTCCCACATGGGCTGATACCTGCTTATTGTTGAAGGAGCAGTAAAATATCCTCCTCTCTCTCCAACTTTGGAAATTTTAGAAGGTGTAAAATTAGTTTGTGCAGAAATTTAAAATACCACTTATGGCAGAATGAACAATTATTAACATCTCTTTCATTAAACATCTGTTTAAGAAGTGCTGCATTTAGCTACTTTAAAGTTAAATGCCTACAGGAGCTAGACGGAATAGGTAAGCAATAGGAGGGTGATGAGTCTTGATCTAGGATCAGTCACCTGATTTAAAGAGCCTAATGTTCCATCAACTACAAAACCTGCTGAGGAAAAGGATGCTTGGGCTTCCACAGCAATTGCATTTGCTACTGACATGCTCCTTGGCAGGTCGTCTGATCAGAAGTAGAAAGTAGGGCAATAGCAGATGCACTGAAGCAATCTACAGATTTGGAAGGCAATACAATCTATACCTGCATTGAATTCATATTTCTAAGGATACTTGTGTATCCCCAAAGTCAAGAAAAAGTTTTTTAAGAGGAAACTTAAACTTGGCAGAAATTGACTTGGGTCCCCAACCTTTCTTCTCAGTTTTCATTTGGTGTTAGGGAAATGGGATTTTTTTCATTATTGTGATGATGAGGTTGGTTATTTTACTCCTATTGTTGCAGAATCAAACTGTCTATATATAATTTTTTATTATTATTTTTTTTTTAAGGAACCAAAATGTTAACTTATATGAGTAAAGATAGTGGAACCATGAAGAAATCTACCCAACTTACTTGAACTAAATTCCCCAAGAAACTGAAGTAATGTTAAGTACTGCTTTGCAGTTTTACTCAGTTTTGCTCACTGTCCTAAGGAGTCCTGGAGGTCCACCTTGGAAGTTTATAATCCTCCCAAAATGGCTATACTAATGGCTAATAGGATATCTTTTGGTTCCTAACTGGTTGCAACACTGGCTGTGGGTTCATGGGACTAGAGCACATTATATAGCTCAAGTTTTCTCCTTTCTTTTTTTTTTTTAATATTCTGTTGGAAAGGAGTTGAATAAAGGGAGCACGTATGAACTCTGTATTTAGTTGAAGAGCAGTTTGAAATGTATCAGTTAGATATTCCATGAATTACCACATCGATTTGCCATAGCATTTGACCACCTAACATGAAGACACCAACTACTTCGGGTACTAGAAGTAATATAGCCTCATTGGTCTAGCACTCTTTCTGAACTTTTTTTTATAAGTATACCTTTTAGTAGGAATAATTGACCTGTTTGGAGTTCTGTGCTCCTGCAGTTGTGCTGCTTGAGCTAGCTGTGTTTTCTGCATTGTGCTAGGGTGTAACTGAGGAAGCTGAACTTGATCTCATTTGATTCTAAGTCCAGTCCTTTGTCGTACTTCCAAAAGAGCCTGCCTCAGACAAGACAAAAATAGGTACCAACTGGTAGGTCAGTTTTTCTGGTACTGCAGCTTCATTTAGACACGTGACATAGACAGTGAGTAAGTAGTCACAAGACAAAATAAGGAATGGAAAATCACATTGTGGTTAAGTTAATAAATTCCATCTCTTCCTTAATACTCTTCTTTCTATCAGGTGTCACAATTGAAAGCATCAGCCAGAGACTTGTGGAAAACAAGACTAATCTACAAGCCATATATATATGTTAACTGGCTTGGTGTTAAAGCCTAGAGGGGGTTTGGCATTTGAAAATTCAAAGAGCTAAATCTCTTTTAGATGCTGATGTTCAGACTTAAAGAAGTGCATCTTTCAAGCATGAGGTTTGGCCAGTGCATGTGGTAATTCCTGGTTTAACATTCTGCTGAACAAGGACAATTGCTTATGCCAGTTGTCAGTATTAGCCTCAACCTTGAAAGTTAAGCACATTATTGAACCCTGTTCTTAGTGTTGTGGCTTTGTGCTACAAATACAAATAATGCCATAGAATTGCCATGTTGAGACTTCTGGGAGAAAGCATCACCTCACTGAGGCTGGTAAACTTGTGTGAGTAGAAGCAATTTCAGCTTATTTTTAGGAGTCAAAGGGTTTATGCTAAAGGTTTTGTTTTTTTTTTCCTTTACGTTTTTCCAAATACATAACTGTTCTTTAAAAAAGCATGCAAGTGCCTTGGGGTTTAGCTTGTTGGGAGATGAGATTTTGGAAATATGTGGTCTCTTATTATCATGTTCTTAACAGCTGTTTAGCTCAAACATTTCAGAGAAGCAATGTCTGTTGAACCTTTTAAACAAAACTCCTCTGCTCAGTCTTTATGGTTTGTATTATACTTATAATTCTTACAATCCTATGAGTTACAAATCCCTCAGTTCTGTTTCCCAGTGTATCCAAGATGTGCATTTTAATTTTGCAGCCAAGTACTGAATTAACAAGCAGAGGATTGACAGAACTTTCTTATACATCGTTGGTGGCGCTGTCTGAAGTGCTTAGCATTGGCTTCATTTTTGCTAACTGCTTTTACTGAGACCGTCTGATCAGTGCCAGGTGCTTTAGAAAACCCTACCTGATTTCTGTGTAGAATCTTTTTAGCATGGTTGTCTTTAAAGAATTTGAATTGTAGTTCTGAAAAGTTGTAGATGATTTGTGTATCTGTTCTATTTTTACTTGTTTCTACTTGCATCTTTTTTAGGAGTTTTTTTGAATTGCTGCTGTTCTTTGGAAAAGATGAGTTCTACGAAGATCCTTTAAAAGATATTTTAGGCTCAATCCAGGTAAAGTTAGTCATTGCCACCTTATGTTTACTGAATGCAGTTTTCATTTGTTAAAGTAACCATCCTGCTTGTAGATAAAACATTTGTGAATGTTAGAGTGAAATATTTGATGGCATAGGTCAACACAGGGAAGGAAAATTATTAGTACCTTTTGATTTCGATTTTTTTTTTTTTTTTTTTTTTTTTTTTA
>NW_017729032.1:255028257-255067325 GCF_001723915.1 Gavialis gangeticus | reverse complement strand
GTTTTTTTTTTTTTTTTTTTTTTTTTGCATTGAACATTAATGTTTTTCTTAAGGTTGCAACCATTGACCCTGCTTGTATCAAATCATGAATTAAGTAGAGCATAATTCTAGTTTTGTAATGATAAATGTGTCTTCGTTTTTAAATTAAGATTGTATTTTTCCCTTTTATTTCTAAGGAGATCAAAACTAGTTTCTAGCTGCTTTCCTTTTGGTAATCTCTGACCAGAACTTAACATCCACCAAGAAATGTAGTATTCTAAGCTTATAACTTACTAAATCAACAGTTTCTCGCCCACTGTTCAGATCGTCAGTTGAATGCTAAACTGCTACTCTCTTTAATTCTTGCACTATTTTGTACTTAAACCTCTTTGCCTAAAATGGTAGGTATTGAAGAATGCTAATGTTTATTGTTTATAATTGTACAAATCTATGTTAAAAATAGGACTTGATGCCTCTGAAAGTGTAACCAGATGCTAAAGCACATGGGGAAGGAATTGCAGCCTAAAGAATATTACAGTTTATAAGTGGGGTCTACTTTTGTATGAGTGCTGTGGGACTATTCTGTTAATATTTATGGCACCCATGGTGGGTGGTGTACAGGCCTCAAATGATGGATCTTTGAGGAGAACAGTATGTTGGGGAAAAATAAGTAGCAAAACTTTTTTTTCTACCTTTAAACTCAGTGTTTGTATTTTTGATAAATGCATAAAGCCAGTTAAAATACAAAAACCAAGTGTATTGATCAGATTCATTAAAACATCCTTCAAAGGCTCTTTCTCTTGCTGGGGAAGCTTGTAAGACTTATTTTTTAACAGGACGTGTGAAAGTGTACTTGATTTTAAAAAAAAAGAAAAAAAAAAGCATGTTTCAGTTCCTTGGTTATCAGACGAGAGTTATCTGAATATAGTATAAGAAATTAGGAATAAATTGATACTAAAACTCTCTACAGCAAAAATGAACATCAGAAGCTGTTCTCCAGTTTGTATGAAATTATTTTCTTGTACAGTAAAAGTTAATGGTAGAGAAATCCTCTTGAATTGAATGACCTGATAGAAAATTAGAGCACTGTTTGACTTCCCTCTTCAAACTTTCAGTACTGTTATGGATGATGGGAATTGGGTACACACAGGCTATTATTTGGTCCTAATTTTAATAATTTAAATGAATGATTTCAGCAGTATGTAGAAGTTTTGACAGAAATGTCTGACTTGCATTTTAGCTCAAAGGTGTTAGTTTTGGACTATGCATATTCCAGTATGCTAATTCCTTTAAAAATTAGTAGTACATAGTTGGTGTCACAGCATCTCCTTGTGTACAGACCTTGTATACATTGATTTCTGCCAACTGAAGATTTGGTCATTGGGGTTTGTTAGATATCTTTAATAGGAGATGAGAATTCAGCTCACCTATTGTCAACAAAATGGCACAAGCTTGCCATTAATGGATGTTGGCAAGACTTCTGTATAAAGGAAATTAGATTGGTGCCTTTAGGTTTACTATATAGTCACAGTCAACATATGACTAGTTGTGATATTGACTCAATGCTGAGCATATAGATATAGTTTTGACATTTTAGTTATTTAATGATTCAGTATTTGTTTATCTCACTTGTTCTTTGAATGTAATGCTTTTTAAAAAAATCATAGGAATGCCAGAACCTCCTAAGCAGATATGGAAATATGAACCTGGAATTGGTGACTCGAATTATCAGAGATGGTGGACCATGGGAGGATCCAGTGTTACAAGCAGTTCTTAAAGCAAAGCCTGTATCTCAGGAGTTAGGTATGTCATTTAATAAATATATAGTTTTTAAACATTTTAAATCATTGTTTGTGTGTATTTGAGGCAACATGACCAAGTAAAATCTTTAATTTGTACATGTAATTCTCTGGTGTTTCATCAAACCAGTTGTTTAAAAAGAAAATGAAAGCCACTTTGTTTTCTTTGTGCTGACTTAAGAAGTCCTGAGGTGGTTGCTAAATTGACATGAGCATATATAATATGAAATGCAAGTTAGGTTTTTACCTACAAAAGAGCTTGGCCATGATTAGCTTGCTGATGTACTGAGAACAGCTTGTCTTGCAGACCAGTGCTGTCCAGCCACTTCCTTATACTCTCCAATTTGTCTGTGTTCATCTGCTGGCTCTCGCATAGATTGTAAGGCCTTTGTGACAGGATCTGTTTTTTCATTTTGTTTGTATAGTGGAACGATTCTCAACCAGGGTGGTATGAGAGCCATGTAAGGGTGCCACAGAACCACACTATGTTAGCACTGTTAAGTGTGTGAACACTGACAAATACATCCAGAGGTGACTCCATAGTGTCAATAACATTTGGACCTGTTGTGGTCTTTCTGAATTCTTTGCAACAGAAGTATTGCTCTACTGACAGATATCATTTCTCTGGCAGTGTCAAGCAGGAGGTTTCTGACAGGCCATCGAAACGAAATGAGTTGTCTTTTCAGTGGTGGGTCCAGAACTAAGAGGCAGATTAGTAGGATAATGAGGGAAAGTTTTGACACTGCAGAGGACCATTGCAGAGGTGTCCAAGGACTTGTTTCCATAGCTGACAGTAGTTCATCTTTCACTGATTTAAATTGGTGGTCTCCAAGTTTTTAAGTAGGAGATCACCTTTGGCATTTAAAAGCAACCTGAGATCTACTGTGCACTGCTGCCACCCCATCCCTGCCCAGTAGGTAAGTCTGTGGGGGAGGGAAATGGTGGGGCAGATCAAGGCAGAAGGGGGAAAAATATTATTTGGGGGTGCGCCTCCCCAGCAGGTAAGTTCTGCGCAGCTAGGGCCCCACTCAACTTGCCTCTTGCTCCTGCCTTGGCAGCACTGTCCCTCACTGTGGGGTCCTGAGTCTAGCCCCTGCCCCTTCCCTCCCCCATGGACTGACCTGCTGGGCTGAAGGATGCACATGGATGCGTGCAGGCACTGTCCCCCATCCCAGCCTCAGACTGACTCCAAGAGGCTCCAGGATCTACCGCAAGAGGCTCAGAGATCTACCTGTGGATTGGGATCCACTGGTTTAAATAGTAGCAAAGCAGGTGTGAGGGGAGGGACTGTCGCTGGTCAGTTGTGCATCACAATACGGTTTAGACAAGGATCCCTGGCTGCGATGACTTGTTGATGAACCATAAGCAGAAATAGTAGCTAAAGTCCAAAAGGGTATAGGTATTTACAGTAATGGGAAACCTTTATATAGGAGTTAGACTTGGTAGTCCTTTGTGGTACCTGGTACTTCTGTCACTCCCAAATAACAGTAAGTTGGTGCTAGTTTTTATTGCTGGCTGCTACTCCCCTTTTTTTTGTAGCTAAATATTTTAACTCCTGATACTTTTTCTCTTGGCTTTCTCTAATATCCCTAACATGGCAGTGCACCTTCACACTACTTTCTTAACTTTCAAGCAAAAATCTCCTCTCAAAAAAGGCGGAGGGGTGGGCCTTGCCACCATTTATATCAACTGCCTCCAAGGTGCTCGCTTAGAGCAGGAGTTTCTTTGAGCGTAGAACATTTTGAGTCCCTTATGTGAACATTTGTGTACCTCTTACATAGTTGGACTTCACTTGATGTTTATCTTACAAAAACTGAATTGCTCCCTCTCTGGGTGCTTTAAATAATGCAGCATAGTTATCTGTTATCCATTCACCTATAGAACTGACCCAGGTATTAATTTAATTTTTTCTTTTCAACTTCTGTAATGCAGTCATACTGTATAACTAAGGCCTCTGGCACACAGTTATTTAATGGCACAGTGGAATCTCATCCCCAGTCCCAACTATCACATCTTCTGCCATGCCACACGTATGGCAGGAAGTGAGATTGTTGGGATCGGGGATTGAGAACCCCCATCATGGTATTTCTGTTTGCCAGTGCAAGGAGCCTGGGATCATAAACCGTTCACTGGGGGTGGGAGGCAAGAGCTTCCCTTGTTGAGGACTTCAGACCCTACTAGGAGCCTCTGATCCCCAGCAGCCCAGCCAGAGCTGCCAGACACAGAGTTCGAAGTCCCTGGCAGCAAAGCCCAAGGAAGCTACGTCAGTGTATTCTTTAAAGCTCTAGGTGCTAACACCTAGATACTAGACAGCCTTCACCTGCTGTCTGGAGCTGAGCACCTGGGGGAGTTTTAAAAAATATAGCTGCAGCCCAGCTGCCTGCATGCTCTTCAAAGCTCCCCATGCACTGGTTCCCACAGCATCAGTCACAGGGAGCTGAGAACTTGTGGGTCCCCAGCTGCCCATGCCCCATATCTCGAAGCAGTGCCCACAGCTGGGGAACAGGGATCTCCCAGCTCCCCAGCTGTTGCTTCTGTGGGTGCCTCAGGAACTTAAAAAACAAAAAAACAACAGCCATGTAACTGGGGCTCCAGGTCAGGAGACAAGCCTTGAAGTTGGGCTCTCAGCACCCCCTGATTTGCCTCTGGGGATTAGGTGGGGGCATCAGGTCCAGAATCCAGTGTTGCCCCCCAGCCCAGTTTTGGTACTCGACAATATATCTGTTCTAATTAGTTCATTAACAGAGGGCATGAATGTTTAAGCAAGCCATGAAACCCATAAGTGTCTGTACAATCGGTAGGGGACCATTGTGTCTTGGATCCTAGGGCTGCCTTATGCCAGATCCCTACACTCAACTGAGCATTGGGATCTGTCATGTCAGCCCCAGTATGCCACAGATTTTGTTTAAAGCATGTGTAGCATGATCATGCTCCAGGAACAGCTCTAATATCCCCTCGTGGCCATGTGACTCCTGCCTCCCTACTATGTCTCTACCCTCCCCTTTTCCTTACTTGTGACACCTTGATGGATTTATTATGATGTTAAGGGAAGCTGTCCCAAGGTCCTCAAGTGAGCCCTTGTTCACTTTGGCTGGCTGGTACCTCTTGTACCTGGCTGGCCCCAGTCATGCCTCTTGGGCACTAAGATATGGACCTTCTGGCCCTGTCCATGTCTCAGAGAGCCAGTTGCCTTATAAGCTGTATTCATGGCTTCCTTCCTCCCCTATAGCCATGCCTATGCCTTACAGAAGTTACTCTGTTCATTGGAAAGGGCCCCCTGCCTTCCATGCAGCTTTTGCCTTTTTAGGCCTTGAACTTCTGTCCATGTCTCAGCCTTCCTGGCCTTGGCCCTTCTATTCTGCCTGTGCTTCTCAGCTCAGGCCCATTGCCCTGGACCTTGGCTCCTGTGCCCCAGACCCATCTTGTACCTGTATGCTCTGGGCCCCGGCCCTTGTCTTATGCTCACTGGGTCAGCCCTCAGGGTCCTTGACCCCAAAAGTCTTGCCCTAAAAGTCTTCCCCCACTCAGGGTTAAGGTTGCCCACAAGCCATCTCCCCCTTGGAGCCCTCTCAACCCAGCTCCCTTGGGTAGCTTGATGCCTGTCTGTCAGATTGCCTGCTTGTGCTTGGGCACTGGGCTTATGTGCCCAAAGCCCCACCTCTTCCAGTCCTGTGGCTTTCCAGCACGACAAACTGGTTTTCACATGGAGTTGATGCCGCCTCTGCTGCTGCTGCTGCAGCCAGCTGCTCTCCCCTCCTAAAGTGACAGGGGTTGTGATGCAACGAGCCACAAAGATGGTTAGATGCATTCTGTGTGCGCCATTTTCTTGTGCTGCATGGCTATATTATCCTGCCATAAATTGGCTTTAACATGTGCCTGGGTTACTACTTATGATGTGATTAACACCTTAATTGCATCTTAAATGTAACCTGTACCAGGGACTTGTTTCTTAAATACAGTACACACCTTCCTCCTCCCTCCCCACCCCCAAAATTAGCATCCATGTTTAATGTGGGGAAGTTAATTTTCTGGTTTTCCTGATTTGATTCCTGTTCTACTGGTACATATTACTGTGTGGGTTGCTAAGGGTATTTTTTGACCTAATGGCTCATTGTTCTTTACTCTGCAGGTGTTAATGCTTATCCCTCCTTTTTTATGGTGTTGATGTTCCGCTTATCAAGCTAACCCTTTTAAAGACAATTTCACTGTCTTCTAGTTGTTCCTGATCTTTCACAAAGTTCTTAGCTCTTTAGCATAGTTTTTATCTCTTTTCAAAGTTGTAGGTTCACCCACTGGGACCAGTTGCCAGCAGCAATTAGAGATTCAGTTTTAGTGATGCAGGAAAGGGAGGTGGATCAGCTGAAAACAAGGCTATGTCTCTGCTCTATGCAGCTGTTACTCTTTTTTGTTGTTTCCTTTCAAAAACAAAGTGTATTGTATTTGGGAACGTGTTACATGCAAGAAGATATGGTATTACATTTTTAAGTCATGTTGAGACATTGTATAAACCATACGTACTGTGCTGCTGTTGGTCCCTCAGCTTGCACAAAAAGGGCAAGTCCAACATGAGCTTGCTGCACCTGTCCTCTTGTACATTGCAGTAGTATTTTCAGAGGACCACAAAGAGGGGGTTCTTTGGAGAAAGAGCCAAGTTTTTCTCTGTGGAGAGAGAGCAAGGCCAAAACAGTATTTTACTGGAAACAGGAAAAGCCTGAGCATTTCAAGAGCAGCTCTCTGAAGAAGCCTGCCAGGAATTTGAAGAGGAAGGGAAAATCAGAGGAGACTTGAACACAAAGGCTTTCTGCTCTCTACCTTTTAAGCTTTATAATTAAGACATCAAGTTCCATCAAGGCTCTGTATAGTCTTTGCTTGGACAAGAATAGATAACCTTTCTTAAATTAATGTTACATTTGCCCAGTTGCTACTATAATTAGTTTTTTTTCTGCTTTGGGATTAAAGCCTGTACATGTATCCCCAGGGACTTTAACCCTAGAGAGGAAGGGCTCTGGTAGAATTAATCAGGTTGAAAAGCACCCAGGGTTTGTGAGAAGTGATTTTTTGGAGCAACTGCAGCCATCCTTACTAGTGACAGTGTCAGTAGCCAGGAATTGCTGGTATAAATTAAACTTGGGTCTTAAGGGTGCTGCATCTTGAGGATGTGTTGCCTAAGGCTGTACAGTCTGAAAATGGGAACTCTATTTATAACAAGTCTGAGTAATATAGCAGACAAATTTTTGCTTCCCAGTCAAAGGAAATGGATGACGCCTGATTATTATGCATATTAAAAGTCCTTTATTTACAGGAGCAGAAGCACAAGTTAAAAGTTAATCTGCTCCATAATTTGTCAGGTCAAATCTATTTGCCTCCTAAATGGGTGAAGATTGCAATGGTTTGGTTATCTTGGGTGTATTAAAATGAACTCTAAAAATGCAGCTAAGACTAAAAGCACCTGGGTTCTATGAGGAGGAGTATTCCCTATTATCATGTTCCTGCAGTTAGGTGAGGGCAGAGGGCCTTGATTTTTCCTAATGTCTCTTTGTTTCTACGTTCTGCTAACACACATTCATAGACGCTAGGGCTGGAAGGGACTTTGGAAGATCTTTGAGTCCAGATGTCTGTGGGGAGTTAAATGTCCACCTTTATTTCTTTAATAGTTTTTAAAGAAAATATAAGATGTGGGGGGAAGTGGGCACAATTGAGGGGAGCAACAGGCTACAGTTAGACCTAGATAGGTTACAAGGATGGGCGGAGGAGAACAGGATGGGGTTTAACATGGACAAGTGTAAGGTGATGCACCTGGGGAGGAACAATAGGCACCACACATACAGGCTGGGGAACTCCCCTCTTGTCAGCACAGAGGTGGAAAAGGATCTGGGAGTCATTATTGACTCCAGGATGAACATGAGTCAGCAGTGTGGGGAGGCGGCTAGGAAGGCCAACTGCACCTTGTCGTGCATCCACAGATGCATCTCGAGCAGGTCCAAGGAGGTGATCCTCCCCCTCTATGCGGCACTGGTCAGGCCGCAGCTGGAGTACTGCGTCCAGTTCTGGGCGCCGCACTTTAAGAGGGATGTGGACAGCATGGAGAGGGTCCAGAGGAGGGCCACTCGTATGATCAAGGGACAGCAGGGTAGGTCCTATGAGGAAAGGTTGCGGGACCTGAACCTGTTCAGCCTTCAAAAGAGAAGGCTGAGGGGGGATCTTGTGGCCTGTTATAAACTGGTTAGGGGGGATCAGCAGGCGCTGGGGGAGTCCCTGTTCCCCCGAGCGCCGCAAGGAGTGACCAGGAACAATGGTCACAAGCTGGCGGAGGGAAGGTTTAAGTTGGACATCAGGAGGCGCTACTTCACGGTCAGGGCGGCTAGAGTCTGGAACCAGCTTCCAAGTGAGGTGGTGCAGGCTCCCACCCTGGGGGTTTTTAAGAGGAGGTTGGATGACCACCTTACTGGGGTCATTTGACCCCAGTGCTCTTCCTGCCATGGCAGGGGGTCGGACTAGATGATCTGCTCAGGTCCCTTCCGACCCTAGAAACTATGAAACTATAACTATTCAGGAGTTCAGTCCAAAATCTTCTGATTTTAATATAGGAATAATGCAGCTTCAAAGCATTTTTTGTCACATGGACATTAGACCTACGTGATTAATATTCAGGAAATTAAATCTGGATTAATATACCAATGATTTGGGCTGTTGCAGCAGTGGTGGGCTTTGTAGCCATTGTAATTTAGGCATAGCTTTACTTTGTTTATATCAGTCTTTTTTTCAGTTGGTCATAATGTCTCATATTTTGAGGATACCAATTTTCCATGTCACGTTGGGTTTTAAATTAAAGCAAAAATCTGTCTAGCTGCTTTTGCATTACATAAGTTTATGCAGAACCACTGTGTACATCCTTGTCTTGTTTCTCCATGATGAAAATTGGTTTCTCAACATTAGTCTCTACCTCAGTGAAGGATCGAGGCTCCATTGTCCAAGACAGGTGGTCAGCCTGCGGCATGGGTTCTGTGAGCAGCCTGTGTGTGTGTGGCCCTTGGCAGATTGGAGAAGGAACAGGTAGTATTAGGGCAGATATGGCTTGAAGCAGAAAGCAAAGCATCACATCAGGCACAAAGCACAGGGCTGGAAGCTGAAAGCAGAGCAGCAGGTTTAAGGCCAAACGCACAGTCTTAAATTGAGTGCTGTCTGTGACTCAAATTAAGCAAATCTAACAGTTGGGTCCACAGTTTCAAAGGTATTTATGCACTTAAAGATGCAGCTGGGTTTCTAAATGCCCCTAAACTCTTTGGTTAATGTTGCAACTTTAATTTTGTGGTATGTTAGTAGTTTCGATTCTGTTTTTCATCAAAGAAAACTTTAATACATGATGTATCGGTAAAAATAAGATGAATTTAATCCTTGTTGCAGCAAAGCAAGGATTTTTTTTAAATGAAAAATAAACTGTATGGGAATCAGCTCTGTGCTACTGTTCCTGTGCAGTCTTGTGAGGAAGTAAAGGTTACTTCTGCCTTGAAGTAATGTTAATATTGTGAGAACTATATTGGAAGATTTGAAGTTTCAGAGTTACTTAGTTTGATCAATGATCCAAACTGACTGTGGAACTATGACCTTTGGAATCTGCAAAACAAAACTAGACTTAGTTGCATTAATTAAAATAAAACATTGGTTATATGGACTGAGGGTGATTTGTCTTCTGCTCTTTCTCTGTCTATCTAAATGGCTACTTAGCCTAACCAGATTAAAGATGTTTAGGAAGGAGAGAGAGAAATCATCATGCTTCAAGACTTAGCTGAGTCTGTAGTCACAAGAGGTGGAGGTGGGAGATCAGCCTTTAACTACTGGAGAATATTCTTAACTGCAGGGTTATCGTATGGACTGCTTCTGGCTCTCAAGATAACTTGCAGCCCCCAAGCACCTGGCCCACGTGCTGATTCTGACCACCCTCCTGCTGCTGCCACTAGGTTGTCTGGGATTTCCCTTTCTCTTCCAGATTCCACTTCCTGCCTTGTCTCTAGGGGCAGGATGATGGGCCACGGGAGGCCATAGCTGAGGTTTCAGGGGGTACCTGAGACCCCTACATAACATAGCAGGACTGGCGCACAATGCAGCAGGGGAGCCCACAATACAGCTGGCACAGCTGCCTCCAGGGAGGCCTGTAACCTCCTGCCACTTACATTGACCAACTCTGGCTTATGGCAACATTTACTGCACACTCATGAAGCAATCACTATTGATCTCTGGAGAGAGAATATGGAATGGGCTATGCTACTGGTCTCATCAAACAGCAGTACATCTGTTTACAAACAGAAAGCTAGCTTCCTGCAGATTGTACTTAAACATCTGACTGGCTTTCTTGGATAGGTTTTTGTTAATTATAATGCTTAATGAATGTCCTATAAAAATGAACATGCCATTTTGTTGGGAGAGCAGAGTCTAATGATTTTAAAATCTTTCTTTTCTGTGCAGTTAACAAATATTTAAGCTCTGAAAATCCACTGTTCTTTGAACTACGTGCCAGATACCTTATTGCTTGTGAACGCATCCCAGAGGCAATGGCTCTTATCAAAGCTTGCATAAATCATCCAGATATCAGTAAAGATCTGTATTTCCATCAAGCTCTTTTCACCTGTCTTTATATGTCACCATTAGAAGATCAGCTGTTCCAGGAGGTACTGTGTGTTTAGTATACATTTGTTATGCCTATAAATTACACTTAAAGTTGTCAAGGCATGTGAAATTTTATCCATAGCATAACCAAATATCAATCTGGTAGACTTCATATGACATCGGCTTGAATTTATTTTCCTAGGACCAAAGTCTGCTGTAAGTGAAGTGCATATAACTCTTATTGACTTCATTGGAAGTTTACACGTTTAAAAAACAAAATTTCTCTAACACTTACATTGCTGAACTTCTTGAATCTTCAGAGTTATAGTACCTTTTATTTCAAAGCAGTACCACAACAAGAGTCTAAATCTACATGACTTTCAGTTTGTTTTTTTATACCTTGTCCAGTTACTTAAGTTGTGAAAAGTCTCTCTCATTTAGTGTTGGCCAGATGATGTTCACTTAAGCGCATGCCTTTTAATACTTAAAGCACATGTTGGCAATTTCTCCATCTTCTGTCTTTTTGCCAAAATCAAGATGAGTTTGAAGAGGCCTTTCAACACTTGTCCTCAAGTGCATGTGAATACACATTTTTGTACCAAAATCCCATTGCAAATTTTACATATCTGATGACATCTAACAAACTTTTTAAAATATGAAATTTAACTTAAGTGATACAAAATATTTGTGAAACTCTTGCCTAAGAAACCCTGTGTCAGTAGCAATTTCTATATATTTCAGTGACTGCTTTAGCACAGCTAGGTTTGATCATGTTTCCTGATAGTAAATTTATCTAAATTGGTCTTATTTTAATTGCCTAGCACTTGCTGAGGACTGATTGCAGGAGTGGAATTGAGATCATCTGCAACACTGAAAAAGAAGGGAAGACCACCTTAGCCTTACAGCTATGTGAATCGTTCCTTGTCCCACAGCTTCAAAGTGGGGACATGTATTGTATATGGTAAATACTTTATTTCTGATGAAACAGCTTGGCAGATGAAGAATACTTAATGTAAAAGTGGCAGTGGTGTTAACTTTAAGACTTATCTAAAATTTAAAATTGCCTATGTAACTATTTTACTTGTTGGACATATCTTGCCTTTTATACAATTCATATCTATAATGGAAGAGGGCCTTTGTAGTAAGCATGATATATTTGCTATATTGGTAACTTCAGACTAGTAGAAGATAATCTTTTTAGTTAGTAAATTGTGGTAAATATAGGCTGCCTTAAGTCTGGCACCTTAAATTGTTTGCTATCCAGCCTTTTAGATAGGCAGGCTGATATTATAGTAGCTACCCTACAGTTTACCATGAATGTCTATTTTAATGTCTAGAAAAGTCCGAACTGTATGCTGTGCAAACCTACTAGTCTTAATTCTAGTCTTGCATATTTTTTTTAGTTAGGGTAGTACAAATCCTGTTACTCCCAGAACATGTCAGATACTTTATTGCGTGTGAATGTACCCCAGGGGTAATGGCTCCTCTCAAAGTTTGCACAAATCTTCCAGTAAAGATCTGTATTTCCATCAAACTTATTATATCACAAAGTTAGATCGCATCATTTTAAAAAAGAAACAAGTCATTCAAATAAGTCTTCAGCCTGCAAGATATCCTGAGATTTTTTTAAGTTTAGTGGTCCTCTTTAGAGAACAAATTAAATTAAAAAATTCCAACCTCTATGATCTAAAAGGTTTCTGATGGAACTAACCCCTTTGCTACCTATAAAATTCTTTTTTTTTTAAATCTATAAAATGATGCGGCTTTAATAAAGTTCCTATAATTTTGCCCGTGGTTAAGGTGTTTAGAAGGCAAAACATTTTGCTGACCATTATTAATCTGCTTTGTGAATGAAGGAAGGGTTTAAAATCAGATTGAAAAAGACCAACAATTTTTCAATCTCAAGAATTTGACTTCCTGATTTATCAAGAACAACCAGTGTTTAGACATGAGAACATTTGCTTTTGTAGCAGAGGTTCCAGCAAGGATTATATATGGAAAATGCTTTATTTTTTCCACTTAAATTTTATATTACAACTTTCCTCGTCTTGATTGTGAAACAGGAAGCTAAAAATATGAATCTAAAATAGAGCCCTTTTTGTGTTCAGCATATCAGTATTAATGCAGTATATCAAGAACAGTAACTGTTAAATAGTGTTAATCTTCACGCTTTAAAAAAAGTGTACAAAGAAGGGGGTATGAAATTTGTTTTGCATTTGGGGAAATTGAGGCAGTGTGAAGTGACTTATCTGAGGTCATCCAGTATGGCAGCAATAGAATTCAGGTGTCCTGAATCTGTCTAGACACTTATTCAGCCAGACTGCACTATCTCAGTCAAGTAACTTGATTTTCCCCCCCCATGAAATTTATGTTAGATATTTGGTCTTTGATTTTGAGTAGAAGTAGTCTGTCTTGATCTTGAAAATTTGGCAGTAATAACTATATATGTGTTGTCATTGAGATATGCAATGATAAACTAGATCTAATCATTACAGAGATGCCCTGAACATTGTCCGTTTTAAATCCACACAAGATTTTCCTTATCCTGAAGTCCATGTTTCTGAACTCATGCAAGGCAGAACTTTGCCAGGCTTAGATGTATGGAATTTCAGAAGATGCACTTGATACTATATAATCTGTTTATTATCAGAATGTATTTTTATCTTTTTCTAGTGCATCTACCTCCTTCTTAGAGGCAGCAAATATCTGGACTTCCTAAAGATTCTGCAGCAAATAATTGCTTCTGTGCAACTGTAACAATATATTTATCTATTGCAATTGTGGAACCTGTAGAGTAATTTTTCTTATATCCCTCCAGTTCAGTTATGAAAGACAACATCTATTTAAAAGATCCAAGAACAGCAGTGTCAATTTGCTAGTGGTAATAGGGTTCAAGATAAAGTACCCTAAATCTCAATGCTTTCCTCCAGAGACTTGGCATATGTAGAATCCCTTCTATGAATAACATAAAGCATCCTATCTTAGGTCAAAACCCAGGATATTATGGATTAGCAAAGAAAAGACTCCCTGGGGCCAGCAGGTACTTGCAAGAGGATAGGCTTCATGAAGCCAATTAATATTGTTAGCACTTAATGGTGCCTTTTATTTCTTAAGCGGCTTCTACCAAGATCATAGACCTCTTTGCATGCGTGTGCATACTACTCTGGAGGAGGTTGGCCCTTGAGCCATTCTGTCCCTGGACTGCATCATTCTAATAAGCATTTAGAAATGAACTACCAAATGCTTCTGATAATTCATTATAGCTACTATGGGTACGTCTTGCCTGAAATGAAAAACACATGTGTAGGTGCTTCATGCAGGCTGCATTTGGTCTCTCCAGGGGCAGTTGCATACAAATGTTGGGGAAACGTCAGTCTTTAATATACTGTGACTGAGGATCTTCAGGGACCCAGTATTCCAAAAGATGATCCCAGTTCAAACTGGCAACCAGAATGTTTACATAAAATATCTATGTAGAACAAGATCATGCCCTCATATTAGGAGACCTTTTGGGTATGTAAATAGGCTGTTCCCACACATTTTTCGTGGTCATTTGCTTGGCAGAAGAGTGAACTGTTGGCGTGTTTATCACATGGTCATTAGCATTAAGACTGTAACAGTGAATTGGATTTCTTTTCGTGTTGAGTGAACTGAGTGGGTGCTTGCTAAGACATTCCGTGTTCTGCATGTACATTCTAGTAAGGGGATATTTTATGCATCTTCCAGAAATAAGCATATGCTTCCCTTTCTTCTTAAGACTTGTAGCAAAAAAGGTTGAATAGCTTCAAATCATGCATTTTTTTTTTTAAGGGTGGTCATAGCTGTTCACATCATGGTCAGTATTTGCTCAGAGAACTAGGCAGATTTTGGATCTTATCTTGCATTTCAAAGCAATCCAAGTGGCATAGGAGTTTCAGTCCCATTTTCAAAGCTTTAGCTGAAGCTTAAAGCACTGAAGAGCTTTAAGGTATCTTTGCAGTGCACACTACCCTCAAGCCATCTTGGAAATAAGATAGCCACCAGAAAAGGTTTTTGACAGGGTAAATTAATCTGCACCAGGCTCAGCATTGCTGTGCCTAGACTGCTACCTGTATTCAAAGTACCTTGGGTCTTTTGGTGCTCTTCTGCCAGATACTCAAGGAATGATGACTTTGAATGGTCTTCCAGTTCCAAAGTATTAGGCTTTTAGTAAAATTAAGTCTTAGTCAAAAGCCATCCTACAAAAGAGTAATGTAGCTGGTAGGCAAAAATAAATAAAACAAAAATTAAGAGGAGAAAGTTAAAAGACCTTTTACTTTCAGTGAATGCTTGTCCCCTTCACCAGCTGCTCATTTTGTTCTTTCTTTGCTAGTTACAAACTTTTTCTTGAAATAGCTGCTTGAATGTTTAGGTAGTAACCAAATTACTTCTGAGTCTTTCACACAAAGTTAATTAGGGAGACATGAACTATTTGTGATATGCTAATGATGCTGGCAAAGCTGAGCATGCATCTTGTTTAGGGTCCTTAAGACGCAGTTTTTTTTCTCAGTCTGGTGGAACAGCATGTACTTGTTGCAAAAGAGTGGGCTTTGTCAGTCAAGGGTTTTTGGCTGGTTTTGTGTTACAGCCAAGCCCTAATATACTCAAGCTAAATGTATTGGTCGCTCTTTTTTACTTTATTCGTTTTCATAATGTTGAGATCTGTTACTAAAATAAAGAAAACTCCATCTAATTTGCTACATGCTAGCTAAAGTTTTGCTTTTATTCTTTGCATAAATAATTTACATTCCAAATTTGCCAGATTCAGGATACAAAGCCTGATCCAACTTTATGTGCATTAAATGTTAAATAGAGCCATGGGGATACTCGAATTTTAAAGTAATATTGTTATATCATACTCAGTGGCAATTCTCTTTTATGCTTACTGAGCTCATTTTTTTACCAACTTGCGGAGAAAAAAGCCTCTTAGACTTCTGTCTGAAGTCTCTGTAGCAAGTCGGCCAAATGTTCTGTTTCTGTACTAATTCTGGTTCTACTTTCATCTTCTGCAAAGAAGAAATGTGAATGGGATTCCCTGTTGCATCTCTTGTAGGGAAGTAATGGGTTAATCATTGTAGACTGGGGAAGAATTGTTGGATTTCAGTTAGAACATTATGGAACTTCTTTGGGGATTAAATATATAGAACTATCCTGTGACAATCCCTGTAGCTGTTTCTACAGCTCTACCTTTCAAAAAAAATACAGCTTTTATGTTGGATCCATTTTTTTTTTTCCTTCCAACTCGCTCACATTGCTCCTCTGCTTTTATGAAATTTTCAACTGTCCAGTTATCCTAGTGAAAATGGCCTGTAAATTACACGTTGTCATGCTAAATAAAGACTCTCCAGATATCAGCCTTTCTATTATTGTCTGTCATCCAGACCAGGGACCAATCATCCATTACTTTGACAGGATTTCATTCCTCTGCACCTGTCTATGGCACAGATCATCCTTTTTACTCTGTGCCTCTTGGTATCGGTCAAGATTTTTTTTCTGGTTTTCTTCTGTATGTGCAAATGACACATTTGAGAGAGAAATCCTCAGCAGATGGACTTAATTTCATATACTTGTTATAAACTAGAAGAATTAATGGCATGACTGAGCAGAAAAAGACAATGCTGGTATAACACACATGCAGATGGTAATTAGTACATTTCTTCTAACAGTGGAGTAGATCAGAAAACTTGTCTCCATCTTGCTTCTATTTTTCATCCTTCAACATTCACTTTTCCCAAAAGTCTCTCCAGCCTTATACTGAAAATAATTTTAATTCCAAAACATTTCCATACTCATCATGGCTGTCTTCCTGCCTCTCATTTTTTTAGGTAGGAAATGGTAAATGCTGTAAGCACTTTCATTGCTGTTGTACAGAGCTCTGCAATACTGAACTAGATCCATTAATCTTCCTTTGCATATTTTATTGGATCAGTGATAAGAGATACCTTGGATGCTTTAACGTAGTGGTTAAATTACATTTTCCACTGTGCCGCTTACTGTATATAGTTTTAGTTTAAATTAGCTTGATACTAAATCTTCAAATAATTATACTTACAACATGTAAATATCAGTCGAGCTGTTTGTAATGCACATTGGTTAGGGATAGCTTTGTTTAAACCATGGCCCAACAAAGCTGTTTTGTTTATATTTATAGGGACCTCATCTTCATCTGGAGTAAACTACAACTTAAGTCTAACCCATCAAAACAAGTATTTGTTGACCAATGCTACCAGCTTTTAAGGATAGCTACAAATGTCAGAGTCATTTTCCCTTTTATGAAGGTCATTAAAGATGAAGTAAGTAGTGGTATTTTTTCCTTGTATTACCAGTTTGATTGGGAAGTAAGTTGTCACCATAATTTGTGTGCTGACGCATTGCAGTCTGGGGAGATGAAGAGAATATAGACAGTATTAACTTGAAACCTGGTGAAATCCCATCCCAGGAAGTGAGCTGGTGTAGTATCACCTTGGGTAGTATACTTGATTCTGAGCTCCTTCATCTGCTTTGGTGATTTTACAACTGTTTTTGTTTTTAAAATGGTTTTCGTTATGTTCAGCACTTAGTGAATGCCAATATAAACAAAAGAGTGACTGACTTGATTATAAATATACATACAAAGCGTAAACTTAAGTATTTTGCTTTAGTCTTCCAACCATAAGTATCTTAGGTGTTACTTATTGTGACAGTAATGTACTCTTGCAGAAATCTGATCCTTTAATTAGGCTATGATGGTTTTAAAAATTGCTCTGCAGCAATTGGAGTACAGTAAATATCAGTGGGATATCACAATGCAGTATATAAGCATATAACAATATTAATAACGGTTGTACAATGTTGAGGTGAAAAGATTACATTTCTGGGGATAAAATACTTAAACATAATTTTTTTCATTGTTTTCTTATATCTCCAACCTAGAAGATGGATGTGTCTTTTTTATTTGGTTTTTACCTACACGAAGAAAATTTTATAGCATTTTTCAGTATTGATTTTTCTTCACTTGGCACGGGTTCAACCATTCACTTCAAATAAGTCTTTTGATTGTTTTCATTTTTCTATTTGTCACTTAATGTCCACTGAAAACAAAAACTGCATTTGTCTTTAATGCTGTACAGGTTAAAATGACAACTAAATTAGACTAAGCTAAGCACACCTTGAAGGAAAACACTCTGGTTTTTCTGTATTCCTAAAATATGTGAAAACATATTAAAGGAACTGTCCACTTGCACTATGAAATACTCTGTTTAATGAGGATGGAGATAAGAATATTGCTTGGCATAATTCTCTGCGTTGATACTTTTCAAAACAGTTGCTAAGACATTCCCAAATGGTTATCTTTTTCTCTCTCTAACTACAGAAATACACATTGCTAGTGAATCTGAAGCAATGTAGCCTGCAGTGGAAAATTGCTGTTCTGCATAGGCATATTTGTGGTTTGTCTTTTTAAAATCTGCTTCTAAACAAGATTTTAAATTTTTTTTTTAATTTAACTAAGATTTTTTTTGACCTCTTAAGTTTCTTGCAAATAGTTGAATACAAACTTAGTACATATTAAAATAAGTATTATAAGTGTTTTTGTCCTTTTTAATAGTTTTATCTTGTAGTCAGATATGCTGCTTAAAATTAAGCAAGCAGAAAATAAAACAGGATATATTGTATAATCAGCCATTGATTTACTTATTTATTTTTGCAGGTGGGAGAAGATGGTTTGCAGATTTGTGTTGAGATATGTGGTTGTGCTCTGCAACTGGACCTCCGTGATGATCCAATAATGAAAAGTCTCATATATAAAACAATTGCTCATTTTTTGCCAAATGACTTGGAAATCCTCAGAATTTGTGCGCTTTCTGTCTTCTTTCTTGAGCGTACCTTAGAATCATACTACACCGTTGAGCGGCTATATAAATGCGCAGATGAAGAGTATAATGAGCGTGCTAGTTCTGTACAGAACCGTGTACGTTTTGAATTGCTTCCCATTGTGAAAAAGGGTTTGTTTTTTGATCCTGAGTTCTGGAATTTTTTGATGATCAAGCAGAACTGTTTAGCACTATTGGGTGATAAAGCCTCTGTTGGCTTAGGTGAAAGTACACTGGAAAATTCTGCTGCCAATACAGAGAAACTAACAGAACATCAGTCTTTAGGTGAAGATCATGTCTGTTTAGCAGATCTAAGCAGTGGGGAGTTTGACCCTGAAGACCTTTCTGGAGCCCAATCCAAAGGTCATGGTAATGCCAAAAAGAACTACACAGCTCTTGGAGCAGCATCGAAAATGATAGATCACAATGTACCAAGGCACCGTTGTGTGTTATGCAACAAGGAGTTTCTTGGCGGTCATATTGTAAGGCATGCACAATCTCACCAGAAAAAAGGAAGCTTTTCGTGTGTAATTTGCAGTAGAAAGTTTAGGCAAAGAGGACTCATGTTGAAGCACTTAAAGAATCATGTCAAGAAAATACAAAGACAGCATCTTGCTGTAGTCCAACAGGAGGATCCAGAAACCCCTGTTTTAAATGAATTGAATTGTTCTGAGGCATCCATCTCTTTTGAAAATGGAAGCTCTGACAGTTCTAAGGATAATGAACCAGAGGTTGCAATAATTCCAAGTACTGATACAGAAGCAGACAATCCTGAGCTGGTATCAGATGTGGTTGAAAATCATGTAAGCGAAGAGGATGATGTTGTTGGGAATGGTAGTTATGACAGCTATTTAAATAATACTCTTGAACCGTTAACTACAGAGAGTTTGCCTGAGAGTGAAGAAAGTCCAAATATGGAGTCTCCTGTACTTCATAAAGTAAATGGAGCCTTGTGCTCTCAAAAGGATCTGGATGTTATGGATCAAGAGGGAAACTTTAAGTGCCCTGCCAATGGCTGTGTTAGGGTGTTTAAAAAGATAAGATTCCTCAACAAACATGCAAGAAAAGCTCACCCGACTGATCTGAAGGTGCAACAGCATATAATGAAATGGAATAAAGGAAAGTGTCGCTTCTGTCAGAGAAAATTTGCTGATTCTCAGCATTTTATAGATCACCTAAAACGACATGTATATCCAAATGTTTACTTTTGTTTACATGTTAACTGTAATCAGAGATTTAAGCTGTCCACAGAACTTGCAGAGCATACAAAAAGTCACAATGTTTTTAAAGCTCAGTGCAACTTTGCAGAGTGCTGTGAGCTTTTTGAAGAGCTTCCTTTGCTGTATGAACATGAGGCTCAGCATTATTTAAACAGAACAGCAGAAAGTTCTGAGGAAGTAAATGAAAAAATTTCTTCAGATAATCTTTCAGAATTACATTGTGATTCTGCAGAAAAGGATGCATCTAGTAATGAAAAAGAAACTGTAGATTTACCTATTCCGACTTGGAAGGCAAGGAAAGACTCTACAGAACCAAAGACATATATCCAGAGTGTTGAGAAGAAAACAAACAATATCATTCAGAATGGAAATGAAAGTTCTGATGTTAATGCTACATTTTTAAGCTTGCTAGACCAAAAGACACCTGTGGTACAGCCAAATTCTGAAACTTGCAGTGTTGTTAGTGACCAATTAGTAAATGGGCACAGTGAACTGGAGCAGACTACTTCAGCTTCATCAGATACGCCTTTGGACAGAGTGGCAGATGAGACAAGGACAGAAAATGGTTCAATGTTACCAGTTTTACAGAATTGTCATGATATGCCACAAAACAACGTTGCTGCAGTTTCTCAGTTACCTTCCAAACCAAATCAGACAACAGAAAATACTTCATATGGCTTAATATTAACAAAGCCATATGTTAGACCATTGCCTCCCAGTTACCTTGATGAACGATACATAAGCATGCCAAAACGTAGAAAAACTTTGACTGATAAAGTAGATGCTCATTCTGAGCAGGATAAAATTTGTAGCAAATCACCAGAAAGATTTAGATGTGGCAACTGCCTGACCACCTACTGTAACTCAGAAGCACTTGAGGCTCACCTTGCACAAAAGAAATGTCAGACGCTCTTTGGATTCGATTCAGATGATGAAAGTAAGTCTTGCACTGTTTCTAGATGCATACATTTAGAGCAGGGGTGGGCAAAATACGGCCCATGGGCTGGATGTGGCCCACCAGACCGTTCTGTCTGGCCTGCAGGGTCCCAAAAAAAAAAAAAAAATTTTTTTAGAAAAGTGACAGGAGCCAGGGGCAGATAAATATTAAAGATGACAGGAATCAGAGGCAGTAGGACCCAGAGGAAGCCATGGCAGGCTCTTGCAAGAGCAGGACCCACCTGGCCCTACCCCCCCCCCCCAAGCTAGCCCCTGCCTAGCAGGGGTTTCTGGCCTGGGACCATGGGGATGTTTGTGGCTGCACCAGCATGGGAAATTCAGGTAAGAAGTGTGGGGGGAGGGGGGCGGAGGTAGGGAAGAACCATGGGGATTGCCCCAGTCCTCAGGGCTGGGCCAGCTCCTGCTGAGCCCCATGGTCTGGCCATGTAGCTGGGAGCTGACAGCTGGGCAGGAAAGCGGTGGTGGGGGTGGAATGAAAGCAAGCAGTATGTGGGAGCACAGACCCAGTGCCAGCAGGGCAGTAGGAGCACAGGGTTTGGGCTGGAAGGAGTCGGGCTGGGCTGGGCTGGGCTGCACCACCAGGTAGAGAGGGGAGCTGACCCGGCTCCATAGAGCCCCTGCTGGCCAGGACCCTGCACTCCTGCCATCCTTCTCTGGGCCCCGCTGGCACTTGCCCTGGATATTGGCATGGGCCCTGTGCTCCCACCTGGCTGCCACTGGCTCCCATGCACCTGCTCACTCTGAGTGCCCCTGCCCAAGCCCTGCATTACAGGTGGGGAGCAGCATGCAGCCCTGACCCTGTGTGCAACTGTGCTCGCCCATTCAGACTGAGCAACGGTGGTGGGGAATGAACTGGTGCTTGGTAGGGCTGTGCGAAATGCCATAGTTTCCTTTTGACATCCATTTTGCCCTTTTGAAGGGATATTGTTTCGTTTTGTCGTTTCGTTTTGTTTTGAAGCACTGTCCTGTTAAGTTTCATCAAAACTGTTTTGGTGTTTCAATTGTGTTTTGGATGTTTCACCCATAGGCTATAATGGGGAATCATGAGAGTGGCTGAAACTGTAATTTCCTGCCTCATCAGATGAAAATTGCAGGGATAGTAGCCCCTTCTGAGGGCATGAAGTCTGCCCAGTTTCAAGGAGAGAGGTTTCAAGGAAAATGCACCTCAAAATCTTGAAAGCAAAACTTGTGATACTTGCTGGCAACAGTAGCCTCCTGTCATCAGGTGCGCAGATCTGGGGGCCCACACCCCCGGGAGTGCTGCGGGGCTGTGCCAGACTCCTCTCAGGGGTGCAGGCTCCCGGATCTGTGCTGGATGACAGCAGGCTGCTGCTGCCACCTGGGGCCACCAGCCTGCACCCAGCGCTGCAGAAACCTGATACTGTCACTGGCCCCAGACAACAGCGGCAGCCTCCTGTCACCTGGCTTGCAGATCTGGGGGCCTGCACCCCAGAAGGGCTGCGGGACTGTGCCAGATTCCTTCTGAGGGTGTGGGCCTCCGGATCTGTGCTGGATGATAGGAAGCTGTGACTGCTGCCTGGGACTGGTGGTGGGCACAGCCCGCACCCAGCACCAAGCTCCATGGAGCTCAGCCTGGTGGTGGGAGGTGGTGCACAGCCCTGGCTCTGCCTGTCTCCCACCACTGGGCTGAGCTCCATGGGGCTGCGGAGCTGCTCAGAGTGCAGCCCTGGCTCTCCCCTGCCTTCCACCACTAGGCTGCTTCAAAACTCTAAATGTTTTGAATTCCCTCATTTAGTTTTGAAGCTGCTTCAAAGCTTTTTGTTCCATTTCAATTTTGCTGTTTTGAGCTCAAACCATGTAGAAACAGTTTCAAAACAAAACACTCGGTGAAATTTCGCACAGCCCTAGTACTCAACATAGGGGGAAAGTGCCCCCCCAGTGGCTGCCACTTCCTGCTGCAGCCAGTCGCACCCCATGTGGGGCTGTCCTGGCTCTCTGCCACATTGCTGGTGGCAGTGGAGAGCAGGCACAAGCAGCCCTGTATGGGCTCCGAGCAGTTGCAGCATGGGGGAGTGGCCACTTCTTCCCTGTGCTGAGCACCAATTTTTTCCCTGCTGCTGCTGCTGGCCTGGGCCCTGCACCAGCTCCAGCCTCGCCCATTTGAGGCTGAGTTGGGACAGCAGCAGCTGAGTAGGAACTGCAGCTCAGCACTGAGGAAAGCGCGGCCCCCCCTTGCCGTTGTAAGGCAATGTTGGCTGCGGCTGTGGCTGCTTGCCCAGAGGTCACATTGCGCTAGGCTGTGGTGTGGCTGCTTCACCACCACCACTGTGCTGCCTGTGGCTGCTCCAGATGGCCAGTGCTGCTGCTCTGTGGAACCAGCTCAGCTCCTCCCTGTCCCTTCTGGTGCAGCCCAGACCAGCTCATACCCTGTGCTCCTACCACCCCACTTGGGTCCTGAGATATTGGTGCAAGTCCTGTGCTCCTGCTCACTTCCACTCCCCCCGCTGCTTTCCCCACTTTTTCCTGCCTGCCGGCTGGCCACTCTACACTACATGGCTCCTATATCCACATATCCCCACAAACTCCCATATGTAATCACTTCTGCATATGCAGCACAAATGCACACAAATCAGGACAAAATATATTTTTTAATTAAATTAAAATATATTATTTTGGGTGTTTGATTTTTAGTATGTAATTAGTTCTGTGTGTTTTCCCTCTGAGCTGGCAAACCCTTTTCCCCAAAGTAGTACTACTTCCAGGGACAAGGAGAAGGATTTCCGTGGCAAAGATCAGCGGTTAGGGGCAGGATTTCTGGTCCCAAGGTGACTGCCAGGGAGTAGGGCACCTGACAAGGGGCAGGGCTACCCATGCAGCACTCAACAGCCTACCAAAACTCACTAAGTGGCCCTCTGCCCAAAATAATTGCCTGCCCCTGATTTAGAGGGAGATGCCAATGAAAAAGGAGTAGTCCTGGAAAGCAGCCAGATAGAAAGGCAGAACAGCTGTAGATTAATACCACCTGTAAGCAAATTGAATGTGCTAGAATTTACCAGGAGGAATATAGTTGGAATGATTAGTAATACTTTTGGGGAAAAAAAGAGAAAAATATTCTATTAAACCAGAAGATAAGCTCAGCCCAGCTAAATGTTTAGGAAAAGAAATGAAAGGTAAATAAACAGACAGCTTTGATGAAAGAGCCTTCATGAAAGACCTGGTGGGGTACTTTATGCCTTTTCTCCTTCTACACTGAAATGAGGCAATTTGATCAACTTGTGCAAAATTTCAAATTAAAGCATCATTTGTACAAGATCAAGATAAAAAGTAACCAACATGATCTATTTTACAGGTGCCTGATTAAATGTTGTGGGAAGATGCATCAAGCTTGGAGTGGTGTGAGAAAACACTACATGAAGAAGCATCAGTTTGCTGCTTCCCAGTTGGCCTTAATCATAAAGCAGTCTCAAATTACTAAAGAAACACATGACCTTGATAAAAGACAAAGCACATTTTCTAGACAGAACTCACAGAGGAGTAGTGGGAGCTGTGCAGATTTTGAGTCCAGAAAGGTTACTACAAAGTCCCCAAAGTACCAGTTATCCAGACAGCCACAAATTCCTAATGTATGATGGAAGGACAGCAGCACAATGTGTCCAGCCTGAGGGCTTAAGAAAACTAATACAGTCAGCTGGGCAGAAACAAGAGAAGTGGTTTATTGCCTTATGAAAAAAGCATCTGATACCTGTGCAACTGGCTTAAAATGCCATGTTAAAAAGAAAACCGTTTCCTCTCCATGCATGTTCAAAGGATGGCCCTTCACCTTATCAAAAATAGGTGATTTAGAGAAAGACATTGTTAATTGTCATGGTATGGAGAAAAAAATGATAGCTGAAACTTATTTTTATTCAAAGCTGGGTTCTCTTAATCCTTTTTCCACTAAAAAGAATGGAGCTTATTTTACAGAGTTATATTCAGAATCCCAAATGAAGTGTGGTGAGGAAAAATGGAGATGGACAGCACTGTCAAGTTGCCAAAAAAAATGTTCATTGTATGCAAGGGAGAATGTTTTGGTATGACATTAAATGCGTCAGTTGTACAAGTTGCGCTTAAGAAGCCTTTTTCAAGTATATGACAAAACGACAAATTACTCCTGGAAATTTTAAAATGAAAAATCTCTAAAAGGCACAGAGAGACTCAATATCAGTAATACTTATACAGCTTGTACAGATACTAACATGCAGGTTGAGACCTAAACAGTGAAGGCATGCACAATGTGAAGATTGGTAAACTTGAGCTTGAGTATAAAGTTAAGTTAATATTATGCAAATATAAAGGTCCTTCAGCTGTTAATATGCCTGAAGAGAATTTGAGAGCTGATTTTTCTATAGAAACAGGATTTAAATGAATACAAAACAAGACTCCAGAGGGCAAGGCAAAATAGAATGTTATTTAGGAGAAATAGATCAGGAAGCAACTTCTGTACACATGTAACATCAGCTAGTGATACATTGCTGAGTTTTGATTTACCAGCTAATGGTCAGTCATCTAATGAAGGGATGGGAACATGTAAGAGTGCAGCCTGAAAGCACATTACAACTCCATCTAGTTCCTATTGAAAAGGTGGCAGTTTTTACTAGAAACCAATCCAGGAGTCTGGCAATTAAAATGAAATTCAGTGTTAAGTACTGGGGCCAACAACTCGCTGTTGACAGAAATGACACCTGAGAGAGGGTCTGTCAGGATAAAAACTGCTATGCCTTCATCAGTATGTAACCGATCTCAACATAGGATATCCAAGAAATGAAATGCTGCTGCAAGCGTTCTTCAAAAGACAGTGTGGCAACTCCTCAGATTGTCCATTGCAGTGCACATTTACCCTCTAACAATTAAACTTGATTTTTGTAGTTGATACAAAGTTTATTTCAATCCCTGCCTGGTGCATTTAGCTAGAAGTTTGGATGTATTTATAGGGATAAAAGCTATACCAAACAGTCGATACTTAACAGTAAGATAAGCCAACACGCAACAGCTGTCCCTGGTCCATTAATTAGCTCCCTGAATGCTTTATCACAATGCATGTACAGCATAGGGAGGCAGTCAGTCAGCTCCCTTACCCAAGAGATGTGAGGACTAATATGACTCAAAATTTAACAGATCCTTTAGGCATATCTTAATTGTAGCAACAACTCACTTTATGCAAACTAAAGGGTTTCATTGTGAAATGGGCTTTAAAATATTTCTGGCACTTGAAACTCAATAGTTTAATAATGCCTCTACTAGTCATCCTCTGTGAAATCAAATATGTGTTTGTATTACTTCTCCCTCCTTTTTCCCCCTCCCTTGGAGGAAAGAAAGAATGCTAATTCAGATTCTTGCTTTTTTTTGACTCCTCAAAAGTTAACTAATTTCAATTTAGCCCCAAGTAAAAAGGTATAAAATTATGATCACAGCTCTGTGTGCATTACATTAATACCAGTGTCTGGGCCATTTTTAGAGAGATCTGCATGACATTTGAGGCACCAAAGAATGTTTTGTTTTGTTTTTTGTTTTTTGGTTTTTTTGTTTTGCATTTACAAAATACTAACTGATAAAGTGCATCACATATATATATAAATAAATAAAACTCTTAGAGGGTTTTTTCTTTCTCTCTCTTTTGTTTTTTTTTCTTCAAAAAAAAAAAAAAAAAAAAAAGAGTGGGAACCTAGCCAGTCAAATGCACTTCAACATTTCCACTTGCTTACTCTAATGTTCTTGTCTAAAGTGCTGAGAACTGGATTGCCATGTTTTGGCATATTCCAGGCTCTGCTTTTTCTTTGCTTTACTATGTTGTTAAATCTAGTTACATGGCTTACATAAGTTTGAGGAAAATCAGTTAATTTTAAAATAATAAGTTTAAAAAAAAAAAAAACTTTGGTCAGTAGGTATCAAAACATTTATGTATGAAATCTTAGGTGTACTTTAATCTTTGGTGCTTTTTTGCCTTTTTCTAAAGCTCCATGTGTTTGAAGATGCTTTAAAAACATGACTGAGATTTGTATTTTCTTTGGTTTTAAAGTGTGTAAATACCTGCATCTATGTACATGCATAAAACTGTGACCATAATTTTTTCTACCTGTGTTTTGAACTTGTTTTTGTTTGGAGATGCTTTTCTTGGATGCCAGCATTTGTTTATACTACATGTGTTCAGTATATATGGTTTCTGAAAAATCTGGATTTATTTCACTTAAGTGAATAGAAACTGTCACCTACTGGACATCAGAAATGCATTAAATTGACTCAAGGTAGCAAGTGGCAGGTAGCATTTTTTTTGAGTATTGGCTTTAGTTTAAAAGATGTTTCCCTTTCTGTAAAACGCTCACTAATACCTGTTGGTGGAGTATTAAACAATTGTAATTTGAAGAAAAATAACCTTCTAACTTGATTTATAGGATTGTTGCATACAAGATGCTGTCCTATATTGAGTTTGTACCTTTATGTTTTAAAAAGGTTCCAAGTCAAAGACTTAGATTATTTTCCCAAGCTTAAGCATCATGTCATGTGTATTACAATACTTTGAGACTGTGGCTTTGATCCAACAAAGTACTTAGCTATCTGCATAAATTTAAGAATGTGCAAGTCTTTTGCTGAAGCTGAGTGCTTATACACCCAAGGTTACTTATGCAGTTAAATGCTTTTCTGGATCAGAGTCGCTGCACCTTTTTGTGCTGATTATATTTTAATCTTGGTCCTCCAAGTGGATGTAACTTGGCTTTAGACTTTATTAGTTTTTAGAGGCCATCTGTTACTATCCAAAAATGATTCATTATAAAGGTCATGTAAATTTGGATTTTTGAAAGTTGCTGCTTGCTAGGCACCCTCCACAAACAGTTTGGCAAAGTAGGTTGATAATGGTCATATCTGTGGGGAAAGGTCACTGGTACTTTGGTTATTTAGCCATATTCATAAAAAAAAACAACAACTATAAATTGTATAGTTTGGATAATTTATAACATTAAACTTGTGATTTTTAATATCACACTGAAGGTTCAGCTGTACTCATTTATTTTATTGTTTAACACCAGTGGTATGGATAAAAGACTTAAAGGGGTGGTAGTGTTATTTTTTAATTTATTTGGTACTGTATAACACCTGATTAAATGCAGTGTATGCATTTTGGGGACTCTATGTTAATTTGTAAAAGCTATTAAAAGTTCAGCAAGAAAGGAAATTTGTGCTTCCTTGTTGAATGTTAAATTATTTTACTTTGCATTTTATATAAGAGTACAAATTAAAACTGAGCCATCAAACTGCAATAAATCAACAGTAGTGTTTCATTTTAAAAACCTTTTTGTACTGTACATAGATTTGTTCAATAAAACATTGTCTTTGTTGTTAATATTAAGTGATCTTGTTATCTTTTGACAAATCTACCTGATGTAAACAACCCCAGTATTTACCCATTGCAATACCTGTTGGGTAAGTGGTATGATAATATATTGCATAATATAACTAAATGGCTCTTCTGATGTTCAAAGTATATATGAATGGAAATCCAAGAAACAATAGACTATTGTGCAGATTTAATCCCTAGGTGTGGTGCATAGTATTGAAAAATGGTACTGCATATAATGAGTTGGGTTATACTAATCAGGCTCGTGTAAGATTCTCTTGCCTGCATGCAGAGAGTTAAAGGTTTGTTAAACAACTAAAAGAGGTTAGGCAAAACTAAGGTACAGGTTAAATCCTTGATAAACCAGTAGGGAAGCCGTTTATTAGGAAACACTCCCGACTGTCTCAAACTAATCTAATCTAAGCACCCTTTACTCCTGTCAAGATTAAATATAGGATGAAAGGGTAGGGGCTAAACTTCAAAAAAAAGCTCTCCATGAGGATGGGGCAGGCTGTTGATGCAATGTCAGTAGAATCTCTCTGGGGAGTGAGGAAAGATATAGGGATGTGGATCATGCTGCTGATGGAGCTGCCTTCTGCCCTGCAGCCAAAGACAGAAGTTGCTCCATTGGGGGGATCTTTACCAAAGTTTACAAGACCTAATTATAGATTAAGAGAAACATTTGAACAATTTTTAAAATTTCTTTGCTATGCTATGCTGTATATGTTTGGCTGAAGGGTCATTTTGCTGACAAAAGTCATATTTTTGAAGGAGCTGATATCACATTAAAATAATCCAAGTGGTATCATCCAGCTATAAAGAAAAGAGTATCATCTCACTGCTTAAATGTTAGTCCTTTGAAGCAGTAAATTCTGAAAGGGTTAAAAAGTATCTTCCTAGTTTTACTTCCAGCAGGATTCATGCAAACTACTATCCTATAATTTAAAACAGTCATTTCTCTAAGGGGGGAAGATGGAATGCATTTAGTCTAACACTAGTATCAGGCTGTTTATAAAGATGTAGCACTGGGAAAGTAGCACTTGAAGTGAACTTAAAATACAAGAATGTGAGATGCAACACACAAGACTGCGAACTAATTGAATATTTTTTTCTTTAAAGGTCTGGATTACAAAATATTTCCTTCAATATCCCCCCCCCCCCCACACACACACACACACACTCTCTCTCTCTCTCTCTCTTTCTCTTTCTCTTTCTGGGTAGGCTGTGCACCCCAGTTATGGAACTTCAGCAATTCCTGGGAGTTGCAATTTAGTCTTTTTAAACTAATACTCAGCCCATCAGGCATGGGCTGGAGAGATGCTTTTCTTCTCACAGATGCTTTTCTTCCAGACTTTCTCGATCTTAAAAATGTTGTTGATTACAAATGATAATCCATTGCAAACTGTTGAATTGTGATTTCCATGTAATTTAAGGTCTTGAAATTTTATTTGCTCCTCGTTTCACATAATACTGATACTTCCCTTAACAAAGAAGTGGGGCTGTCAGGTATAAGGACAACACACCCTGTTCACTGGATATTATACATATGTATTATCTGAAACACTTATCAGAATTGTCATGCAAATATTTAGTTAAATAAAGTAGGCACAAATTAAGTTTACAGTAAAACATGAAAAGCTACAATATACCTTGGGTTCTTAGTTCTCTGAAAATTTCAGAAATCAGGCACCCTGTGATGAGAAGTTCAGTAAATTTTTCTCAGTTTTAACCATCATAAGTTTTGTTTGTTTGTTTTTTGTTCCCCCCCCTTGTCATTTACCTATTTAACAGATTAGGGGAACTGTGAAGTGTGATTGAAAAATATCATTAATGTTGCTATTGAGAGTTCCAAAATGTAGGGGGCAAGGGGATTTTGGAAGCCTGGGGAGATGCAAAGGTGGTAGGGTTCTCAGGGAGTGGACCTCTTTGCCACTAGTAAGGTAACAGTTAGATGCTGAGGTTGAGGAATGTTGCAACAGGGCTGTCAGTTGATGTAGCTCAGAGAGGAGAGAAATGGCTTTGAATGGACTATGTTTGGTACCATGTAAACAGCAAGCCAGACTAGAATTCCTTATATAAGGGGGGAAAAGCATTGACTGAAAAATACACTGAACATTGGAATCAAGAGGGCAGGTAAGAATGGAAGCTATGAAAAATTGTACAAAAAGTACATCTGAAGGGTTATTACAGTAACAAAGCTGGTGGAATTTTCCAGACAATACTTTACCAAGCTTTAATTTAGTGTGTAAGGAGAGTCAACATCCAGTGTTTCAGCCCATAAACTGATACCATTGACAGCTGATCTGTAAAACAAGCTCTGGAGAAATTCCATGTAGGGAAACAGTAATAATGAGCATGCTAATGTAAACCCAAGTGTGATTTAAATGTTTGCCTGTGTTCTATACTGAAATGTTGGAACTAAGCCAGCTGTGCCAAATTTTAAGTGCAGTGCTTGCTTGCCCATATGACTCTGAAATAGGTGGTGATCTGTATTTTATTGTTTCAGTAATTTTAATGTCCAGTGTGCTGCGCAGTTTCAAAATGGCAAGGCTTATTGTCTTGTCTGAATCAAAGTGGATAATTTCATTCCCAAACGGTTACTGCTAAATGGATGTGGTAGGACTAAATCTGTGACTCATACACCTATGCATATTACTTGATGTCTCCGGAGGTGGGGAGAAATTATACACATTTGACCAAAGATAATATTTGGGACCTCCCTTTTATTCTCATGAATTGGTATCTGTAAGTCCATCTCTTCTCTATCAGTGTTTGGCCTTTATACTGTTAACAGAAGTAAGGAACAGTTAACTGTTCAACCAGATACAAATTTGAATTAAAGCAGTGCAAATTCTAGTTACTCTTAAAAGCACAGCTGTACTTCTGAGTTTCAACACAGTGGTGTTAAAACTCCTTGTGTCTACAGGCTAATAATTTTTCAAATGTTTCACCTTGCAAAATGCAACTTTTCATTCTTGGTCAGTGGCCCTTTTTTTTTTTTTTTAATGGAAAGTTTGTAAAATCCCTGTAGCCAATTTTCAGTTATGGGAATATGGAAAATAAATACTTTTATAACGTTAAAAAGAAAAAAGGTTAAAAGCCTGCCAAAAAACAAACTAAAGTTAGTTACTTGGTAATAGAGTTGTTTGGATAAGAAATAGTGCTTTTGCTTCCACTAAAACAAACATTTAAATAGTTATAAACACTAGAAAAATATTTCTAAAAATATTTTTAATTGATTTGATTTGAAGTACAGTTCTTTCCCAAAAATGTCCTGTATCAAAGGTGAGAAATGTGTGGATGTGACTATATCAGTTCACTTAGTTACCATGAACTCCAGAAATGTTTGAATGATACAATATTCAGAATTTTTTGCAGTGATTACGCAAATCTTAACAAGGAGCAGTTAAATGCCAATATTACTAAGCATAGACTATAGTTAAAATATTTTTGATGTGCAGTAATCTAATACAATCTTGAGTGTACAAGGTTCAGTGTAATCATCAGGAAATACGATAATCAGATTCTCAGTATAATTCACTTCTTCTGAATCTGTCCCTTCACATTATACAGCAAAAATATTTTCCGTAATATAGAACTGCTGTTGAAACCCACTCTATGATAGTCTTAAAAGCTGCATAGCAGTTCACTTTGTATGTATGCTGGGTAAATTGCAATTTCAATACCCCTTTGACACTACTTTAGCTGAATTAAGTGTAAACTTAAATGAAGTGAGGATACTACCTAGCAAACGCTATTGTATTTATTTTTCATCCTTATATTTCAGCTGCTCGTAAGCTTATCAGGCACTTTGCTTAAGGAAGAATTTCCTTCTGCTGTCACCTTTTTCTGACTTGAATTTGCAAGCAGAACAAAAGCCATGTCCCTGTTCAACTGCTGTGATGTTCAGACTGAAGCTGCAAGCTTCCCATGTGATAGTTTAATAGAAGAATCTAAAATTTGCTTTTTCCTATGTTCTCTGTGTACAATCAGTATTTTCTGATTGCTTTGTCTAACTAAGCTCAAGATTAGGGTCTAGTCTATACAAGGCTGTTTGTTCAGAAATGGATATAGAGTTAGAGTAGTATTGTGTGTGATGAAGATGCTTCTATCAGTATATCTTTTTGTGTAAATTTATGGTAATAAATACCTTTATACCACTCTGGCTAGGATATGCATGCTCTGAAAATTAGGATATACAAGCTCTGTGTATATGAGGATTCATACGGGTGGGCATATTATGCTTTTCCTGAAAATGAAGTTACATAACAATTATCGTGCACCAAGCTATATTTTTAGGTATACATTTTTACTGCTTGTAATATCTTGAATTCAATATTTTTGTCGAGAACCCCAACATTTCTTCCAGAAAGACTTCTTTCTGGAACCTGCACACATGGAGCATTTATACATGTGCTCCAGGAAAGGAATTTTAAATACAGCGGCTCAGACAGCCACTCTAAAGCACCTGGAGCACCTTGTGTATCAGTATTTTAGTGCTTAAAAATGGTGGTGGGGGCACTTTTAAAGCTTGTTGAGTGAGCTTTAGAAAAAGTGCCCCCTCCACCATTTTTAAGTGTGGGGACATTGACGCACAAGACAATGGAGTCTGCTGGAGCACAGTAGTTACCATGCTATAGCAGACACGATTAATTGAGTCTGCTCTGACACATTGTAATTATAGTGCATCAGAGCAGCCTTGCTGTTTGTGTATAGGTGCCCTTGAAGTTCAAGATGAAAAAGAAAGTTTTTTTTTGTTATTAAAACAGTAATTGCAAAACTCAGTTTATAATGGAAAGTAAGTAAAAGCATTGGCTCTTGAATTAGAATAATCTCCCCGCAGTACATGTATACTAAACCACCTAATTCATGTGAAATGTGACCAATATCTTACTTAGCAATGGAACTCTTAACTTTTGTTGTTTTGACCATTGTCCCTGATTTTTTACTATTGTGTATGGCAAAGAAGAGTATATTCATACAGTACCCTATACCAGGGACCTCTATAGCAACTTGAAAGTGATATACATTAAGAAATAATAAATAAAGTAGGTTAAATAATGTAGAGATGTACAGTACTTTGTTTTTTTTTTTACCAGGAAGAAAGTTGCAAGCTGAACTGGTAGAATAAACTGCTTATAATGCACTCTACTTTTATATTTTGTCCTTGTTTCTGAATGACTTTCATTAAAGTCACTGTCTGGTTTGTGTCTCCTTTGGAAGTTCATACCCAGCAGAATATAATTATGCCTTGCACTTCCTTAGTGGTTTCACTTATCTGGTAGGGCAAATACTATGACCAAGGAAACACAATTAAAATGCCACTGTGTAGTGGAGGGTGCACCCTTGCCTGCATGCGGACACAACTCCCTACGAGCCTCACAGTTAGCTTCCCACTGACAGCTTCCAGTGGTAGGATCTCTGCTACACGCCAACTTTATGGAAATGGCAAATTTCTCCCTAGCTTGCTCCTGCGGCCGTACAGCTAAGGGCAAGTAAAACTCTGGGGGATCTGAACCCCATGTCTCAAGACTTGAGCCTGCACCTAGGATTCCTGCCAAAAAATGTGGAAGTATCTCAAGCCCCAGGCTGAAAAGCTTGGGGTGGAGGATACTTGCTGGTAGTAAGGCCACATATGGTTTTTGAATGATTCAAAGGGTTTAGGACTGATCTGGCTATTTTGATGGGATGCATGAAAAATTTTAATTAAAACTTTTTATTTCAATGATGTCTAATTTCAAAATTAACCACTCAGCATACTGAGATGACAAATGACAGAGTCAAGTTACACAGATATATTGCTTTCCTAAAAACATCAGTTCACAACTCTCTTTGCTCTAAAGAAGATTAGCAAGCTATCAGAGCGTGCCCTATTTATTAAATATTGAATGCTGGTCTCAATAAGAGAATGCTAGAAATGCAAAGGAAACAAAGCAAAAATGCCACTTAAGGGAAACCTGGGTTTGGGGGGGTTAATTTTTTTTAAGGTTGGTTAAATAAATTCATGCCAAACTTCATACCTATACATTTTGGTTCATGTATACTTAGCATAAATGACCAATTTAATCTACAGCATATGATGGAAGCAATGGACTAACACCCAGGTTTCATAGTTTTTAATAGCTAATTAACTCAGTTTGCATTCTGAGAATGAGAAAACACTGCCGAAATTGGATCCTAAGCTTAGTGGCAACCTTTGTCATTGGTTTTATATCTTTGGTCTTTTGGCAAGGTGCAAGACCCCCCTGTTTTCAGATGACATTTCTCCAACTTCCCTGCTTTCTGACCTGTGATTAACTCAACTTCCATGCAAAAGGGAAAAGACAGACAAGAATGTTGCTTGCTGATTGCTTTCAAGCAATCTAGTGTTAGGTGGATCTTATGCAAACACAGTAACTACCCAAGATGTAACTTGGCAGCTTTGGTGAGAGGATGGTAATACCTGATAAGGTATAGTAACTTCTGGAAGCATGGGAGCCTATCTCTGAAGAACAATTTTTGAAATGGCTAAATGATAAAAGCTTAACATGTTCCAGGTATGCTGTATTTCTGAATGGTTGTGATGACTCTTGGGTACGCTCCAGAACCAAGGAGGATATCTCAGAGGAGGTTCTACATCTTGTTAATACTGTAGCTCTGTCCTTCCTCCTCCTCAAAAAAACCCTTCTGCTATTCCTCAATTCACCTGATAAGAAAACAATGGTATGAAAAGAAATGCATGTTCTTGGTTATTGTATTTCATCTATGTGAAACATTTGGCTTTCAAGTCATGACTTGTACTTACAGGAAGAATCTAGTACCCAGCCCCCATCCTATGCACTATATTTCTCTCTTTAAACACTAGCCATTCTTCTTGGTTTTGGTAGCCAGGAGCCTACTATGAGACAGGGAGTCCTGAGACACTATTCTGTAGGCAGTGATGGTTTAAGTCTGGTTTAAAACAGCCCCCAACTTGAAGAGCTTATACCTTTGCTGAGACACAACCCACAAGGGCATTCAAGGAGGAGCTACAAACAGCCCCAAGGGACTGGCCATATAGTTTCTACAAAAATTGCCATTATGTGCAGGAGTCCTCTTAGACGTGAACTGCTGGGGAAGAATATGAAAGTAGAGAGAATAACAGCTTTGCAGGCGTACAAGAAAAATGGATGTGTAGGAGGCAGGTGGATCTATACCTGCTAAACTTACCCTGGCAGGACGAGAGATGTCCTAAGCCGAGGTAGGAAGGCAGGGAGAGAAGATGGATGCTCTGCACTGACAAAGGTAGACCCAGTGCTCTTCCAGGCCCTAGCAGCTATAAAACTAGAGGTCGGGACGGATGGACGGCTGTCCTTTACTAACATAGGGCTGGAGCGACGGACGGCTGTTCCGCTCCAAGGCCGGGAGGGCTAGGCGGGCGGACAGATGTTGTGGGGAAAGGAGGGAATGGGATGGGTGTGCGGACCCACAGACAGCCGTGGACGGCCGGACGGAAGCTGCCCGGCAGCCACGCCCCAAGCCGAGGGGCGGCGCAGCCCTGGCGTCACACTCAGGCCGGGCTGACGCGGCCCCTAGCAGGCCTTGCCCCGGCACCGGCTCCCCGCCGTGCCCCTTTCCTGCCGCTCCGCTTGCTGCGGCGCCGGCCGCGGCTGGCGTCTTAAAGCGGCGCGCCGGAAGCGGAAGTGTCCTCCCGCGGTTGCTAGGGCTGTGGCGGGGCGCGGCAAGGAAGGGGGTAGGGGAAGATGGCGGGACTGGGGCTGAGCTCGCGGGAGCAGGCGGGCTGCCACGGCCTGCTCGACCTGCTCAGCACCGACGATCTCCTGGCGCTGTCGGACACAGTCACTAACCGCCTGGTGCTGCCCGAGTCCCGCAAAGGTGCGGGGGGAGTGTTGTCGTTGACGTAGTGAGGTGGGGGCGGGGCTGTGGGGGCCGCCGACGCGGTGACGTGGGGACGTTCGCGGGGAAGGGCTGTGTCAGTTTTCCTGGGCTCTGCGGTGCCGCTCTTCCGTGATTTTGCCTGCACGGGAAGGAGAGAGAGTCGGGCAGGGAGATGTGCACCAGCTCGGGCTCGTGTTGCTGCTTCATTTTCCGGCCTGAGCTACTTGTGCTGTTAACTCGGGAGGGGAAACCAGGCACAGTCCAGCCTTACATGAGTTATTGCCTGGTAGGGCAGCCCCTGATTTCTGCACCTTCATCCCGTACTTTGTGAACTCTGATCTTGACATGCACGCACATTTCAGGTTGCTGCCTGTTACATGCCTGTTACCTGAAGTGCATTTGTGTACTCAGGCCCAAGTTAAAGGAGCCTTAAATCATGGCTGTGCTTCACATTCATCAGCTTAGATTCTGCATTATAAGTCCATGTCTTCTAGAAAGTTGTCTTGCTTACATTTTGGAAAGTTTTTTATGCTTTTTTTTTTTTTATTTTCAAGCTGATGTGCCCCACTGAGGGTCTTGCTCAACTTAATTTTTGTATATATTTTTCATTTTCTTTTGAAATGGAATTGAACTGGTAGGCATGTAACACTAGCTAAAACTGGAATGGACTGGGCTTAAAGGCCAATGTTCAGTCTGTATTACAGTGGTTGCCAAACTTTTTTTGGTGCAACCTGCTGCTGGGAGCAGAGTGCAGCAGCTCGGGTGGGGGAGCTCCCGGCATGCGGCGCGGTTGGCATTGCCCCTGCAACCCTCATTTGGGTCCCAACCTGAGGTTGGGAACTGCTGCTGTATTATCTCCTAACTGAAGGACCGTTTCCTGCAATCTAGTATTTCTAATATCAAGTTGATTACTTTAAACTACCACCTTGCTACTAGGCACAGTGGCTCTCCTTGACTTGGTTTGTTTGTTGTACGCACAGAACATTTATTTGTACTTCCATCAACCTTCTTGATCTTTTAGTGCTGTCAAAGACTAACCTCACTGGCCACACCCAGATGAGTGGAAACATACGTTTCCCCAGGGACACACTTTGTGCCACTTGTCCCTGGGAAATGCCTGTGCCATGAGTGTTCTGGTGTGTGGTAGGTTACCCCAGGTGGGGTAGGGGAAGCTGGGGCCAGCAACCTTACCTAGGGCCCTGGGTGCCTCCAAAAGCTGCAGCCACAGTGTTCCTGCAGCAGAGAATCTGGCCAGCAGCTAGAGTGTGGCTCAGGCTGGCCAGGCTACGGTTTGGAGCAGCACTTGCTGCCACCATGAGTACCACTTTGCTTTTTAAGGCGCAGATTTTTTTAATCCTGAGATCTCTTGGGGTCAACACCCTTCCCCCCATGCTGCAAAGTAGTACAGGGAGCACCTGCATGCGTTGTGTGTGGCACTGTGGACGGGTCTGCAAAGCCACATTCTGGATGTGGCCACTGAGTGCATTTTACTACTTACTGCCAGTAGAATTACCAGGTTGTGACTCTTTCATCTTCATTGTTGAATGTCCCTTACTCCCTGCATCAGCTTTTCCTTAAAAAGTCCCATTTTGAATAAGCAGGACTGACAGTTAACCAAAATGTTGTGATCTGTATAACTGGATCAAATAAATAGGGAACTTGGTAAGAGCAAACAAACTTTAGAAGATTATCTTGGTATTGTAAAGGACTTTGTCACACTAACAACACAGAAAAGCATCTATTCAGGAAAAATAAAAAGCTTGGCTGTTCAAGTCGCCCATAAGAGAACTTATATTACTAAAGTCTTCTCCTTGACTACATAGATCGCGACAGGAGAGACCGCTTAAATTTCTACAAAATTAATTGTTAGGGCACGCTGCACTTTTGTTAGATTCTCTGTACATGAAATAAGTGGTTTTTAGGCATTTCCTGAAGTGGTTGGAGTATCAATGTTTAGTACCACATTAGTCATCTCCATTTGGAAGTGTCAAGAAAAATATGCAGGATAAAGGTTGTGTGTCCTTTTTGACCTTCTCAAATAGTAAAAGCCTCTGGTAGTCGGTAGTATGTGGATATCCAGAAGTAAGTAGTTGTTCGTGCTTCAAAACCTGTATTGCTCAGATTCCTCAGCCAAAGTGCTTGATCAGGCTTATGCTGTTTTTTCAAGCCTTTTTTCCACAGCCTGTATGCAACTCCGTCTTGTCTGATTTGAGCATCAAATTGCTCATCCAAGCTTCAATCCCTGTTTTAGGCTTCTTAGTTTACGAATAGGTTTCAGACTTTGCATGCAGCTTATTGAATGACCCTAATGTATTATAGGCGTGAGTTTGAGATGTTGACCATCAGCAGTGATAAAAATGTGCAGATATTTAAAATGTTTAAAGTGGAGTGAGAGGTTGAACAGATTTTGTCTTTAGGAGAAGCATATACTAACTCAACTCTTTCATTTTCAGAAGCCATTCATGCCATTTTAGTTTACAGTCAGAGTGTAGAAGAGCTGCTGAAGCGAAGGAAAGTATGTCGGGAGATAATTTTTAAGTACCTGGCACAACAAGGAATTCCGGTGCCTCCTTCTTCTGAGAAACACCAGCTCATCCATTACGCAAAGCAGTACTGGAACCAGCAGCTGTCAGATAAACCCTCAGAAAGAGAGGATGTTAAATTCGATAAAAAGGTCAGTGGTCTCTTCTGAGGGACCTAGGAACATTTAATACTGCAGAACACTTATGCTTATAAGTATTTAAATTTATCTGATAAACTGAATGTTTCTTTTTAAAAAAATGTTTACACTGAATAGGAGTCTTGGCTTGGGCTGGGTATGTACGTCCAGATAATCATGAGAGTTCTCCCAGGTTTGTTCTCCTGGTAGAAAATCTTACTCGGCAATGCCTGAATAGATATTCCAGTGCTGAGCCTTTGAAGAGCATAGTTTGCAGAACTGATGCTACACAGCCAAGGAGCCTCTCTGCATACATCTCAGCTTGTTCTGCAAGCTCCTTCAGTTTGCCTGGCGACAGATAGCAGCAGTGCACAAGGGCACCCCTCTCTTATCAGCATTTATAGACATAAAGTTTATCTTGAGAGAGTTGCTGCTCTCCCAGTAGGGGGGGAGGCAGTCTCCCACTGCTGCTTGCATCCCAGGAGGCCACGGGGGGGGAGGGAGGGCACGCGCCCCCCAGATCTGGGCAGGGCGGGCTGCAGCCGGGGCTGCGCTGGGTTCTTCTCGGCAGTGCTGGTCTCAGAGTGGGCACCGGCGGCACTGAGAGGATGCTGCATCTGCCCCAAATTTCGCTGCTGCTTCATTCCGAGTGCCACCACCACCAGCTGTGTGATGTAGCCCCAGCTAAGCACCCCGCGTCCACCCATGTGCCAAGAAGAGCCAGGGCAACTGGCAGTAGCAGTACTGGGAGCAGAGCAGCAGCAAAATTTGGGGTGGATCAGCATCCTCCTAGCA
>NW_017729032.1:255010754-255028080 GCF_001723915.1 Gavialis gangeticus | reverse complement strand
CATGAGCCATGGCTCTGCCTTCTGCTCCACCTGGGCAGCACCTGCCCCCTCCCTCACTGGGGGGCATTGATATGACCCTTCCCTCGCCTTCCACCACACCAGACTCACCAGCTGGAGGCAGCTGTATTGGATTGGTATTGGATGATATGCTTCCTTAAATATAAGCTTTCAGGATCAGCCCCAAAAATCTCTATTGGTGCACCCCTGCTAATAACACTGTGCAGTAGTGTATTATCACAGTTTTTACCTGGCATACTACTGTGCAGTGTTATTAGCTTACTGTGCAGTAAGCATCTTGTGTAGGTGCACCCAGTGATTAGACAGCTTCTAAAGAATCAAATACTAGTTTTAGTAGCTTTTTCAACACTGGCTAGTCTTGGTTTTGCCAAACTAAAAAATACTTGATATAATCCTTTTTTGAGGATTTGCATAAAATAAGAGTTAAGGAGGTCTTCTTGTCTATATTTTCTCTCTACTTGCTGTGCAAATGACCTCTAAGGGTCCAAAAGATGCAGTCTTGCTGGGCAGCCTCAAGAAAATCATCCTCTGGGCCAGTGTATTATTAGTTTGTGGGGAGGGGAGGAGTTGGTACTTTGTTGCTTCTTACCCAGTAGTCTTGGAAGGGCTTTGTGAAAACACCCAGTGCCACTCCTCACCTGTAAAATGGGAAATTAGAAAAATAAGTGATTTTCCGAAGATGTGCAGCAAACGGAACAGAGAATCTAGTTCTAACGTAGTCTTGTGCTCTTTTGTTTGTCTCTGCTGTCTTGAGATTTTAAACAGGTCTAACTCCTTTTGTGCAAGGAGCTGTTCTAGCCTTTCAGACTATTTTATAGTTGATGGCAGGAAGTGCAAATGTCTGACGATTGTTTTAAAATATTTTTCCCCACAGATTTAGTGCTGGTGAAAGGGTCCTGTAACAACAGTCTTGGACCCTGAAGTATTCTTTAGCTTTGGAGCAGGTGCGTGCACAGCCCTACAAATAGCTGTGCAACATTTCCTTTCCCATCTCCTCAGTGTGTCTCAGCCTTATCCTGTAAGAGTAACTCATGGTGTGAGGGGAAATTCAGAATCCATGACCGTATATAATGGTACCTCTTTTATACAACAAACAACAAAGGTGTGAGCTGTACCATTGGCTTGATACCTGTGTAGCAATAGTTTTGGTTGCTTGGGTGTCTTGCACAGGCTGCAAGCAGGTGTGGTGAATCTTGAAGTCACTGTTGAATTAGTGAGTTTGGGGTGAGATTCACTTCTTTTTTTCTTAAGCTTTTTGATTTGGGAATATTTCAGGAAAGTGTTGAACAGGAAACCATTTTTAGTTCACAAAACTATCTTGAGCTGTATAAAACTGAACTGTGTACATTAACATAAAATCTTGCTGTGTCTAAAAAATGTTTTGCTTGATTGCAGATCGATGGGCAGAGACAAAAGCAAGAGGAAGATGACTTGCAAAGTCTGGGTGAAGAATTCTGCCAGTGGTTCTTCGACCTTTTGAACGCTCAGCATCCTTTCGGGGGACAACCAAAAGAAAGTTGGGGCCCACAGCATTTCTGGGAGGATGCCAAGCTGAAATTCTATTACAATACATTAGAACAAAGCACAGAAGAATATAATGGTGCAGAACTAGTCAGCCTTCGTTTACTCTCATTGGTGAAAGAAGAATATCTCTTGTTGAATCCTAACTTTGATGCTGGTGGACTGAAATGTGCAAAGTCTCCTCATGGGCTAGTAGTAGTGGCAGTTGCTGGCACAGTGCACAGAGGCAATATATGTTTGGGTGTCTTTGAACAAATCTTTGGACTCATCAGTTGCCCAGTTAGAGAAAATACTTGGAAAATAAAATTTGTGAATCTTAAAATCTTTGGACAGAATGCCCTGGAGCCTGGGACACAAATTCAAAAGCCTTCCATAAAGTTTGAGTCTAACCAACTACAGGAACTGTATGATGGAAAAGAACTGCATTTGATTGAAACTTATAAATTCTGAGCAGTGTACTTACAGAACTGGGAAAGAAAGGATTGTTTGAACAAAGAATACAGTGCTTGTTTAGTGCATACTTACACATGCAAAGAGTTTCTCTTTCTTGAGTCAGAATTGCTAAGTGGATGACAAGCCAAAGTACTGAGGAAAATACACTATGAGATTCCCTACTGTGTTTGGGTACTCGCTTTGTATACTAAAACACATTCAAAGAGTTACTTCAGGTTCAAGTAATTTTTTATTTGTTTGTTCGTTTTCCCCTTCTCTGTCTCCCACTTACAAAATGCATGGCAAAATTGGGATCTAGAGTTGTGGCATATTTGTACTGGATGGCTCAGGGACTAGTAGTAGCACATGGAGATTTTCCCCAGGCAACCAGTTCAAGTTGTACTAAGATGGTAACTGAAAAATATTGCCATTGCGTGGCTGCCCAAAATGAACTGGAATTCTGGGTCTAATTTCTTACTGTGCCAGTAACTACCTAACAAAATCAGTAGTCATGTTGGCAGGCTGTGGAGTAGTCAGATAGTTATGGAGGATTACTGTCTTCTAAAAGATATAAATACCATAATGGGTGATGTGGGAAACTGGCAGTGGTCTTGTCAAAGCTTTTCTTATTTTGAATCAAAAGTTTTCAGTGTTGCCACTTATTTTACAGTTTTCAATAGCATTTAATTCATTGCAGCATTAACCCCTTCATCTCCTCTCTTCCCTCCCAAAAAGGCTGCAAATTCATCCCTTTCCAGCGCTGACTCTTAGCAATTGAGTTACTTGCTGCATCTTCATGTGAAGCAAATGCTTTGATACTGTAATTTATTATTACTTTGTATAGTAGTTTACAGCAGAGGTTAATGTACTACTTTAAGTGATGATTTTTCCATATTGTTCCATATTGAATTCCATAAATTCAAGAATTGTATTCAGTTAGAGTTGCTTCAATACACTGGATATAAATCCATTTTTGTAATAGAAGGAAATTGGAAACTGAAGTGGAGCTTTCTCCAGGTAGGTTTGTGATATCCCTGCCAAGAGTAATTGCAATGAAAGAATACACAGCATCCAAAAACTTCTAGAATTCTTTTGCAAACAAGGAATTTAATGTTTTGTCCCCTTAACAAAAAAGAAATGTTGCAAGAAATATTTGAGTAAAGGGCAGTATTTTAAAATGTCTTCTGCTGGACTGCAGAGAAATTCAGGATTTATTGGTTACTAATTTATGACAAATATAAACAGCTCAACTTCCTAAATTCCTATGGAGCAGTTTCATTGTATGCATAGCTAAATCAAGGTTCATTGGGAATCGTATCCATTGGATGTTGGGTAAAAGTGTTGATATGCCTTATAGCTTTCTCTTTTGAAATAAAGAAGAATTAGCTTTCAAGCCAAAAAATTAAACGGGTGGTTTTTTCCAAATTATGTGGAGTTGCAAACTCTTTGAATAGTTATTTAAGTAAATTTCTTCTTTTTGGCAGAAGTGCACTTTTTCTGGCTTCATAACTGTTTCTAAATGTGTTTAATTTATAAATGTGACTTCAATTTTGAAAGTGGCATAATTCATGTAAATTTCTGTGTCTTAAAAATAACTGAGACACCTACTTTATAGCATAGTTAATGGTCATGTGTACTTTCTGGACTTGCCTACACAGATTTCATAGAACATGAAGAGAGATTAGAAGAACTTAGGGATCCAGACAGAAATGATTCAATTTCTGATAAAGCAGCTTTTGTATAGCCCATGTAGAACTCTCCTTAATCACTTGATACGTTTTGGCCTGCTGCCATTCTGCCCCCTGGGAGGAGTCTGGCAAAGCCTTGCAACCTTCCTGGGGGGGGGGGCAGGCCCCCAGATCTGCACGCAGGATGACAGCAGGCTGCCACTGCCAGTAAGTGATATGAGTTTTGCTTTGAATGGCTTGAGGTGCAGTTTCCCATAAACCAACCCCTACACCTATCTCCTTGTAACTTGGCTGACTTCTTGCCCTCTGAAGGGGCTACCGTCTCTGCAATAGGGCAAGAAATGACAAAATTATTGGCATTTTCATGATTCCTCATTATACCCTATGAGTGAAATGTCAAAACAGCTAAACAGTTCTGACAAAATGAAATGGAATAGTGCTTTGAAACAAAATGAAATGACAAAGTGAAACACTGTCCCTTCAAAACGGCGAAAAAATTTGCTTTGTTGGATAGTTTCCTTCACGGTAACTTATGTATAGTTGACATGAACTACATATGTGCTCATGAATCAACTTTTGATAAGTTTCAAGAATTTGTGAGATATTTACATGGATAAGAAAAGTAGTTGTTGCAAGATGAGGGCCCACTCTACATGTTGCAGGTATGGCATGCTTACCTGATTAATTGCACAATTACCTTGAGACCATCTACATATGCAAGGTAGTTATTGCACAGTAAAAAGCTCCAACCAGCTATAAAGTTAGACCTTGAAAGTGTGTACTGACTTGATAGCTGGTTGCTATCTAGCTTGAATTTGTAAGTGTACCGGGGTCTTTCCTGTGGTTTGGAGCCCCATCAACTGACAGGGCCCCCAGTTGCAGGGATGCATCTTACCCAGCTAGGACTGCAAATCTAAGCAGCTGTGGATGCTGGGTCCCTGCAGTGGACCTCATGGCAATTCCCCCTACTCTGGACCTAGGGGCAGGAAGATCTCCCCTGTGACCATCTCCCTGCCCCAGGCGTGTGTGAAGCGCCCCTGTACTTGGGAGCCCCTCAGCTGGGAAGCATGGGGCTCCCATGCTGAAGGAGCTTGCTATTTGCAGGTGCAGGGGGTGTCCATGATCAGGCTCCTCCTGAACAGGCAATAAGGCTTGATAGGATCTAATGCACAATGTGGCATGGCAGGAGACGTGATTGCATGAATCGTGCATTAGATCCCCTCATACCCTTACCTGCACATATAGACAGGGCCTAGGTGCATCTGTCCTGTTTTTCAGATGTTGACTTTTCCCTACCCCAGTTTCCATTAAGTTCAGTTTATAAAAAGGTTGACCAAATTCGCTGGTACTGCTTCCCACTCTTAATATACTACCACCATACAACTTAGAGCCTCTCCTACCTCCTATTCCCATCCCTGATGGCATATGTGGAATATATAAATTGTTGCTTTGCTTGCTTGAGAGAAAATACCTTGAAGGATGATCAAACTGTAACTAGAGAAAGGAAGATAGGGCCTTCCATACACAGAGAAATAAAATCGGAATCCAGGACACCAGCAGTTCGTGTTCTGTACTCTTCAATGTTCAAGAGACTGTATCACTGGAAGGTGGCTAAACTGAAGTTCTAGGGGTGTGGAAGTATTGTGGGAGAGACAACATACCGTCTGCACCTCAGTCTGACTTCATCAAATTAATGTCTTTATTCAAAGCTGATGCCAAATGCTCCAAATTTATTGAACAATTTTTATTGCCTTATAGCTACACAAAACATGGCTGGACTGAACCATATACACTGATGACGGATTTGCAAGGGAGATGACAGTTTACAGACTGGTACTAGGATCATAGCAAGAAATAGAAAAGTTCCATGGCTCACCCATCTGCCTGGGACGGTACAGTATAGTCTCTGATTGAGGCACATTTGTTATTTAGGTGATATATCTCTTTGTAGGAAAAAAACAAGAACAAGAGGAGGGAAGCTGAAAACACACAGGCTTCACCATAATCATTTTTGCCACACCACATCATAAAACAAGGGAGGCAGCAGCCCACTGAATGATGGTTTCTTATACAAAATACCCGTTGTTAAAAAATTGTTAAGCTAAGATTGTAAGAGTAATTTGTTATCGATCTGCGTTTGTCTGTTATTATCTGAGCTTAATTGCTATTAAATTAGATCACTGTGCATGTTGATGGCAATATACTTCCATTTTCTAGTTGTGAATCGTGGAGTTTTAGGATAAACGTTACCAAAGAACATTTCCCCCTTCTCCTGCCCTGCCCATCCCCCAATTTCAGCCATTGGCACTACAGCAAATAAGTCTGGTGTATAGTGGGGATAACAGCTGTACAAGAATCATCCTGCCTCCAGTACTTGTTAGGGGATCCAAAGATTGATGGATAAATCTGGACTGTTCACAATGCACATAATAGAATTTTGGTGACACCTTGTGGCAGATTCATTGCCTGCCTATATTTATGGGCTGATCTACAGGAACAAGCTTTTAGAATGACTGGAATATGTTTAGGCTTGATCAGAAGGCAAACTAGGCTTCTTTATAAAAGTGATATTCTGCTTGGGTTTTTTTTTTTTTTTTTTCAATAATTCAAATGGATGACATTTCTGCAGGTTCTTTTACCTTGATCAACTGAAATGCTTGGAGGCTTGATAATCTCCCCTTTTTCCAGCTGGCCAATGAGGTCTAGCTGTGATAAACCAGGACCCACACATTGTTGGTAGGGTCTAAGAGGGAAATGTTATTGGTGACAGCGACTAGAGAGAGGGCTTCCTGGAAACGTTTCGGCTGACATGTTAACAAACACATTTCTTAGATTCAGGTTTCCTGTATGCCTTAATCTCAAAACCAAATGAATAGGATCCTGATGGCAATTCCTTGACCTGCTTACCTCTGTGACTGCAAAACATAATTGATTTCTAAATTAAATTAAATTCAAAGAGGAAAGTGCCTTCATTCTGGGGTAGCATATTTCTCTACTTTGTGTACAATCACAATGTTTTCTAAACAGCTCCTCTTTTTATAAAGTCAAGATGACAACAAGACACTAAAGATGCATAAGTTGTCTTTTAAAACAACTAATATTTAAAATGTTAAAGAAAGGCATTTTCAAAGGGAACCTTGCGAAAAAAAATAGTCTGTCTCATTTAGGGTAAACTTAACTACCTCCATTTTGGCAAAAACTTAAGTTGGTGCCAGTAGATCTGTTTCCCTAAGGTCTTTTTAGAGATGAACAATGTAGAATGTAGGTCATCAGCACAATAGCTGAAATTAGCAGTGGTTCTTGTGTTACGGTCCTCAGCTGGACTGTAGAGAACTAAGTGGTCAAAGTATGCTAGCTACGAGTGCCAGAACAATTTCCCCATGTAAGTAATTGCATTACTTACAGGGGGCATGCTGTGCAGTCAGTGGGAGAGGGGTTGGTCTATTGGACCATCTCGTATGTCAGTATCTGTTCCACTGACATTTTAATTCTGCCCTCTTGTTCATCTGTCTCTTATATAACTAGGTTCTGCACCAGTAAATCAGGATTCTCCTAACTTTTGAATGAATGAACTTACAACCTTCGTTGTTTTCTTTTTGGTTTTTTTGTCTAGACAATGAAAGCAAGAGGAAGGAAATACCAATTTGGAATAACTAAAACCTGAATGCATTCATTGGCACAAAACTTCTTTAATTCAAAGCCTTTCCCTTATGTAGTTTCAAAGTACTACTGCAAGCAATATGTTATGCTGGAGATCTCCAAAAAAAGGTCACAATAATCTGTATTTCAGCAATCTCATTATAGTGGACTCTCTCTAATGAGCCAGATGAGCCATACAGATAACTTTTTTTTTTTTAATATGGGGCCAGAAGCCCTCATTAAAGGAGGAGGCTAATGGGTATACATTCATGTATTTGGTTGTACAGCTATTGGTAACTTTAACAAAGTTTATATGGGATAAAATCCTTGTAGCTGTATAATCACCCCACTGTGTTGCAGGATGAAAGAATGTGTTAGGTGCCAGCTTTGAGTTTCATCCTTTTGATGTAGCAATGCTCAGACAAAAAGGGCTCATCCAGATAAGTGTGGATGTGAGGGATGTGGCACCATAGAACCATCTGTAGCACCACATACTGCACATGCAGGCATTCCCCATGCTGCTACTTTGCTAGGGGGGGTGACCCCAGGATCTCCTGGGATCAAAAAAGCCTATGGAAAAAAACCAAATGGCAGTGTACGTGGCAGCAGCATGGGCTGCCCAAAACCGGAGTCTAGCCAGCCAGAGCCACACTGGCTGCCAGCCAGGATTCCTGCTGCAGGAGCACTGTGGCTGCAGTTCCCGGAGGCCCCCAGGATCCCAAGAAAGGCTGGTGGGGCCAGCACAGTTGCTGGCCTCAGCCTCCCCTACCCCACCCAGGGTAACCTGCTGCATGCCAGAGCACATGTGGCATGGACGTTCTCTGGGGACAAGCAGAGGCACAAGTTGTGCCACTGCTACTCGTCCCTGGGCAAACACACGTTCCTGCTTCTCTGGACGTGCCCAAAGCATTCAAATTATTTGTCACTGTTCTTGTACTGTTAATACAAGTAGCAATGTAATATTATAGTGTTTTGTCCAGAGCCTGTTAGCTTACTTTTGCTAGACAGTACACCATCTTGAAACAGGATGGACCCAGGTGCTCTCATTGAATTGGAGGCATCTCTAGGCCAAAGTGTTTCTATGTCAAGGTTGTTGTGTGGAAGGTAAGGCCAGCATCACCATTTCAGGATTGGTGTGTCTTGTAGCATAAGCCTAATTCCTATTTTTCTGTATTACATTTTAAAAATATTCCTGAAGATGATAATGACATAGGGAAGAGCATTTATAATCATTTTAAAAGTAACAAAGCTTTTGCACCAGTGCACTAGAAAGCTGTTTCAGTATCTCACTAGTCTAATGGTTAGGAACCCCTTAACTTCTAACCTAAATTTATTTTAACCTGAGAAATATGTCTTGGGCAAACCACCTAGTAAGTTAGTAGCAGAGATTTTCATTCTAAGCAGTGACTGCTTGGCTGGACTGCCAGGCGTGGCTTAAACAGAAAGAAAACATGGCAGCTGCTTGGATGGTTTGTTGTGAAGTAGTCTGCAAATATGGTGATGTTTTAGAATGACCAGTCTAAAGGAAGACGGCTGTCATTTCACTAAACATGTTATGGGGGCCCATGCAAGACACTTCTACCAATATTGGTGTGTTGCCTTTGTGCACATTTTGGGAGTTCAGCACAAGGAGATGTGTTCTGGAGTCCAGTAGGGATTATGGGGACACAGTTGGGTTCTGCTTCTACATCTAGCCATTAATTGTTTTCTCATGTTCCACAAAGGGAAACACGCTACTTCTTCTCTGAGGACACATGGTGTTAAGTATGTTGCGTAAAGGTTCGGGGGTACATGGAGACTAGAAGCTATCTTCTGAACTATTGAGAGTGTTCCCTAGGAACTGTAGGACCAAGTCCTATCCCTCTCATACACTGATCACACTCCATTTTGGAAGTAGTTCTGGGCTTGTTTGTTTTTGTTTTGTTCACATACGTTAGTCCAGGGGCTCTCAAACTTTGTGATACTGTGACCCTGAGTGCTGGATGGCAGGGACGGGGAGCTCCCACGTGGCAGCCACTGCTGCCATCCACCACTCCGTGCTGCTTCCCCGTGCTGCAGCACGTACCCCCTGGGAAGTTTGTGGCCCTCTTTTAAGTGGACCCCCCAGGGGTTCACAACCTACAGTTTGAGAACCTGTGCATTAGTCCACTTGCTGTTCCAATATTTGACTAATCAAATACTTAGAAACCTCCTGCTAACTTCTAGGCTAAACCTATTTGTAGCCATTTGCTTATGGGCTAGTTATTGGCCTGTAGCTTAACTTGACTTTTCTTTTTCCCTGGTATATACTTTTTGGTGTTTATAGACAGTAATGAATATCCCCTTTCCACTTGTTTTACTAGGCTAAGAAATCAGGTTCTTCAGTCAGGCATTTATTAGGATTTGTTAAAAGCTTTCAAGGAAATTAACACGTCTAAGCTTTGTAATCAATGAGCAATATGTATCCAGCTTATTTCTGTGCTTTGCTAAATCCTATTTGTTGCTTATTTCCATTTTCAGGTGCCTAAAGTACTTATGAAAATGTGGCCTTCCTTGCCCAGGCTGTGAATTAGATTGGCAAGAATGTGTGCAGGATGTCACTTGGATGCTTTTAGGACAGTTAGGGGGTTTATCAGCATCTTTCACATATTAAGGGGGCAGTGGACTGTTGCTACACTAGAACAAAAAGGCTGGAGGGCCTTTCTGGCAGGGGCAGGGCATATATCAAGTTATTTGCCTGAATTTTTCTTGAGGAGTACCCTGTATTATTTTCACTCAGTTCATTATGGGAAAGGTGGAAAACTTTTAAAGTGTAAGCTTAATTTCAGAAATGGAGAGAAGAGCTTTTTATTTACCAGAGAGGCCTTCCTACCCATCCTTCACCTGAAAGAGAGAATTTGCCAAGGTGAATAATAGAATTTCCTTAGGTGGAAAGAAAAAAACCCAGCAAACTTAAGCAGAACAGTCACAAGTGACTGCTGTGAATCTTGTATGTTAAGGCACATCAGAGCAGTGATAAGACAGATAGATGTACTGAATTCTTTTCTTGTGGTTATTTCAACATATGCTTTTCTCCCCTGTGAGTTTTATTTTGCCCTCTTGCTTTTGGGTAGAGATCAAACTCTAAACGGTCCTGGACGGGTATCAGTCATCTCTGTTGATCTATATAGCAGATAGCACAAGAAGGACGCCAATCCCTGCCTGGGATTCTGCTACTGTAAAGCAAAACAACAAAAAAAAAAGGAGGGGGGAGGGAGGGAAGGAAGGAGGAAAAAAGTGGATCTTGTGTTAAAAGTACTATATTCGCCTAGGTATTAAAACAATTTTCTACAGATAAGCACTTTTAGCCTCTCTTTAACCCACGGAAAAGAATGAAAATGATCTAGGAAGGCTTATTACATAGCCAGCGGTAGCTGCTTTAATTCGCCTGTGTAAGTGTGCCACAGATGGCATGTGAAATGATGCTGTCGTTTGTATCATCACTCAATGCCCACAGTGCCAATCCCTGTGTAGTGAAGTGTAGCACCCAACACCCCATTCTGTACAAATCTGGGGCCTAATTAAAAGTTCACAGACATAAACATGACAATTTGAGTTTAGTCCTTGGTGTGGAATGAAAGCCTGCAGAAATTTCTCTTTCATCCTCAGTTGGACAGATTTTTGAGCAGTCCTGATATTGGGCATGTCTACACATGTGCTTTAATGTGCATTAGCCAATTTTAATGTGTATTAAAGCGTCACAAAAAACTCCGTGCTCTAGCTAATGCACATTAAAATAGGCTAATGCACCTTTTTCTAGTACCTCACAAGGAGGTACAAAATTAAATGTGCATTACCTGATGCACATTAATGAACATGTAGATGCGCTCACTGAGAGCCGTTTTAATGTCTTGTTTCTAATGTAAGCATTAGGGGTGCACTGATAAAAGATTTTTTTGGCCAATACTGATGGCCAATTATTAACCAGCCATATCGGCTTATACTGATCCGATAGTTAATATGAAGGGGGGGCAGCTCCCCACCGCTGTGCACAGTCCTGATGGAGGCATTGGAGGAATGTGCCCCTGCATTTGTGCACAGGGTGACAGTGGGCTGCCTGCTGTGGGCTTGGGGCCAGGGGCTACACCAGCTTTTTCCCTGTGGGGGAGGAGGAGTGGGCTGGTACTGTGCTACCAGTGGGCAGGGGAGGGGTGGGTGGCGGCAACGCTGGAAGGAGGTGCTATGGGGAAGGCTACAACCTCCCCAAAATTCACCATAGCTATCTTGTAGCCACCCCTTCCACCACTGCTGCTGCCTGCCTGCCCCAAGCAGAGCCCTGGTGCACCCAGGGAAGAGGCCAGTGCAGCCTTTGGCCCTGAGCCCACACAGAGCATCCTGCCTTTGCCCCATGCACAAATACAGGGTGCATATTCCCCACACGCTACCCCTGGGCGTGTGTGTAGGGCAGAAGATGCCTCTCCTCCCTGCCCCCTAGATGAGCTGCCTGCAGTTCTGTCCCATGCTCCACCCCACCCCAGCTGGGCAGTGCCTACTCCAGCTCCACTCCCTCCCTCCCTCACCTTGGTGGCCTTAATCTGGGCCCCCCCCCAAGATTTACCAGCTGGACACTGCTCCCCAAGCTACATTCCTGGCTGCATGCATGGTGCAGCTGTGCACAAGCACGCAGCATTTATCAGTGGCATTGTCAGCTACACCAGCCAAAAAAAGCTGATTGCCAATAATACCAATTTTCCTTTTATTGGTGCTGAACCTATATGGACCAAGATACCAGTGCACCTCTAGTGAGTGTTGCTTTTCTGGCTCAGCAAATGTCTTTTCTGCTTTTTCCCATCTGTTACTTAATAAAATCCACTGCCCACTTCTACAGACTATAATGAACCATTCTGCAACATGTCTGCATGCTGCATGAGAATTGCATTCAAATGTGGGCCTCGTACAATGAATATGAATATGGAAGTATTGGCTTTGAGTGTGAAACATCTGTGGCATGTAGATAGAAAATAGTTTGCTTTTTATCCTGTTATATATTTATATATGCCATATATTTTAACAGATCCATTCTTCCCAATCCCCAGTCTTTTTCTTGCTATACTTTTATTTCAAACACAGTAATTGTTGATTTGTCTGTAATGGTGATAGGCATAAGACGTGATGACAGTCCTTGTTCATCTGCTCACTTCAGGTTCATTAGTATTCTGGTTCACAGTTTATTAGTACTATATTTACTTGAATCTAAAATGAGATCCCCTCAAATCAGCATGGGGGAAAAACCCCTCATCCTAGATTTGTTTACAAAGTGTGGGGTGGGGGGGGAGACAGCTGCTGTGGCTCTGACTGGCCTTCTGCTTGCCCTCTGTAGCTTCCACCCTTTCCCACCCATCCTGCTTTGCATCCTCCTCCTTCCCCACCCTGCACTTCCCCCCACCCACCTCACCTTATTGTTAGGTGCAGCTCAGCTCTAGCTCAAGCTGAATTCCCTCCAGGGCTCAGGGTACATGGAAACTCTGTCTCCTACCTGGCTAATGCCCCCTACCAAGCTCTGTTCTTTGCCTCTGCTGCATGGCCTGGCAAGGGCTTCTCTTCCATATGCTGTGCTTCAGGAAGGAACAGAGCCTGAACAGTATTTGACAGTAAGTAAGAGGGAAGGGAGGGGGAAAAGCTTGTCGGGGGGTTAGGGGTGGAAGGGGCAGAGACTAGAGAAATGCTGGTGGGGAGGTACAGGTGATGGGGTGGGGCAAGAAGGATGCAGGGGAAAGAAGTAAGAGGGCAAGTGGGCCACCTCATGCCACAGTCACCTAACCCCCTCCCCTGCCACTGATTTCCCTGCTGTAGCAGTGTGAGGGGAATGAGTTTAAGAGAACCCTTCAATAGATTCCGTACCTGGAAAATTATAATAAATGTATGAATTGTCCATAGATAGGATTTAAATACTGGGGGGAAGGGGGTCATCTTAAATTCAGGGTCAAATTAGATTTGAGTAAACACGGTATTATTTATTGCTTGCCCCAATTTAGATTATTAAATGAAGTAACCTAATAGTTTTAATTATTTATGTCAGTGGATGGGTTCTCTGTAACATCTGTTCAGTCCTTATGGATTTAGATACATGTATATAATTAACAAGTTTAATGGTGAGAAAATCCCATTCTGATGATGTGTGATGCATTGCCTTGAACTCCAGCATTTTCTTGAACATGTTGATTCTTGCACTTTCATTATATAGCTTTATTAGACAAATGGACTTTATTTTCCAAAGACTTATTTGACAAGAATAGACTTTTTTCAGTACTCTTTTAATATGTCATAATTTCTAAGGTAACTTGGAAAGCTTGCATAGCTAACTTAAATATCAAAAGCTACAGGTATGTCTTTGACCCTGCACAGGTCTCTGTACCCTCACTTCCTAGTGCAATCAATTTTATAGTTGAACAGTAGGCTTTAGTGTGCAGAAAAAATATAGGCTACTGAGTAGAAATGTTCAGGGCTTGGAGCCTGGATATGACTGTGGTGTATATTGTAGCTAGTTCAAACCCAGAGTAGACTGAAAGTGACCACAAATCATATACTGTCTGAACTCTCTGTTTAATGGGTTATGGTCAATGTAGTGGTGATGTCACTCCCAGTTATCGGTAGTTTCAGCAAAGAATGTATAAAGAAGAGTAAGCAGTCTCTATCCCATCTGCATTTAATGGGCAACAGAGACTGAACTAGCTGTTCTGTTTTTGGCTGTGTCTGTGCTGGGGAAATATTTTGAGATATTTTACATGTTTTGTTAAGAGACTTAGTGTTGATAGTGCTAAGTCACCTGGGCACTCCTGAAACTTTAGCACTTTATTTCTGAACAGGTAAATCAGAGAGGCCTGCCCAGATCTACTAAAAGCAGCAGAATAGTATCAGATGAGTTCTGTTTGCCCATAAAAATGCAGTGGCACAGCAGCTTTTTGGTAATAGTACAGTTTTTTAATAAAGATTAGAATCAAGCTGTGGTGTATAATTTTAATTTCCAGGCCATCATGTGAATAGCTGTTTAACTCTGTTGGGTTAGATGTCTATTTTACAGCTATCTTTTCATGGGGAAGCTTGTCTTGAAGATAAATGAATTTCACATTCCCAAAATGGTTGGTATTGAGTGTGGTATAATCTCAAACCCAGGTTCATTGTTTCACTCTCTTAAGGTTCATGCAATCTGCTGTCATAGTGAGCTTTGGTTTTCCTATTGACTTTGATATCTTCTAAATCTACACTTGCAGTTCCTAGTTGTGTGTGTTGTTTTGTTTTTTCTCCCATGGAGAACCTCAGCTATTGTGTATATACCAATGTTCCTAGGAAACAATGACAAACTGTGCATTGAAAACTCATTAGCTTTTTTTTTTGTAACCAGAGATACATCATAAAAGCTTGTGAAAAGTAACATGGGGAATAGGTTTGCTCTTATGGTAGCCATGGTATTGCCTGTTAAGTGATGCATTCTGTGTTTACTGATTTGTTCCAATACATGAGCCTTGCATACAGCCTTAAGTCACCATTTTTATTTTTGACTAAAACCAGCGACTTGATCCAGTCACTTTTCTCTTTCTGTTTTCCTTATCTCTCGGGAGTCCATTAGTTGAATTCTGTGCATAACCTGCCTTTAAGAACTACTGACACCTCTCTTACATCATTATCTTAGATGGTGGTTGGAATAGGCCTGCACTTTGAAGATACTACATTTATGCAAATAGAAGATTACCTTGATTATAAGACAGTGCCCCAATAATTAGATTCTATACATGAGAAACGTGTACATTTGTTAACATTTTCCAGGTATAGAATCTAATTATTGGAGGCTTGCCTTGAATTTGTCTCCCCCATTCTGCCCCCCATCCCCACTGCTACAGCAGGGAAAATAAATATGGGGGGTCAGGTAGCCCTTTGCTCTCTGCTTTCCCCACCAAATTTTCCTCTGGTAGCCCTTCCCCCTCTCCTTACCATCAGACCCTGCTCTCCCTGAGCATGTGGAAGTGAGGAGCAAATTTGAAAGCAATAACCTTGAAATTAAATATGGTTGTAGTTTTTTTGCTCTCATGATGGTGGAAGTGAGCTCTTGGAGCTGGGTTCTGCTGGTCTCTGTGGGGCTCTTGGTTGTATCAGCAACTGGTTAGGTACTGATTGTGGACTCTGGACATCTGTCTGCACCTATCCTGGAATATTTTCATTAAAGATAAGCACTATTCAGAGAAAAATGAACCTACAGAATAAGAGTGGTTTGGTGTAATGAGTGTACGTGTGTTCATGCATTAAAAGAGGTGCTGATTGGCATGCTACTCCTCAAGCTTGGCGAGTACAGGAGGTAGCACAGAGCCTAATTAGGCTGATTCAGCAGCAGCAGCAATAGTAGCAGCCGTCCAGGTCAGCCACTCAAGGCATGTTTCAGAATCAAGCCAGCATTGAACAAAGCGACTGCTTAGAGCACCAGCTCCACCAGAAGCAGTGGAAGGGCTGTCATCGGAAAGAAAGCCAGAGCATCCACAACAGCAGCAACAGAGCACCGGCAGCTGCACCAGTAGCATCAATGAAGGCCGGGGTAGTCGGGACACCTGCAGCTCTAGTAGTGGTGGGGCCATTGAGTCCAGCTGTCGCAGCGATGGTATTGCAGCTGTGAGCCCCCAAGTCCCTTTGGAAGTCTGAGACTGGCTAGCTGATGGGTGTTGAACCCACCAAAGACAACGAACTATAAGTAAGTTGACCACGGAGGCTGTGGAGTCTCGAGTGAGTGCCCTGTGAACAGGCTCAGGCCAGGAGCCAAGTGGTGGTGAGAATAAGTGTACGACTCAGCGGACTCGTTGTTGGGGTGGAACTTTATGATAAATAGGCTAGTAAAGACACCCTGTGTCAAAACAAAGAGAACCCAACACCCTCTGCAAGCACTCTTTGCTGTAGATTGATTGCCCTAATTTGCTCATGAGAACCCACTGGGTTTATTTAGAGCTTTGAAGCAGTTGAATGATTTTATTCATGAGTGGCCCACTTGAATGGGGTGGGCAACTGATGGACAGAACTGATTTATTGCTCCCCTGGTAAAGTTTTTTTAAGTTCTGTTTTATTTATCTTTTTCCCTCTTTTATGAAATATGGTTGTAGCAATTTGCCTATGGCCCCCATGCACTTAGTTTAATCAGATTCAATGCACGTTATCTTTTCTTGAAACTGCTTTAAGTTTTAGCACAGGGACTCCATAAACACAGTTTTGGGCAGCACTTTGGCATCTCCTTGTATGTAGTACAAAGTCTAGAGTACTATCCATTACCAGTGGCATACGACAGGAAGTACTAAATTACAGCATAGTAACAATGTCACCATAGCGATACATGTAGACACACCCAAAATGTAATACAAACTATGCATGATATAATCCAAAGCCCAAGGCTTGTGTGTTACCATACAATTCATTGGGCTGGGCCCCATCAGTCAGCAGGATTGCAAGCCATGGTAACCCCATAGCTCAGCACTGCTCAGTGTGTGTGCAGTCCAGATATCCTCCGCCCCCAACAAAAGACCCATGTGCTAATTAGCTCCCACTCATGACTGAGTCCTGGGATATAAAAAATTATATGCAGTTGAGGCAAAAGTCAATCTCATCTGTCTTTACCTCATGGAGGATGAGGCCACACTAATCATATGCACCAGGCTGAGAAAAGGGGTGACAGGGATTTTGGATGAACTATATGCAAAGTTATGGCTCAATACCACTTGAAAAAGAGTCAATGGTGAGGGGGATTGTATTTAATGGGAACTAGCATGTGTCTTAAGTGGACTGCACTAATCTATCCTTATGATAGGTTTCCATCAGCTTATTTGCCCAATATGGGCCATGTGTTTTATAGTCATGCTTAGTGTTGGCTGCATTTAATCAACTTCATGGCTGGTTTCCATTGCTAAGCACATGCTGCTTTGGCAGCAATTTAACAATAGACAATGTATTTAGTGAGATTTCCTTGTATATTATTATATGATGAGGGGCTTTTTTCCCCATGCCAAATGGGGGAAAAAGCCTCATCTTGTATTTGAGTA
>NW_017729032.1:255004132-255005754 GCF_001723915.1 Gavialis gangeticus | reverse complement strand
TTCATGGCTGGTTTCCATTGCTAAGCACATGCTGCTTTGGCAGCAATTTAACAATAGACAATGTATTTAGTGAGATTTCCTTGTATATTATTATATGATGAGGGGCTTTTTTCCCCATGCCAAATGGGGGAAAAAGCCTCATCTTGTATTTGAGTAAATATGGTATTTTTTGGTGTCTTCAAGACCTGAGCTGTTTCATCGTTTTCCAGGCTGTGCACTTTCTTTCTCATAGCTGCACCCTGAAATATTACATGACTTGCTTGTGGTCTTTCTAAGGGTATGTACAGTATCTATATTTAGATTGACCTGACCAGGGTTAAGTCAATCTAAATACCCATCTGTTCAGGCATGCAGAGGAGTTAAAACAGGCAAAAAATGATGTTCCCAATTTAGTCGGGTGCACTGATTTAGACTGAGATTAGATTAACCTAGTCTAGGAAAGGGTTAACCCTATCTCACGAATGCCTGTACATGTTTGCAATGTAGGCCTGGGGCTGGGAAAGCCCAGTTGCTTGCCCCAACCCTGGGGCTGTACAATCCTACCCTCCTGATCCTGACTGGGCTATTTTAAGCCACTCAACTGGGTACTCCCTCAACCTATGGACCTGTCAGCCCCTATCCTCCCAATTTCCCTGCATCCACCCCCACTCCCACCCTGAATTAATTGCTTCACTTTCCTTGTATGGCTCCCAAAAGTGGTGAATGAATGTACAAACTGCTCCCAGGAGCACTGAGCTGCTTTATGCATCCATTTCTGGTCTAGGCATAGGTGGCTTAAAGTAAGCTGCCTGCACCTAGACTGGGTGTGACAAATGCTTGTTCTTTGGAACTTGGGACAAGCTTTTTGGTACCGGTGGCTGTTACAAGTAATATTAATACTGAGCAGCAGCCATTTTATGAATCCTGTCCGTAACATGGTCAAAGAGGAAAAAATTATATATTCTAGGGTTTCTAGAAATTACTGTAGTTAACTCTATATATAAAATAGTGCTTGAATTCTATAGGATCTTGTCAGGGAAGCAGGATAATGGCTTCCTAATAAGAACATCCAAGCACCCACTTGACAGACAATGGCATCCTTGAAAGCTGAAGTGACACAGATGTCTTGGCACGCTGAGAGGCTAGAAATCAAAAGGAACACAACCAACTAGAAAGGGTATTGATCCTCTGCAACAGCTGATAAGTTGCCAACAGTGGCCTGAGAATGCTCTTGAGCTCTGATGGTGGGATAGAGTGGCAGAATCTATAAGGAGTGAATTTTTAAGATCTTTTTCAATGAATTGTTTGTTATAAATAAATAATAGTTTGCTCAAAGGAGGCTGCCTGGTCACGGCACAGATTGTTTCATGATCTTAGTGGAAACAAAACTGCAAGAACTGAACCTAAGTCAGACTTGCTGAAGTATCAGCAGATAGATCTGAGAATTGCCACTGCGCAATTTTAGAGGGGGAGATCCAACACTGTGCTCAGGTGAGAACTGCAGTAGTGTGAGGTGAGTGGGCAGTGCACGCCATGAGACCAGGAGAACTTAGGAGGTGGTTTGCTTGGTAACAGTAACGCAAGTGGAAAACACTAATATAAAAGTTTCATAGTTGGTAGGATCGGAAGGGACCTGAGCAGAT
>NW_017729032.1:255001049-255002858 GCF_001723915.1 Gavialis gangeticus | reverse complement strand
TTTTTGCATTTCTTTTTGTCTCAAACCAACATGGCTACCACATACACCCCAGTACAAAGGTAAGCACTTGCTCTGGTGACTCATCGTGATGTTCAGGTGTGTTTCAGAAGTTCCAATTCAGGAGCAGGAAAGGATTTAAATATTGCCCTGAGGAGAAGCTAGAGAAACATCTGTTAGGGAAATCATTAAGAATAGCCAAACTCCCGAGAGAGCCTGAGCTGAAGCTTCTGATACTATTTTGATTAACTAAAAGACATTTGAGGAAGCACCCACCTCCTCAGATGAGGGTTTATGTGCATGTTCCATCCTAGGAACAAAGTTAAAATACTACCCATCCTTAATAGGATAGAAGTGGCTTGTAACAAATTTTCTTGTTCAAAATTTTTAATGGGAGTGTTTGTCGTGTAAGTTCTCCTAGTGGGACTTTGTCCAGGTGATGGTTTTTGTCTTGTCCTCTTCCAATCTAGAAAATGTAGAGTGCTTGTTTCTTGGTTAGGGCAGTGAATACACTCTGGGGTGCTCAAATACTCTTCTGACTGTGCCAGAGGAGTTAGGGGTTCATATTAGTTTAAATTATGGTATTCACAGCTGCCACCTTTTCATCAGAGGTCCCTAATAGTGGTAAAAATATAGCATCATAATATGGATTATTAGTGGTAGTTAGTACTACAAACTTTCAGTCTTGCCCTGATACTACTGAAGTCCATGACTTCTGTCTGATTTCAGCGACACAGGAGGTGGTCCTGAATATCCAGAGGAATGACTGCCCTATGAACAGCAGTGAAAAGAGATGATATTGACAGATCATAATGAGGGGAAGGAGTCAAGAAGACACCAGACCTGGAGAATGGTACCAGAGGACAGTGGCATGTATGTGCTCTGCACCTCAAGATGTTGGTGGGAGCCAACATCAGAATCAACCACAGAGAAGAGAGAGTTGGCAGAGGATACTGGTGAAGAAAGGTTGGTCAGATTGGTATGGACTGTGTAGGTTTTTGCCTTCCTCTGTAGCTGGGTGTCTGGTTCTCTACCTGGGCTCTCTTGAATGTTTATTAACAGCCTTTAACAGAAGCAGGATGTTGGCTGCCATGGTCTTCTGGCTTCACTTACAGGAGGTTATGGTGTTGTGTCTTGTGTTGTGTCAGGGTTGACTTCATAGTTTTGCTAAGAGGTTAAATTATGGATTTCTATAGGATAGTTTGGAGGGGGATGATGCTGCCTTAGGCAGGGCATTGGACTCAGTGACCTCTGGAGGTCCCTTCCAGCCCTATTTTTCTATGATTCTATGTAATGCTTTCCCAAAACTCTTCACCTTTTAATTAATATTTGGAGAAATATTCAGTCAAAGCTACATACAAGAATTCTAACCGAGGTTCAGTCATGTTCCCCTTCAAAGCCAAGCTAAGGACAGCTGTAGTTGTAATGCTGTTTTTGCAGAGCTTCTGCTTCAAGCCATTGTAAACAAGATTCAACATGAATTTTAAGAACTTAATAGAAGCAACCAGTGTGGCAGATGCAGCAATTGAGTATTTGGTGTGCTGATTGACTTGTTTTCTAATGTGAAGAGTATGGACCTTCACACCCTGTAATGTGTGTTTTAAGTGGCTGACCGATTCATTTTGCTCAGTCCCAGTGTAATACTGTCCCTCTGTAATACTGTCCTCAGTGTAATAGTGCCCCTCCTATAAGCAAGTGCAACCTGATCTTGTCCAACAGGGATGTACACTTCATTTTACTTGCTAAGCTGGGCAGTATAAATCAGTCATGGCGGGAGCAGGGGTATGATTTTCTCCTCCCCCCCCCCCCCCC
>NW_017729032.1:254996815-255000879 GCF_001723915.1 Gavialis gangeticus | reverse complement strand
CATACATATAGTCTTTTCTATTTCTTAGGTACAAAAGCTTTCTGAGTTTTTTGGTTTTTGTCCTTTAAAAAAATTAACAGCTGATTACTTGGGGGTGAGAGGATGTGTCCAAGACCAATACGACACAAGGGTGTGAGTAGGTGACAATAGACTAGAAAAGTATGTCTTGTCATGATGATCCTGAATTCCTGGTGGAAGAAGTAGAGAAAGTTTTCAAAGCCATTACTAAATCAACGAAGTGAAAAATACTGCTACAAGGTCAAAGTTGAATGCTAGCATAAAGGCTTATAGCTCCAAGGACCTCCATGAGGCTGTGCCTGCTTTGGCCCAGGGTGAAACTTGCTATGCAGTGTGCAAGGTGTTGTCATATGTTGCCTTGCCCGTGACTGGGTGAATTTCTGAAGATGTAAAGCAGAATGCAAATACATTAGCATTAGAGGGATATGGGGCTCCTTTGTTTGGTTCACTACTCCAGGTGCAAATTCACAAACAATATTTGTAATAAAAACAGCGGGGACTAGCATGGTATTGCTGAGGTGGGAGATCATGTGTATTAAATACAGTTTATGACTATGAAATCCAAAGATGTTTCATGAATAAATGCATTATTTACACACCATAATTCAGAACACTGTCAAAGCCACACTTCCCCTTCTTCTGAAGCTTGTGGGTGGCACAAAATGAAGGTCCACAATTAAATATGTTTGTAGAAAGCTTTCAGTAATGTGAGGTGTCTTTTGCAAAAGCATTGCCTTTGGAGAGGCACGCTATTTTAGATAAATTCACATTTTAGGTATGATGAAAAAAGTGAAGTTTGAGACAGAGTCCTGGCAGTGAGGGATAATACTTCAAAGTGTTATCAACTGAGGTTTTAAAAAATGACAATTCTGATTTGAACTTTGTGGTGAAATCACAGACTGGATGTTGAGCTTATCAATATATATAAATGACAGTCAGAACTGAGTGGAACAGCGATTTGTTTGAATTCTCAGATCACACCTAAATATTTCTATAATCAGCAACACAATATGAACTAAGTTAAGCAGAATAGTGTAGGAAAAGAGAGGATTCCAGGAGAGGATTGCAAAGAAACTTTTAACTACCCTAGCAATAACTAGTGAGAAACTCCCAGTTTTTTAATATTGTTTGGGCTTTCAGCTGAGGGTCACAGCATTGTACACAAATGTCAAGGAATTTCATGGTCCTTTAAGCCTTTGCAGAAGAGCTCTGTACAGGTAGACTGTTTCATTCTACCCTTTTCATCTCACACTGACAAAGCTCCTCTCCCTAGGCTGAAAATATTGGCAGTTGTATCCAATCCCTGTTGAAACCACAGTGTGGAGCTATTGGAACATAATCACATCTAAGCAATGTCAGCATCACACTGGTTTCAGATCATCTTTTTGATTGTCACTGTCCACACAGATTTTCCTGTCAATTATATCACTTCCTCTTATAAAGAAATGACTCTATTTTCTTGTTTAAGCTCAAAGGACTGTGCTGCAGTTTTCCTGGGGATAGCTGAGATTTTCATGTTATGCAATAGAGGTGTTCTTGAGCTTTGGGTGTCTTTGGGAACAATATGATTCCCCCTAACTTTTCAAAACACTGCGCAGGGTTTTAACCATGTGATTCTCATTAGAATCACGGCAGCTACGTGACAAAACTCCACGTGCCACTTTGCATACTGAAGTGATTTTGCCCTCTTCTTATTGGAGAGATTTTCAAATCTGACAATTTTTAAGTGCATTTTCTAAAAGTTATTTTCAAAAAGCTTACAGTCTAAGGGGTGTTAAGCCCACCCATCAGGGGCCCCTGGGCTAGATCTGGACTGTGGGGCTTCTTGTGAGTTGGATCCAGCCAGGGGTGTGGTGGCAGCTGGTTTTGTGGAACACATCTGGGGGCTGTGGCAGAGAGCCAAGTTTGTCATTGATAGTTATGGCCAGTAGGGACAAAGGACCCTGGTTTTTGCAGCAAGCTACAATTTCCCTCCTCCCACAAACTTACAGTGCCGGCCTGTAGCTCAGTGGGCTGGATTGAGGGGCTCTGTGGAGCAGATCTGATCTGCATGCTGTATTTTTGACACCCCTAATCTAAGACATATGATTTACTAGAGATTTAAAATGCTTTTGAAATGTATGGAATTTAGACTTATTTGTGGCAGAAGTATTCTGACTATTTTCTTGTCTTTACTTCCAGCTATATACTTGGCTGTGGGGTAAAGTCCTGTGAGGTGCTGATTGTTTCTTGACATTGGGTTCTCTTATGGGTCCACAGAAGGTGCTGAAAACCTTCCGATAAATAACCATTGTGTTATTTTTAGTGATTAGAGGCACTAGGCTCAGGCCAGGGCTCTCATGTATTCACAGAGCAGAGAAAGGTTGACAAACCCAAGCAGTCTACAAAAAAGAACCATAAAACCAGAGGTGTGAAACCTAAAAGGCTATTATTTATTGCAATTAAACAAACTTAATAATAAATTTCAGTGGGATGGGGTTGTGTCAACTGCTCCCTGTTGTTTATTGCTCAAGTTCACTTCACTGCCAAAAGATGAAGAAGGAAAATACAGAGAAGAGAAGTGCTTCTGAGCATGTCACCTGCCCTGGCTCCTGTACAGACGGGGGAAGATTGCTTTTCACCTGCTTTCATGATGCAATGATCCGTCCATTGAATTTAGATGTCTGCACCTCCCATACTATATAATAGTTTGCAGCAGTGTATCCTGAGATATTCTGAGTGCTTGTGTGCTTTTAAGAGGACTGAGTGTTTGGTAAAAATGCATATAGATTGCTAGCAGCAATGTATGGAGAAAAGGCACTAATGTCTGACTGCATGAGGATAATGGATTAAGCAAACCAGTTAGTCACACAGCAAAACAAGCATGTTTCTGAATGGTACCATAAACATGTGTATTGCCTGCCAACTGAGGCAAAAATAGACAGGGGACCAAGGCTATATGTAAAAAGTAATTGAATGGAAAAATTAGCTTAAGAAATAGTAGCCAGCAACCAAAAAGCAGGCCACATACAAACAGGGTAGGGGTGTTCCCAAGGGGGTCTTATGACATAATGAACAATAGAGATTGAGTGGACTGCATCTATGTCAGGGAGATGCACACCACAGAAGGGCAGAGAAGGCAGCAGGAAGCTAAGGACACTTGTAGTGTTACTGAGCAAGGTGTGAAGGAGTGCAGGTCAGTAGTGTGTTGAATGGAAGGAGGCTCATATCTGTGAACAAAGAGACCATCTCTCATTTTTGGGTTCCTACTGGGTTCAGGGTATGAAGACCTTGTCTGACCTTTGTGACTCCCAATTCCAATTCCTCTTCCTGAGGAAAATAACCTGCGAGACCCAGAATTTACCTAACTGCTGGAGTCAAGAGGGGTAACTGAATTCACAGCGGTCATTCCTAAGACCATTACTGAAACCTGAGGTCTGTGAAGCCTTATTCTTTTGCAATATCTGGTAAGGATATTTCCTGTGATTACAGCTGCTTGGGCAATTCACTACTTCCAATATTGTATACGAAGAAAACTATGAATAGTTTTTAAATTTAGAAGGGATTGTTAGATTATCTTTACTCACCTCTGTATCAGAAGCTGTGGAATCCACATGATCACTCCTTTAGGCTCAGTCTTCAAACACCTGAAGGGCTGCCTTACAGATGAAGGAAAACATCTTTCCTTGTTTGCTGCAGGGAAGAATGTGGACCAATGGCTTGAAGTTGTAGCAAAGTGGGTGTAGATCAGGTATCAGGAGAACCTTCTTCACTGTTAGAACAGTGAGGCAGTGGAATAGACTGCAGTCTCTTGCTGGAGGTGTTCAAGAGGTTGGGCAAGCATTGGTCAGGGGTGATCTAGGACTAGCTGTGCACATGCTCTAATGGGTATTTCCCATGCTTCTGGGCTTTGCTGTTTGCCACACGGGGCTGAGGATTTTCCCACCTCTTGCTGCTCAACATGTCAGGGGTTTATTTTTCACCTTCCTCAGAAACATTGGGTGTTGGCTGCATCCAGGACTGGGGATTTTGACGGGTGTGCCAGTGCTCCAGGTGGGACATGAACT
>NW_017729032.1:254981810-254991815 GCF_001723915.1 Gavialis gangeticus | reverse complement strand
ATCCAGGACTGGGGATTTTGACGGGTGTGCCAGTGCTCCAGGTGGGACATGAACTTGGAGGTTCCTGGATAGAGGAACTTGCCCCTATGCTCAGAGCTCAGGGTGAGTCTGATCCTCATATTTGGGGTGCAAAAGAAATTTTACCCCATGGTCAGAGTGGTGCAGACTGGGAATTTTTGCCTTTCTTTGTCGTGGGGCAGGGGGAAGGGGGACAAGGCCTCTTCTTTGGATCTCTGCGGCATCTTTTTAACAATCCTCCCAGCAGCAGAACATTGGCTTCCATTGTCCCCCTGCTTTACCTGTGGCAGGCTGGGGTGTTATGCCTTGTGGTTGTGTGAGGGTTGACTGTAGTTTTACTAATCAGTTAAACAGTGCATTTGTATAGGATAGTTTGGATATGGATGATCTTGCCTCTGGCAGAGTGTTGGACCGTATGGTACCTTTGAAGGTCCCTTTCCAGCCCTACTTTTCTATGATTGTGCAGTGTATTTTTCTGAAAGGCATCCGTTCTGATTTGAGGGACTGAAAAGAAAGAGAACCCAGTGCCCCTGCCGGTAGGTTGTACATATGGCTTGGCACTCTACTCAGTAAAATGTTCTATATTATTTCTAGTTTGAATAACCTAGCTTTCATTCCCAGCAGCTGGGTTTTGGTTCTGCCTTCCTGTGCTCATTCAAAATATTCTTTACTCTGATATTTTCTCCTGGCGAATGATGCTTACACATCCTACATTAAAAATATTGAAAATAGTTTGAATTAAACTTTAAATATTATGGAAGCGTCGCAGAAAGACTCAAGGTTTGCATTCCTTTCCTTCGGCATCCCACTGTAAAATTTGCATTTTTCTCCTGTGAAAAAGACAAACCTCAATCTGGGACTAATGCATAGAAACTGACACTCTTGAGTGTAGGATGTCACCATATTCATGCTGAAAATTAGCTTTTGTTAGTAGGAATGATGAGCTTTCTTCTTGGCTTAAACCCAGACACTTTCCTCAGAATCTTCCTTTCACATGGAATTTCTTGCCAAGTGATGACTGACAACGTTGCACAGCATGTCCTGTGCCAGCTTGTCACACAGGCCCCTGAGCTACCGGACAGGGCAGGAGCTGTCCTGTCTATGGCTTAAGAGACCAAATTACAACCACTAATAAACAAACATGGCCTTGTGAGAGTGCCACGCTTCCAGCAACAAGAGGCCATATGAAGCCACAAACTCCCCTTGTTTACCTGTTACCCTCATGCTCAGCCTCACACATACTATGCAAGCCTGCAGGGGTGCTTGCTTCTTATGAGGTAGGGCCTGAATGGGCTCAGTTGCCCCCCAGAAATAAGAAGTAAGGATTCTGGCCAGGCTGAGTCATCCATTCTGTAAGGCACTCCCTGGACTCCAATTGAAGCATGGACCAGAGTCTAGGGCTTGGTGTGGCATGCTGAAATGCCTAGGTGATTGGTAGGGGTTTCGGCATGCCACGTCAAGCCCTGCATCTTTGCATCCCAGAGCCCTGGCATTGGGCAGGTGGGCTTTGGAGCCCATTTGAGCTTGGCATGTTTTGCAGGACAAAAAGCATTTCTTGAGCACAAAAGAGTTGTTCCTTCTGGCTGAAGCTCAGGGGCCCACATCAGGGCTTGAACTCGCACCACAAATGTCTTGTGTCACTAGGTAGATTTGACTCTCAGGAAAGGAAGGATTTTTTTTTTTATGTGAGCTATTATATTCAGCTAGCAGCTGGCAAAGATTTCAGAGGATAGGGAATATAGGCATAGTAGGAGAAAGGTAAATGTATTAAAATTAATTCTAAATAATTGGTTCTTTGCTTATGCCAAAACCACTAATCTTTCATTCCACTGCCTCAGATCTATTCCTTAGCCTGCTCTACATAGAGACTGAGCCAAGTAAGCACACCTGCATTAATTGTATCATGTATAATTTATGGATCTGGTTTCCCAACCATATTTTTTTTCAATCATCAACAACACGGAAGTCTGTTGCTTCTCACATCCTGCATCGGCCTGTATTCATTTTGTTTCTGGTTGTTGTTTTTTTATTTGGTGCTGCTGTTTGAGATCTGGATACACATGTAAAATGAAGGATGGACATGTGCAGAATGCAAACTCACCTTTCTGTGATGGACCCCAGAAAGCCCGTGCTGCAGGTGTGCAGAAAGTCCTATTGCACCCAAGACTTTTCTGGAGGAGAGTTGAGGCTGCAGAAACCCTACCCTAGACCTGGCAGGTGAGGAGTTAATGGCTTGTTAGAATTCTGTTGCAGCCTCTAAGTTAGATGGAGCTGGGCTGATGAGACAGGGAACAGAAGGCAAGTAAGGGCTTTCAGTCAAAGAGATCTATAAGGAGAGTCACCTGTGGAGGGAGGAAGGTTAGAGCCCTTTAGTTACCAGAGAAGTTTCAAAGCAGGTAGGCTGCTATTGAAGGCTGGAGCATGGTTTAGTTTGAGCTCTGTTTGCCTTTGCTTTTGTGAAACCCTTTGCTTTATACCAATTTTGTTACTACTGAGGAACAGCACTTCTGAGAGAACTTCCCCTAATGATACTGGTGTGATTCCTAGCAGGGATATTTTCCTCATTATGTACGTTCTTTGGGGTTTTATTTTTTCCTTTCCACTTTCCCTCTGTCCTTTTTCTCTTCCATTATGTTTTGTTTGTTTTACTTTTCTTTCCCATTTATACCTTTTAACAGGAGAAACAGAGGTGTTTTTGGATGCATCAAATAATCATCCTGTTGGGGGGAGGGATTGTTACGGTTTCCTTTAGAACTTCACTTTTAATGTAAAAACAGAGACCCAGAAGAAGTTTTGTCCCCAGTTATCTAACCTTTCTTGAAAGACTCTTTGGATGCTTGGACAGGTGATGACTTACGGCATCGTAATCCCTACGCAAGCAAAAGCTGATTGCTAGGAATTTCGGCTTTGCCTACATACACGTTTGTTCTTTTCTGGTTACTTTTTGTCAGCACCTAGTGTTGTTCTCTGTTACAGGCCAGTAGATACATACACGAGACGCTTACTGTGCAGTAGACTAATTTAACTGCACAGTAAACATTTTGGTGTCTACATGTGTGCCCCTATTAGGCTGGAGTAAACTACTTTACTCTGTAACAACACAAGTACTATCCTGCTACAGAATAAAAAAATTCTGTAGCAGCTCATGTGTAGATGCTGGAGGAGCTGGCTGGGGCATGAAGATGCTTCAATGTGGATGCTGCCTGCTGGCTTGCCCTGCACTTGTGCCCCAGCCAGCCCCTGCACAGCACGTTGAGCTAAGGGGAGCATCTTGGGGATGGGGGCTGACCCCCAGGGCCTCCTGTCAGCCAGGGCTGCTCCACCCTGGTTCAACATGCTGTGACTGTGGGCACATGTGCAGATGCACACCTGGCAGCAATGAGCTCTGGAACAACAAGCTCTGGAGCTTATTGCTAAACATTAATCAGCATATGTAGATGCAGCTGAGTGAAGAGCTTGTCAGCAGAAGAGGAATTGCAACAGAAGGAGAGAAGTAAACTGTTTAGATTAGGAGAAAGCACTGACATAATCTTGGTTTCTTCTCCCCCATAACTTTCTATTATCTTCCCTTTTATCTCCGGCCATGCTTTTCTGTCTTTCTTTTCCTTGCCCTTTATGCTTCCTGTGTCCTTGCTATCCTTGTCCACAAGCAGTAAATATCTTTTTTTGCTATCTCATGCTGTTCATTAGGGCATTCAAAGCTCTTCCTGTTGTTCCAGCTGGGTCCAGTAATAGCAGGAAGATGCTTATGAGGGAAGGGACCACTAGAGAACAAAAGTGACAGAAGACAGATTTTTGCAAGTGGGAAAAGAATGAGATTCCCTTAACAAGGAAGAGAGAGATTCCTGTAAAAGAGCAGGGAGTGGGGGATGTTGAGAGTTTGTGGAGGAAACTCCCAAAATGGAGAATGTTAGGAGTACTAATTAGTTAAGATTTGCAAGGTATTTTTGAGAATGAAAAAAGTTGTATGGTCATGCTAAGCTACTATTATTTGTTGGCATCTTGATTTATAAGATAATATATCATTTTGCAAGGATGCCTGGTCAATGGTTGTGAAAAATTGTGATATGGCATGAAAACTAAGCAGAAATTAAGGCCCAGATCCTTCTTTCTCCTATGAGGGATAGTAGATTGCTGTGGAATCTGAGATTCAATTGCTTTAATCCTAGGTTATTTTTCCTTGTAGGAAACTCTGTTTTTCTTTCTGTAGAAGGGCACTGGGTGCTTAGATTTCTACTGCTGGGACATCAACCTGAAAGAACAGATATCTCTGGCTGACACTGCCAACCTGGCCCCTCTGTCCCCCTGCCCTTCAAGGAGGGCAACAAGAAAGCAGAGTGAGAAAATGCAGTGCCTACAAAGGACTGCCTGTACTTCTGCAGCACTTCTTGAAGCCTCGGAAGGAGATGATTTAATGAACAGCTGCAATTGCTGGTGTTCTCAGCCAGTCACATCTGCCTCAAGTCAGTCACCTCATACTGTAGGTCCCTCCCTTATGTAACTTAAGTTGATGGGATTCATAGATTTTTAGGGTCAGCAAAAGATGAAGCAGCTTTGATATTTTCATTTTCCATGCATGCTTTCTACATGTTGTGTAGCACTGACTGACTTTAAAGGGAATTGGACTCAGTCCTTTCCTGTGCTTATGTATCAGTCTATCAGGTAGTGGATGGGCTTGGGCTTGGCTAAATTAAGTGACAAGGCATTGCATGATCATAACCCAAGGTCAGGACTTTTTATCAGAGGGACTTTTTTGTGCTCATTTTGCAGGGGTGGAGGGGAGGGAGTGATAGAAAACAAGGCTGTTTTTTGCTTTCTAGAAGAGAACACCTAATTCAAAGTAGCTGTAGGGAGATACAGGAGTAAAAGTCTCAAGAGTGGTACAGTGAAGGTACAGGTGAATGCCGGAATTCAGCATTATACTGAATTTTTGTTGTCTCTAAAAGTGGAGAGCATCTCAAATGCTGTAGTTGTGGTGGTTTTGTTTGGCCATGGAAGGAAGGAAACTGAACAACAGGTTCTGACATTGGATGAGATAAGGCATCATTACGGTGTTATGTGGGTTAGAAGTTACAGCTTAAACATGTCACTTAAACCTGGATTCAGCTTGATTCATCTCATCATCAGCTGCTTTGCTGTGATAAAGGAGACAGTGATGTAGCATGTTACTCTGAGGTTCGCTTGGTTCAAAATAGCCTTTATTTGATTAAAATTAGGGTGCACTGTAAGACAAATATTTCTAATTGGAATGATGTGGTGTGGAATGGGTTTGTGATACTGACTTTGTTATTTAAGTCTATAACTTCTTTTATGATGAAATGGGTCTTACTGAGTTGTATTCATACTGGTAGGGTTTGTATATCTGTCAGGGGTCATGATATTTGAATACCTTCCACGTACAATCAATGGCAAAGGCCATAATGGACTTCTTGGAGTGTGTGGTTGCTTTTTTCCCACTGTGATTAAGGCTAGGGACAGACATTCAAAAAGCCTGAGCCTGAATTTATTTAATCTTTGCAGGTTGATCTAACCTGGCTAGGCTGAACTGGTTTAAAACTGGACAGACATTCTCTATGGACTGAGGAAATTCAAACATATGCCTGCAGTGGCTCAGGCTAGAAGCCAGGGGGTGCTAGAGCAGCCCTCCCTTCCCTTCTGCAGGGAGCTGAGCTCAGAGGGCATGGCCAGGCCCTGGCGGGACTCTCTTATTAGGGAGGTCTCCCTGCATGGTCCCATGCTTTCCCCTGCTGGCTGCTCAAGGGGTGGGAGTGTTGCCAGCCCCAGGCTTGGACTCTGAGGTAAGTGGGGGTGTTCAGTGAATGCATCTGTTGATGATACGGAGCTTTTCAATCTCCCTCCCTGCTTTATCGTACCGTCTGCAGGGAGCTAAGACAGGCAAGCAAGCCAACTGGGGGCTGATAGTGATAACAGTCTTTATCACCCAATTAGCAAATAGCCTCTCTCCATTACTTCAAACATCTTAAACAGCTTACCGGCTGACCTGTTGATTAGCTCTAAACAGCCCTAAGTGGGTCACTGTTCTGTCTGCCTGCCCGGGTGAAATTGGAGAGAGACACACACAAATACCTCTCAGCATTAGCTAGCATACCACATGTTTAGGGTCCATACTGTGGTAAATGGGAGGGAGAGGGGATTTCCTGCTTGAGTTGGGGGAGGGGGAGGGCAGGGCAGGGGGAAGCCAGGCACACTCTGCTGTGTCTGCATTCTCTGCCGGAGCCTTACACAGTATTAGCTAGCATACCACATGCTGGCTATGGTCCAGGCTGTGGCAGAGAGGAGGAAGGGATCCCTGCTTAAGCAGTGTGTGGTGAGAGGGAGGGGAAGGGAGGGGGGCACGGGGAAGCCAGCAGACCCTGCTGTACCTCCAAGTCTCTGCCAGAGTTCTGGCCAGGGAGCAGAGGGAAGGAGCCAGCCCTGCTGTGGAGTACAGCCCAGCCCAGCCCCAAGAGAATGCTAGGATGCTGGGGGGGACTCTGACTTACCTCAAACCAGCAAGGGGTCTGGGACAGACATGGCATAAACTGGTTTGACCCAAATCACTTAAGTTTGATACTACATTCAACCAGGTTTATCGCAACCCAGTTTCATCCATTTTCAAACTGCTTTATGTGTACTGAACATCTGTTCTGTTACAGGTTTAAGCCAGTTTCTGATCACTTAAACCAGTTTACATGTAATGTCTCTCCCTAGCCTAAAAGTTTGCTGTTCAGTTTGCTTGTAATATAAACCTACTCTTAAATCCAAAGAGTTATATATACTTTAGAACCAAATGGAGTTGAAAAGTACTTCTAGAAACAACTGGTATAAAATGGGCATGGCTTAGGAGTCCTATATTGATATTTAGAACTATTGTCTCTCTATGCTGAGACCTAAATTGTGAAAAGTGGGCTGAACTTCCTATCTCTTTAGAATGACTAAATTAAAATCTTTGGATACAGTTATGCTTGCAAACTGGACCCTGAAAAGTTGCCTAACCAAGTGGAGGTTCTTGCAGCTCAGGATGGGTTGCAGTGTTTTTATGTACTTGGAGTTAGCAAGTAGGGCTTCCTGGTATTTATATGATATGGATATACTTAGATTGGTAAATGTCTTTGCATAGACGAGCCCTAAATTATCAGTCTGATGTCAAATTATGAGTTTCTGTGAAGCTACTGACACTTTCAACTTGTTGGTTGATTGATTAAAAAAAATGTTTTTAAGGTACAGCACCAGGAAGGCTAATAATGGAGTGCCTTTACTGTATTGTGGAAGTAACAAGTCTCTTGCAGGGTATACCTGCACTGATGTTATTGTTGCGCCTGATGTAGTGTAGACATGCCTGATTGGTTTGAATTAGTCCATAGGCAGTCTAACTGGCCACCCAGGCTAGGGACAGATATTCAAAAAGCCCAAAACTGAATTGATTCAATCTTTGCAGTTAGTCTAACCTGTAGAGAATGAACTGGTTTGCAAATGAATTAATGTTTGCCACATGCCTGCAGTGCCTCAGGCCAGAAGCCCAGGGGTGCTAGAGCAGTCTTTCCTTTTCAACAGGGAGCCTGAGGTGCCTGGGGGGGTGGGGGATATGGCCAGGCCCACACTGTTTCATGTCTTTCTGTTAGCCACTCCCACCCTCCCTCCACCAGCACAAGACAGAGTTACATTCATTTAGGTGCCTTAATTTTATGCTTTTCCATGTGTATTTATAAGCTTAAGTTCCATATTTCTTATGCTTGTTTTTGTTTGTTTGCAATTTTATGTAGTTTTTAGAACATGTGCCTTAAAACAAGTCTCATGGCAAGTCCACTAAAGAGCAGCCTGGTGATGACCAAATGAGTTTACTCATTTAAAGTCCTATGGTCATGACTGTTAAGCCATACACAGACTACAAATCAAATGCTTAGCCCACATGCTTAGTCTCCTGCCTGTGACGGAGGATATAACTGTTGTGTGTAAGTAAATGTAGAAGAAGGGTTATGACTGGCTATTACCTCTCAAGTCACAATGGCCTCATTTACAAGTTAGCTGAACTTTTAAATTTACCTATTTCCATAGCCCATGTTTTTCCTTACTGGTAGAATAATTAAGCCCAGTTATTAATAGATATACTCTAATTTTCTCAAATATTACCTATGCACAAGATTTCAATTAACTTTCTACTATGTGGAAAATTTTTAGGAGTCTATATTCAGTCAGTTAAGGTAATTTAAGACAAAGAACAGACAATTTCACCTTATACATCTTATCTCTTCTTCTTCCTCCTCCTTTTCTGTTGCACCACCTCTTTTTCCCCTCATGGTTGTTAACATCTCTTTCTTTTCTTTCCTGCTGGTATAAAAAGAGATTTTAAGAAAAACATGAAAGTGGGAAGTTTTACAACAAATTTGAAACAGAATGAAAATATGGGGCTGGGGGGAGAGGGGCAAGGAGAAGGGCTGGAATTTTTCCCAGCTCTGAAGCCCCCCAAAGTATTTTGTAAGTAATTGTTGAGCAGAGAAGACTTGAAAGACTGGGAGGTTTTTTCAATGTAACCAGCTGATTTTGAATGACTGTGACCCCAAAAGTATATGTCTTTCTCAAGGGTCTTGGAACTACCCAACATGTTAACTTGATCTCCTCAAACCCAGCACCAGTGCAGAGAAGAATTTGGTGAACTCGTGTAGTCTGTGGTGTATTGGGATGAATCCAGGTTCTCTTAATTCTTTCTCAGCTTGCCCTTGCTCAATGTTTCATGATTCTTGCTGTACTAGGTGGTTGGATTTTTTGACAAATCATGCTGAGAAATATTGATTTTTTTTTCCCCCCCTAAGTTGGACATAGACACACTTTTATACCAGTATAGCATAGCTGTCCTGGATAGGGATATGTGGTGGTTACATTTTAATAAACCTCCACAACCACTACTATAAATGCCCTATGCTGGCATCTCAGGAATATAAAACAGAGGTATATATAGGTTATGCAGAAGGTCTCTCTCCTCTAAATTTTCAATTTCTTATGCTAAAAAATTTAATACTTTGGGTTAAGAAGGCTGACTGGTCACTACATGTGTCAGTGGTCACAGAATCCCACAGGAATGAACATCAATGGCTCAACTGGACCTCCTGAGGAAATTTAGTTAATGCCCAAGACCAGTCTGAAAGTGGGAGAATGGTGCCAAGCAAAGCCTTATGATTTTGCAACTGATGAGGTGCAGTTATAACAGGCCTACTTGTATAAAGAGTGGTGGCCCTAGATCCACCAAGAGAACTATAAACCTCTGTGAATCAGGGAGGCCACAAGAGATTTGGGGGGACAACAAATGAGGAAGCAGGGACAGGAGTATAGATCAAAGTCTGATAATGAGTGTTTCAAATGGGGCCACCAAGCAGAGAATATAGGCAGCATTAGTCAGGCCGCAGTTGGAGTACTGTGTCCTGTTTTGGGCACTGCACTTCAAGAGGGACACGGAGGATCTGGAAAGGGTTCAGAGGAAGGCCACCCACATGATTTGTGGTCTCTGTGAAAGACCCTACGAGGAGAGGTTGAGAGATCTGGATCTCTTCAGCCTATACAAAAGATGGCTGAGGGGTGACCTTGTGGCCACCTATAAATTTATCAGGGGAGAACAGCAGGGGATTGGGGATGCACTGTTTACCAGAGCGCCCCAGGGAGTAACTAGGAATAATGGGTGCAAACTAGTGGAGAGTAGATTTAGGTTAGACGTTAGGAAGAAGTTTTTTACAATAAGGGCAGCCAGAGTCTGGAATGGGCTTCCAAGAGAGGTGGTGCTGTCGTCTAACTTGGAGGTCTTCAAGAGGAGGCTTGACAATCACCTGGCTGGGGTCATCTGACCTCCGTCCTCTTTCCTGCCAGGGGCAGGGGTTGGACATGATGATCCATTGGGTCCCTTCTGACTCTATAATCTATGCATCTATGAGGTCCCAGAACTTGGTGGGGCTAAAATGGGAGGGGTGTAAAAGAAAAGGTGAGGGAGAAGTGCAGGCA
>NW_017729032.1:254967302-254976810 GCF_001723915.1 Gavialis gangeticus | reverse complement strand
CTATGCATCTATGAGGTCCCAGAACTTGGTGGGGCTAAAATGGGAGGGGTGTAAAAGAAAAGGTGAGGGAGAAGTGCAGGCAGAACCTCAGGAGGAGTTTCCTTAGGAGGCAGTGGAGGAGCTGCAGTATGGCACACTCAAGGTTGGCATGTGCTAGGATCTGCCTCTGACAGAAGGGGCAGATGTTCGGGAATTAAGTGGCCCAGGTGCATGCCTGTCGGGACAGCTCCTTGCAGGAGCCACCAGTCTAGGTTTTCAGTAGCTTGCAGGGTTAAGGTGGAATAGAAGTTGTCCCACCAGGGACCCTCACTGAAGGTGTCCCAACCCTTGATACCTGGGCAGGACACAAGGGTGGGATGGCGCAACGTGTGGAGCTGTGAGTCTGTAAATCTGGTGGCAGTGGGCTGTTTGGAAGCAAATTGGAATCGGAACAGGAAGGGGAGAGAAATAGCTGTCTACCTGAAACATTTTTTATATTATCACAATGAAAACACTAATCATGATTTCATGACAGGGGATATTTAATTCAGAATCAAATATCTAGAATAATAATTTGCAAGCAGGCTGCTGTGGTATTCTGGGGTACTGAGATCCTTTCTGGGATGCCACTGGGTATCATGCAATGCTAGCATTGTGGAAACAAGATTTGCATGAGGTGTCCTAGACTATGCTCACTATACTGGCAGCTACAGTACCCACTGGCTATGTATGGACACTTAGATTTGTTCAATAGGACATGATTTGTATGCAGTGTTTTTTTCCTATTTAAGGCACATCCACTGAAATGCGAGTTTTGCTTGAAGTGTTACTTTATGCCAGTGATTCTCAATCAGGGTGCCACGGCATCTGAGGATGTTGAGAGATCCTTTTAAGGGTGATGCACAATATTAGCACTATTATAGGTGAGCAAACACCCTACACATAACTGACAAGAGAAAGCCAGAGATTTCAAATATGAATCCACAGTGTTAACATTTGATTTGTTGTAGTCTTTCTGAGATGTGCATAACAGAAGAACTACACTATGATTTCTCTATAGTCAAAAAGTTGAGTGAAAAGAGCTGGCATTTTCTAAGGGGTGCCTTAAGTCTAGAAAGGTTTAGGACCACTGCTCTAGAAGGAATTTAATCACCTAAGCTAAAATAGCAGTCAGGATTTTTGTGGATGATACCTAAATTGTCATAGTTACAATATCACTCCTAAGCTAGAATACAAAGATATGGCTCCCAGAGATGAAGCCTCACCATCTTTATACCTGGGACCCACAAATACAACTGAAGGGCTACTGTCTAGACTGTCTGTGGAAACAATGGCTATGTATTTTTGTACTTTGGACACACTGTAGCTCTGTTCTTCATTCAGTAGTGCTAAAAGAGTTAGTCCAAATGCTTGCTCTTCTTGATTCCACCCATGATTCCTATTTATAACTTCCTGCTAAAACAACCTTCACATATTGTCTGTTTAGATCCGATTTAGTTTTTTTGTATCATATAGCCATCTTATATTATTTTTTTTGTCCACTCTGATTCTTAAGCCTTAGGAATTAGCCATGCAGTACTGAACAAAAGGAAAAAAGCCAACTTGATTTTAGGATGCACGTAGAGGTAGGTTATCTATGTTTAATCACACTTTCCCAGCAGACTTTTCTTTCTTTAGTTTTTGTGCAAGATATGGAAATCAGACAGACAAATGTCCTATAGGTGATAGTAACATACAAAGCAAATATGTATGAATTGGCTGCAAAAAATGGGGGGTGGGAGGGGGAGAATAATAATTGTTTAGTTAGAAATAGAGCACAGTATAATTTAAAACAGTCATTAATGTAGTACTGAAGGACAGCAAAGATTACTCAGAAGAGACAGGGAAAAAAGGATGGAGTTTTTAAAACACTAAAATGGGTCTTGATGTTTGACATTGGCAGTCAATCGAGTGGGTGTTTTTGTGAATAACTTCCTCTTCACTTACTCAAATCCTGTAGCTACTGTATTATTTTTTTTCATTCTTTCTTGGAGACAATATTAACACAAATCTCTCTGCTTTGTACTCAGAGGAAAATTTAAAATGGAATAATTAGCAAGTCCTATTTAAGAGCCTTGTGTTTCATCAAAGCAGCAGGAACTGGAAAAACATATGCATCTTGTGATTATGATCTATGCAATATTACCAGTTTCAATCCATAAGTCCTAATGCACACTATTTAAAAAGGGTTTTGCGTAATGAAAAAATGGTACTCTACTACAGATTAGGCTGGAGACAAATGCTGATGAGGTTGTCATCCTTATTGCCTTTTTTTTAAAGAGAAGAAAATTGAAGGACTGGCACACAAGCCTTGATCTTATTGAGGAGAAGATTGAAGTGAAAGACAAGGTTGTTTCTTTTCACTTCTGAAGGGTCTGAAAGCTAAAATTGTGAAATCAATTGACTATAGTTACTGTAACAATTAATTTGACGTGATGAAAAGATCGAGGGAGGAGGGTGGATCAGATCATCCACCCCCACAGAATGTCTGCTTGTGCAGGTGGCAGTTTTTAAAGCTGCCAGGGGTACACTACTAGCTTTACTGTAATGTGACAGATGTCCCCTCCCACCCAAGGCCCAATTAATAAAGAACAGTACCACGTTCTTTAAACATGTACCAGTAAACTTTGTAAAGACCCCCTGTGACACGTGTCTTTAGCCTCTAGGGTTTGTTTGTGTGCTCTGTATTTGGTCTAGTTTAGTCTGCCATGCTGTTTGTGTTTATGCAATGTAATAAGACATCTGCTGCCCACCCGAACTCATCTGTGCCTCCATGGAGCTTTGCAGTTGACTGCTATCCTATTTATATTAATTGAACATGCCGTATTCTGCATACACTAGTGATTACCCTCATTTATTTCATCTCCTAAGGACCCAAGGATTTCTGTGGCTTGCCTTTACAGAATTGTTTTACTCATTTGGCTCCAATTAGCCTCAGCTAATGAAAATACATTATACTGCACCTCTTGTTAACCATTGCTGTTTCTAATGACATAATTTGTGAGTTTTGAGCCTTTTAAAGTAACGACATTAGGAATTAAGTTACAGTTTCTTCAGCGGGGTTGAGAAATATTAATTGCAGGCATCTGGGTTTCTTCCCTTAAAGAAGACTTGTGATTTTTACTTAACTAATAAACGTTGACATAATCAGAGAGCTATCAGCACCATATGTCGGCCTTTTGTGAGACAGATCATACCCCTGCTCAGTTGGGTAAGGAAATGCTTCGGCATTAGCACTGTGTCTTGGTATATTTTTAAAGCATCACTCAGCACAGGCCTATTGCTATGGGAAAGACAGGAAACCTACTTTAAAAGCAGGTGGGTTATTTTCCCAGCTATTCAGGTGAGGTTAGCTTTAATGCTAAACAGATGTAGTTCCATACCCTATTTTTGACATTTACCTAGCATGGTAATTTTTGAAAGCCTTGATGTTGACTTGTGTCTGTGCAGTATTGAGAGCAATTGTTTTATAGTGGGAGCATAACTAAGCTGGCACAGAGGATTTGTGAAATTTCTACTTCCATTCCAAGACAATATGTGTTTGTTATTGTTGTCTAAAGGCTTCACTGGAATGAATGAGTTGTTGGAGTACAAACTTGAAGTACAGTGAATTTCTGGATAGCTTGCAGGATACATGTTTCTTTTTCAGACAGGTTTAAGAAATGAAGATATGACAGTAGAATTTATCAAGTCCCTAAAATGTATCAAGATAAAAAGTGAACCCAGTTTCCACAGATGTTATGAAGTCACTAAAAAGTAATGAACAGTATTTTGCTCATCTATGCTGGTTTTGGTTTCAGCAGGGCATAATTTTCATAGGCCATAATTCTGGCTATCATTTGTTACATGCTAACTTTGTTCTGGGGAGTCTGAGGGAATCTTTTGTTCTCTTCCAGGTATGACAGACTTTTTCCTATGCCCTCTGATCATCTGGATTCACCTGATCATTTGAAAATATTTTATGATCTCTAAGACCAGAAGGTTGAATTACACTTGCAGGACTCTTAAAGACCATTTATAATTAAAGCTTTGTTTTGCATGTTAATGGGTGAATTATTCATAAGCCCTCCATTTCAGAGAGAGAATTCTAAAAATATGCCACAACTTGGAAATATTTCACTTTAGTCCCACTCCAGAACAAACTGGACTTTTTGGCAGACACTGATGCATTGTGAACCTAGAGCAAGCAGGGGGGATCAGAGAGCATTGAGGGCTAAAGGAAATGAGGACAGGTTTCCATTTCTCAGAGGATGTTTCTTCACTGTTGGTCTCTGATACTAATGTTTATGGAAACTGAAATATTCACTGCAAGAGAGTTTTTGTTTTGGATATCCGAGGGGAAGAGAGATACATGGAAACAAAATATTAGGTTTTCAAATAGACAGCTGGAGCTGCTGGGATGAGTCATGGAAGTTATACTTTGTCATTTTGAGGCATGTTGGTGGGTGAGGCCCAGGGAAAGACAGAGGTACATTTTGTGCTGTGCATTTTGTGATATTATGTCCATGCAGTTAGCAAGACCTGTTGGAGACAATGCAGGTGTGAGAGGACCTCCAAGTACAAATTTTGTGAGGCACTGAAGCAACTCAGATGGTACTGATTAATTTCAACCAGAAACTAAGTAAAACAGGTGAACATTTGTTATTCAGAATTGCTTGAGAATCTCTGGATTGAACACATTTTAAGATATTTTAACATTTCATTCTAATTCAGGACTGAAATAGCTATCAAACCATCAGAATTTCTGGAGATACGGAAGAGAGGATGGTGATTAATCTATTCGTTATGTAATGTGGCTTGTGAAAACTTACAAAAATATTCATTTAAAAAAAAAAAAAGGATGTAAGGTTAATGATGATAAATTGATAAATTGACTTTTTGGAATGCCGTGTTAAAGAGTTTCTCTGAAACGGTTACCAATGATGAAATTAAAGATTATATAATAATTAAAGATGATATACAGCTAAATTGGATTCCTTGATTTGTGCTTTAGGATTTCAATACCTTGGATTTGCTTTCTCCTTTTGTTTAACAATTTGTGATAACCGTATGTATGTGATACTTCTTATAAGTGAGTAATGATGGTAATGATGAATTACATCATCAGGTAATGATGAATTACAGAAGTTGTTATAGTTTTTCCCAAAAGGACAACAGTAAAACAAGTCAATATTCCTCCTGGCATTTTTGGCACTGCGTAAGTCTGCTGTCAGTTGTTTCACACACCTGCACCTGAAGTAAATGTGTATAACATAGGCCAGCTGGCCTCCCACCTTCCCAGTGAACTCACCTGTGGAACTGGCCTCTACCATTTTGCATAGGATTAGATAATACTTTGTGTGCATTGTATATTGGGTTGCATAAAAATCTCTTTCATCTGCTCCGTGCGTGTGCATGTAACCTTTTTTGCACTCAAGAACGCTAGCTTTGCATCCCTGGACATTTTGTTTGCCAAGCAGTTACAGCTCTAAAAGCTGTATTTAGGTTCCCTGCACCACTCAGGAAATTTGCCTGCAGCCTAAACCAGCAGGGTCTTGTGGAGATATTTCAGGGTTGCTGCCTAGTTGGGGTTGTGAGTTGGACATTTGAATTGCAAGAGTGGTTTGTGTTATGTCTTGTAGAGTTTGAATTGCCAGGATTACTGAGGTAATATGGGCACAGATTGGTGATTGCTGTGGCATGTGCCACATTTGAACAGTGGTTACCAGCACATTCTTATCTGGTCTCCAATTTTGCAAACTCTACCTCTGGATTTCAGTCGAGCTAAATTCTTTAATTCCCACACATGAGGGTCAGCAGGCTAATTGATGATCCCCCTGATTCACAGCTCCACTCTCTTCAGGTTAGGCTCTCTGGTGACACCTGTATTGCTCTTCTCTCAGAAGATTTGAGTAGTGGAAGAAAGCTGCAGGAGGGAGCTCGTGAAGACATTGCATTGGCCTTTTTGACAAGAGAGAGAACCACAGAAAGAAGTAAGCCGTGCCCGTAAGAAAGCATGAAAGAAGCTAGCTCAGACTTTCCTCAGTAGGGATTTTGCAAACCTACAGGAGTCAGTAGTAGTAACAACTTTCTTTGCACATTTATATTGGTGAAGGAGGATGGGAAATGCTTACAGAGAGTATTTGCTGTTGGTGAAATTCAGTGCAGGAAGAAAGTCTTCTGTGATTGTGTGCTTACACTGGGGTAAACTTTGGCCTGCAGGGGAATTGCAGGAGGCAGTCCAATGGAGCTATTAGTGTGTCACTGCATGCTTTGGGGTCAAAATGGGTGCATGATCAGCCTCTTCTCATTGAGGATCACTGTGCCTGAGAATACTTTATACTACCACATTAATCAGTGTGGGGGGGAAAGTTTTGGAGAGTTTATTTTTCAAAGGTTTAGTGTCACTGTTCTTACTGAATTGATAATCTTAATGGGATGTGTTTGGAAGGGATCCAAATTCTAATTTTGGAAATTGAATTGTTTTAGTGATTAAACAAAGTAACTGAGGGCATCACCCTATTAAATAAGATATTTCATGCATGTGATTAATTGTAATCTCAATATAAATCCTTTTGATTTGGAGATTAATGTTGATTCTTTGCTTTGAATTTACTGTCCATTTGTTTTGTTAATTAAAATTAAAGATGGAAGACAGATAGCTGTGGAACCTCTTCAGGATACTGATGTTCACTTTGTTAAATAGGGCATTTTTCATTACTGTGCTCAAAAGTAATGGTCTTGCTATAACTTTATTAACCCTAATGCAGAAGAGGATAAATGCAAGGGGTGATATGTGCAGTTATTTTTTTCTACTTACTGCTACGCTTGTCACCTTTCACATCACTAAAACAAAAAATATCTGATCTTTTGACTTGAAGGCAGTTTTCTTTCTTGAAAAATGTATTGTTTAAAGACCACTGCCTATAAAATAAACCCTTTTAAAAGGAATGCCTTCTTTCCGTGTTTTTATGAGTTTTGAGATATCTGAAGTCAAAAGAACTTGCTGTATAGCTTTTGCTTTTTTTTCTCCTAGTTCAGGCAGAGCGCACGCGCGCACACACACGCGCGCGCGCACACACACAGAGTGTTTTGGGCCAGTTAGCTCAGCAAGCTCCCCAAACATTGAGTTTTACATTTCTCAGTTGATGATATACAATTGACTATATTATGGTAACAAATATATATACAAAAAGTGCTTTGTCTCCAAAGTTTGCATGAAAAATTCACAGGACACTAACATTTTTCTGTGTTCTGATATTGATTAATGTACAGTAGAAATGCTTAGGTCCCAGGTAAAATACAGATAGACGGAACATAAAATGCTTCATTCTATGTTTAAAAAAAAATCCCACAAAGGATTAGTCTTAATCATTGAAAAGAGGTATTGAACAGGCAAATAAACACTGAAGTTCTTCAGGGCGAGGACCTTGTGCGCTTTGTTTTTGTTAAGTGCATGTTATTAATGGAGATGCAGGGCTGCTTTGTATTAATGATGTGCAGCATGATAAAACTGGATGCCCTTAATTCATCTTAATAAGAATACAAATTACTGGGACAGCGAGACACTACTTGATCTCAAACGATTTTAAAAAGTGACATGCAGTTCCCATGGGTCACTACTTTTATGCCTAATTGCAGTTGACAGCCACATTGCTTTAAACTTAATCTCAAAAGATCTTCCAGTGGAGTGGAGTTAAGCTGGAGACAATCACAGAGATGTGGGCCTGGAAGGGACCTTAATTGATTGTCCAGTCCTCTCCCTGCCCTGAGAGAGGGTCATGTACTTCTAAACCATCCCAGGCAGCTGGATAACTTGTTCTTTAACTTCTGGCAAGGGTTTCCACAGCTTGGCAATGTTGCCTGATCCAGCATTTCACTGGTTTTGATAGCTCCTCCTCCCTTCTCCCATCCCATATCTTATCACAATTTCCCTTGCTGTCAAGCAGAGCTTATCAGTACTAGTTGGTATATTTTGTGCATATTGAAATTCCTTTCATCCACATGCTACCATTCTTAGCACCCTTTAACAGGTGAGAGAACCCATATTTTCTGCATCTGACTGAAAGAAAATAAAGTTAATCACATGCTAACTATTAGTATGCTCTAATATTCATGTAGTGGCATGCCCACTATGCAGTAGTGTGGTGATCCACCAGCTGCCTTCACGTGCTGCTTTGTATCCAGTCAGGATCTTCTGGTTTGTTGTTTGTGTGCCTTTTACCACTCCAGGGTGATAATGTAAGGGTATTACCTGCCAGGCTAAATAGTGGTCCCCAGCCAGGATTACACCTTTTGCTGCTGTTATCTTGAAGCCTGGGAATGGAGGGTGCTTCTCAAAGCATAGGAGTAGACTCATCGAGGCCTTCTCCTGAACCCACTAGAACCTTTCTGACAGGCTGACCTTGTGAACAGCTTGCCGGAAAAAAACAATTCTTGGCCTTTCTGTCTGGTATATTATTGTTCATTGCCAACATGAAGAGAACCAGCTGAGACAACCTGCCGCAAGTGTGAGTTAAGGGACAAAATGGAAAAGACATCCCATATACCATGGACTCTTGAGAGAAACTGGTAACCCTACTGAATATTCCCCACCCTACCAATTGTACTTCATGCTAAAATCATTATCTAAGAGTGCCTTACACCTGGGGTCCTGCCTTGTGTCTTACCAGTGTCACATGGAAGTTTTCCTATTATTTTCACCCCAGACTAATATAGGCTGCATGACTAACTATATGACTGAAATTGTAATAGTATACAACCATGATGTACCTACATAGCCACCATATGCAGGGTCCTATAGGTTATCCCAACTTTACTGAGCCATATAACAATTCTAACGTTAACACTTTCTCAGTTCATGGCTTAATAATTTGCTAAAGAATCTTTCCCATGTTTAAAGTTAGGCTGGCTGTTCTAATCTTCTTAAAGATTGGTACTATAACCCTCCTGTCCTCAGAGACTTCCCTCCCTGCCACTTCCACAAGTTTTTGATGGCAGTTGCTAGTTGGTGGGAGAGTGCTTAACTAGTTTTATAAATAGTATAGGACGCATTTCATCAGGCCTTGCCAAATCTAGTTGTTATGTAAATGTTATTTAACTTGTTTCACTCTTGTGTTTTCTGCTCTTGCTACTTTAATTTTAATTCTTAAGAAGATAGTCAGACCTTACCCTTTTAACAAAGATTGAACCAGAAAGGCATTGAACATTTAATTTTTCTGCATCATCCAGTACTAACTCTGCTTCTTTATTAAGTAATGGCTAATTCTTTCTTTTTATTTAATGAATTGGGATGATTCTTTTCTTGTTTCTGTCTGTCATTGCCAGTTGACACTTATAATTTCACCTTACCTTCTCTGATTTTTATCCTTCACACTTGTGCTCTTCTTTCATGCTCATCCTTAGTCATGTGGGGCATCCTTACATGTGCTGTGGGGGAGAGGGGGTGCTTTAATTAGACCGTCTCTGAGAACTTACTCGAGAGCACGGAGGCAGAAAGGGATCTTGGAGT
>NW_017729032.1:254966954-254967291 GCF_001723915.1 Gavialis gangeticus | reverse complement strand
TCTATTAGGTCCCTTCCGACCCTTAATCTATGAATCTATAAAACTGCTCTTAAGTGCCTGCAGCCTCTTGTGTATTCAGTACCCTGTGCTTCAAAGTGGTGGTGGGGCACTTTAGCTAAAGCTTGTTCAATGAGTTTTAGTTTAAAATGCTCTCACTGCCATTTTGAAGCATGGGGATGCTGAATACATGACATGCTAATTAGCACGCTCCAGCAGACTTGATTTAATTGAGTCTCCTCCAATGCCCTGTAATTACAGGGTGTTGGAGCAGTGTCCCCGCACGTGTGCAGGCACCCATCAAGTTGCTTATACTCTGTACATTTCCTTCTTGATTTTT
>NW_017729032.1:254956897-254961954 GCF_001723915.1 Gavialis gangeticus | reverse complement strand
GTTGGAGCAGTGTCCCCGCACGTGTGCAGGCACCCATCAAGTTGCTTATACTCTGTACATTTCCTTCTTGATTTTTCAGGGCTAGGGACAGACATTCAAAAAGCTTGAGCCTGAATTGATTCAACCTTTGCAGGTTAGTCTAACCTGACTAGGCTGAACCGGTTTCCAACCATACAGACAATCCCTCTGGGCTGAGGAAATTCAGGCATGTGCCTGCAGTGGCTCAGGCTAGAAGCTGGGGGTACTAGAGCAGCCCTCCCTTCCCTTGCACAGAGTTGAGTTGAGGAGGGCATGGCCAGGCCCCAGCGGGACTTTCTCATTAGGGAGGTCTGCCTGCACCATCCCAGGCTTTTCCCCACTGGCTGCTCAAAGAGCTGGAGAGTTGTCAGCCTTGTTAGTGCTCTGAGGCAAGTGGGGGGTGTGGAGTGCATTCATCTGTTGATGCTATGGAGCTTTTCAATCTCCCTCCCTGCTTGTCAGACTGTCTGCAGCAAATCGACAGGCGAGCAAGGTAGCCCAGAGCTGATAAGAGTCTTTCTCACCCAATTAGCAAAACAATAGCCTCTCTCCCTTTACTTCAAACTCTTCTTAAACAGCTTAATGGGGTGACCTGTTGACTAGCTCCAAAAGCCCTTTTTGGTCTGCCTGCCTGTCCCAATGAAATTGGGGACACGCGTGCACGCGCGCGCACACATGCACAGAGACACCTCTTGGCATTAGCTAGCACACCACATGCCTAGGGTCCATGGAGCTGAGGTCTGCGCTGTGTGTGTGTGTGGGGGGGATTTCCTGCTTGAGCAGTGGGGCAGGGAGGTAGGGCAGGGGGGAAGCCAGCTGCTGCTGTGTCTGCAGTCTCTGCTGGAGACTTATTCAGCACTAGCTAACATACCACATGCTGGCTATGGTCAGTGCTGTGGGAGAAGGGAGGAAAGGATCCCTGCTTAAGTGGCAAATGGTGAGGGGGATGGGGGGGCTTGGCTTAGCCAGCAGACCCTGCTGTGTCTGCAAGTGTGTGCCAGAGGAGCGCTGCGCAGGAAGCAGAGGGGAGGGGCCAGCCCTGCTATGGGGTAGAGAGCCCTACCAAGTGCAGAGAGCATGCCAGGATGCTGGGGGCTTCTGGTTCATCTCAGACCAGCAAGAGGTCTGGAACAGACATTGTATAAACCAGTTTGAGCCATATCAGTTAAGTCTGATACTACATTCAACCAGGTTTATCTCAAACTGGTTTCAGCCTTTTTCATGTGCACTGAACATCTGTTCTGTTACAAGTTTAAACCAGTTTCTGATCACTTAAACCAGTTCATGTTTGATGTCTGTCCCTAGCCCAGGACTTCACAAAGCTCCCAATGAAGGCATAATGTTTGTTTTTTCTATGCTTCCCCTGTATTGGAATAGTTTGCCTCTTAGTGTTGTATCAGTAATTGTCTGCCTACTCCCCTGCATTCCTTTTTCTGATGGATTATTTTGCTTTCCCAAGAGATACCACTACCAGTTTCCTGGCTTTTTCTGTCTAAGTCTGCTTTACTCGTGTTTTGCAATCAGTTGCTCTTAGTCTGCTGCTCTCACTCCTTCCTTTCTTTAGAGCTAGTGGTCACTTGTATCCATATTTATTTTTCTTTTCAGAGTCTCAATTGATTTGTCCTCTCTTGGCTGAATGAAATTTAACATATTTGCTAATATGTGCCTCTGAAGTAGAAAGGGGCCCCCTAGAGCATTCTAAGAACTTTATCAACTGTCTTTTGTTCCACTATTCTGTTTTTTTCTAATTGAAATTTCTCCCTGCCAATCCTTGAAATGATTCTGTAAAATGTTAAAAATGCCGACTCTGGCTCTTCCCTTCCCCTAACCACACCAAATTTGGTCATTTGTAGTTGATTCCTATGATGAAATCACTTTTTCACCCCAAATGCTCAACAGACACACTTCTCAACTTCTGGACAGCAGAACAATTGTATACCAACACTGCCTCCCTTTTTCCCTCTCCTGTTCTCCTTTCTGAACAAGAATTCTTCTATACCACTGTTATAGTGGTGCCAGTGAAGTCATAGTTGTTTTGCACTGAGACTTGTTCCTCTCCATTTTATTCCCCATGTTCCAACTATTATGGTATAGACATGTGCAGATGGTTGTTAGATTGCAGCTTTATTTCCTTTTGTCACTCTTGTGACGCTATTGCCATTTCATGGTTTCCACCCTTTATTTTCCCTGATTTCAGCTCTTTGACCAGGTTACTGCCCTTCACAGTTTTTATCTTAGGTTTTGTCATTGGCCTTCATTAGATCTAATTTCAAGTTGTCTTCAGTAGGTTGGCAAGCTGATGTCTTAGGATGCTCTGCCCTGACTTTATCAGATGACATCACCTCTACCTTCAAAGAATACTGTCTCTTGGTTGAAGATATAAAAGCTGTTCTGGTAATGCCATCTGTAAAGCCATTCATTGGCTCCGAGATGTTCCTGCTCTGTTGGTAGCAACCCATGAACTCATAGGCCGGGTACAAATATTACACTTTTACCAGTATAAGTGTCTAGAAACCAGTCTATACCTGTAACAGAACAGAGGTTCAGCACACAGACTAGTTTAAAAATGGTGAAACATGGTCTAAGATTCCCTTCCCCCCACCAAAGGGTGAATGGGTGTTCTGTTCACTACTGATCTAAACTATGCCACTTACAGAAAACTGTAACTGAGATCAATTCTGCATTGGGCTTTTTGAATGTCTGTACCTAGTCTTAAAGGCTGAAACTTAAATAATATCCAGTCAATAGAGACTCTCTAGTTTAATCACCTCTAATCAGGGCTTTTCTGGGGAGCAAAGGGGAGAAACAGTATAGCTTTGTCTTCAAAGAAGTGTGTATTTATGAGTTGGTTCATATGAAGTTCATAAACATGTATCTCAGTATTAAAAAATTTAGAGAAAGGGTTTATAAATCAGAGAACTGAGCCTAAAATATTATCACTTATTGACTTTAAAAAAATATTCATTAAAAAAGCTATACCCTACTCCTTGAAGATGTGTTAATGGTCTAAAGTACTCCTTAACTTGGCTTCATCTATGTGATACAGAGATAATTTAAATAGAAATGTAAATTAAAATAATGATTAGTCCAATGTTATATTTTTGTATTATTTTATTCCTAAATTGATCTTCTCATCAAAACCTTCCCATTCTTTTGAAAATTGGCTTCTGTATTCTAGGGAAATATTGCTATGCAGAGGGCGGTGAATTGGAAGAAAACTCTGAAAAGATATGAATAATGTAAACTGTTAAATAGCATGTTATGCAAAATAAGTGCAGATGGTAATTAGAGAGCTGACCTTCCATCTAATATTTCAGTTTGGGGTCAGTGGCCTCTTATTCATGATTCAGAATTGTGTGTTTAAAGCAAAAAAAAAAAATGTATTGAGCAAAATAATAACTCCTCAATTTGTAGTAGTCAAGTTTAAAGGAAAGAATTTTCTCTGTCTTCTGGCTGTGAATATATTCACCCAGCGCTGACAGCTGTATTGTGGAAACAGCCTCAAGCTAGCTAGCTTTAAAGTAGCCAGTTTGGGTGCCAGGAACAACTTAAATGGAGCAAAACAGGGCTTAGTGCAGGCTAATTTATCACATATCTTCTTCAGGGGCTATGACTGTAGTTGAGACATAGATACTTTCTGTCTTAACATTTGTGTAAAGTACTTTAAGTCCAGTGGCAGGTAAAGGGCACCAAAAGTTTAATCTGCACTAAAATGTTTTGGTCTCAGAACTTGAGTTTTGGCGGCAGAACATTTGCAAACACCTGCAGATCTTCTGTCTGAGATGGTAGGATGCCTCCCTTCCGCCAGCCAATTTTTGCTACCTTCTAAGAGTGACGTAGAAGCTCTCAGACACCAAAAGGGGTGCGGATTTAGACAATCCTTTTGTCTCTGGAAGCCTTAGCAATCCTTCAGCTGGAATTCTGCATGTCCTCATGCACACCACTCCCGAGATTGGGTTTTGAACTCTCTGGGCCCAAATTCACACCAACAGGAAATCTACCTACTCACTATGAAAGCTGCCCATAATTTTTGAAACCACCATTTCCTGCCACAATTTGTGTGTCAAACTGAACTCGAGATCGTATCTGATGAACAGGAAAGGATGGTCGTAAAAGCTTGTGCTCCTGCATGGGGACAAGAGGGAGCACCTTGGGCTCTGGGATGAAAGAGCCATGTAAGAGTGTTGGTATGCCTGCTGCCTTGCAGGATGGATTTCCTCCCTCGGGAGCTCTTTGGCCAGTCTTGTAAAGACAAACGCCATCCTTGTACCGGGTAAGCAACTGACCAAACAAAATGTTCAGCTGTTTCCCACGTGGTAGGAGAGGCCCTGGCCTCTGGGTCCTTCCTGGTAGTGGGCTTATCAGGGGTCCAGTCCACTTCCTGGTCACAAATTGCTCCTGCCCTCAGCTGTCTGCTTTTTTCTCTGGGGTCTTAATGCCACACTCTCTCGTTAGCTAACTGCCCATACCTGGGTGTCTACAACAGGTCTGTCAGCTTCCTCATAAAGGGCAGACCTCCCTATCACAAGCCTCCCACACCTAGCTTTTAGGGCAACCACATCTACTATTGCACAGCAGAAAAGAGGCAAGTGCAGGGGCAGGACTGGAATGGCAGCTAAGGACTGGCCAAAGACAGGGACCTGAGACCTGATGCAGCACAATAAGTGATCAGAGTTATCCCCATTATATGCCACTTCTAGAAAAAATAGGATGGAGGTCCCCCATGACTTGGCATGTCTAAACACTTAATACATTCAAGAAAAATCTCATTTAACCTTCAAAAAGGATACTCATCTCGGTATAATGCTGAGAAAGCTGAAGTTAACCTGTCATGTGAGGTGGTGGGTGAGTGCCTGTGATCCTAAACAATTCTTGTGTTTCCCAAAAGTCCAATTGCTTTTTAATAGCTAGGACTTCCAAAGCCAGAGATTGGTACAATAAGGATATTGGATGAACACAATAAGGATATTAAAACTACTACCTGTAACTACTGCCATGTAATAAGCAGTAAAGTGTTGGCCTGATTTTTTTTTTTTTTT
>NW_017729032.1:254953856-254956656 GCF_001723915.1 Gavialis gangeticus | reverse complement strand
GTAATAAGCAGTAAAGTGTTGGCCTGATTTTTTTTTTTTTTTTTCCCCCCCTGCAAGCCCTCTGTGCCTGCCCTTCCTACTGGTAATGAAAGCATCAGAAGTAAAAGAGTTGGATTCAAAAAGACTTGAAAAAAGTGAGGCAGGCATCTGGCAGCAAGAAAGTTTTGTAGGCAGAATGGCCTCAAAAGCATCTATGGGCAGAGATGTGAGGGAGATGTCAGAGAATTTTATGCTGCTATCTCCTCATTTTAGTCCTCTGCTGTAAATCTGATTCTGGTCTTCCCTATTAGTGTCAATAGTTGCTGTATTCTTAGCTGGCAGCACTGTAGGTGCCCAGCTTGAAGTAATGCAAAAAAGAAGTGGCAGGCAGGGAAGGGCAAGTGCTATTGGGACCAAAATGGGAAGGAAATGTTTTGCCAATGGTAGGAGGAAGTAAAGATCAGTGAATGCATGCCAGATGGAGTAAGGAAGCTACTGGAGAAGCTTATTGAGCAGTATGAACCATGCTTCATTTTGCTGCTTTCCTTTCTCACCCATCATCTCTCTGGAGGTCATGGAAAACATTCTCTAGGCCCTATACCAATGGTTCCCAAACTGGGTTGTGATCCCAAATGGGGTCACAACATCAGTGGATGGGATCATGATGGTGAGGGCCTGTGGGCTGGGATTGAGGGACCATGGTGAGGAAATCGGGTTCTGATGAGGTAATGAGGCCATAAATGGGGATCGTGCTGAGGAAGAGTTTGGGAAGCACTGCCCTACATGCTCCCCGCACCAGAGCAGCAGGCACGAGTCCTTCCTACTCCAAGCCTGTGAACCATGTGGACAAATTCAGCTGGTGTGTGCCGGTGTGCATTCTGTAACTTATTTATGGTTTGTGTTTTTAGGTGTTTCCTGCAGCAGTTGCTGCTGTTTGACTAAACATATTATGAAACTCAGAAGTCTTGTAAACCTTTATTTTTCTATTCTGCATTTCAGTGTGAACATGGGTAACAACTTGATGCTGGCTCTTCTGCCCTCATCTTGATGCCCTGCACCCTGTGGACAATGGAGGCAGACATCTGGGCCTCTACCACTGTGAATGCACTGTGTTTGATTGAAGTGCTTTGTCAAGGTTCCCCCAGCTTCACAGCATCCAAGTGTGAAGCACTTACAGTTTGATGGTATTTATACGTGTGCAGGAGCCTGGCCACAAATCCAAGTTCGACCCTGTAGGTGTGTGTGTGTGTGTGTGGGGCTTTAATTCTAATTATTATCAGTGTCCCTGTATTGAAAAATGGCAGCGGGGGTGCTTTAACTAAAGCTCATCAAATGAGCTTTAGTTAAACTGCCCCCGCTGCCATTTTTAAGTGAGGGGATAGCAATACATGTGACACTGGAGTCTGCTACACCATGGTATTTGCCCCACTCCAGCAGACTCAATTTAATAGATTTTGCTCAGAGCAGTCTTGATGCATGTGATTAGGTGCCCATAGCGTCAGGCTGCTCAAACAGAGAGGAGGCGCGTAAAACTTTTGGAAAAAAAAAATAAGGCCTCAGACCTAGCAGGAGTTGCTCTGTACTTCAAACAATCAGGTCTTTTGCTCTGTGTGTAAAGTAACAATCTGAATAATTTTAAAACCTGTGGATTTTAATTCTAAGCTATGTTAGCTAGATAGGCTAAATGGCGCATGACAAAGGACACAGAAATGCTGCAGGAACTGAATGAAGTGAAGCACATACTGAAATGCCTCCCAGAACTCCTGATGGCAGAGAGGCTATAAGCTGCAGCTACATTTCACTTGAATGACACTGCTTATTCCCCATCTCTTCAACTGGCTAGTTTATGGTTCACTGGGTGTGGAAACTTGAGGTCCTCTCTCTGTCCCAACTCTGTGTTAGGGAAGAAGCTTGTTTAGCAATAGGAATGAAAGTAAGAGATGCAAGAAGTGCTTGATGCCATCTCTAGATTGGGATTGGCTTGGCTCCTTTGTCATCTGAATCTGTGCGCTACGTTTCTGCATGTGGGAGTCATTCACTGACTAGGGCAAGATATGGGATTTTCAGTCTGCTTTTTGGATTTCCAGTAGTGGGGACACAATTTATGCCCTGCCCCATGTAGCCTTTTGTGGGAATGGGGTATCCCCGAGAGCCCTGGCAGTGCCTTTCTGCTTTATGTTGGTTTGGGACTCTCCGAAGAGAATGTTGAAGTTGGCTTGTGCCATCATCACCACCACCTTATCATTCTCCTTATTCCTGCCCCCCCTCCCTTATTTTTTCTTGTTTATGCTGACATTAGCCAACATAATATTAATCAGACCCAAGCAATCTCTGTTTGTTATCCTTTTTTTCTTTTTCTTTTAAAGTAACTACATCTATAATGGATCAACTAAAAACAGAAGCTCAAAGGCAGCCAGATGCAGCCAACATATTTCTGACCTCTAGATTCAAAGACATATCTGGAATTCCAGATTACTACAGTTTGGATAATCTGAATTTATCTATATTATATTTTTCAGTAGTTCTGTAAGTTTCTCTGTTTGGCTGCAGTCTGAATTATAGCTATTATTGCAAACCATGTATTCATTGTGTGAAACCTTGATGTGACATTTCTAAACTATTTTTTGTATTATTAGTTCTTGCTTTAATGCTATATGAAGCCAATTTCAAACAATTTCCAGGGTTGGTTCCTGCAACATCTGTTTTATGTCCTTGAGCAGTGCTGGCCTCTGCAACAGTGGAACTGCAGTTTGACTACCACAAAAATGACTCTACGCACTTTTATTTAACATATTTTCTTTCAACGTAGTTTACGGTAACC
>NW_017729032.1:254945736-254948856 GCF_001723915.1 Gavialis gangeticus | reverse complement strand
ACATAGTTTGCTCATTTGGTTTATTTCTTAGTTTGGTAAGTAGCCTACCGAAATAGGGATTAAAAATATGCTTCTGCCCTGTCTGGTTCTTTATGATGTATACAGAAAGCTTGAAAACTTTTTTTTTTTTTATGTTAGGAGAACACCTTGTATTGTTTTGTGAAACTTGTTGCATAGCTATTAAACTTAACTCTTTTGTCCATAGAATATCACATAGTTTGCTCATTTGGTTTATTTCTTAGTTTGGTAAGTAGCCTACCGAAATAGGGATTAAAAATATGCTTCTGCCCTGTCTGGTTCTTTATGATGTATACAGAAAGCTTGAAAACTTTTTTTTTTTTTAAACTAATGCGTTTTACCTCCATTTTCTATTGGATATTTATACCTTGTCTACTCTTGAAATGCGTACATGACTGGAGAGATATTAATGATGACATCACAAGAAAGAAAGGACCAGATATACTGCAATAAGTGGTCATATCTCCATATAAATCATAAATGCTACAAAAAAATTAAAGGCTGAGCATCTGGCCTAGTGAGTTCACCATATAAGAAAAGAAGGAGCGCTTTTAAAAATACTCTTGGTCCATACTGTCAATAGTTCATTCTTACTAGTGAGAACTTGTCACTTAAGTGGCCTGTTGACTTAATGTTGAGCAAGTACCTGCTCACCCATGATATTGAGAGGCACATACTATAATAGGTCTTCATGGCATGGTGATGGTGAACACCTATTCATTTTTAACACCTAAGCAGTTTGGGGGAGTTTTTTTTAACGTAGTGTACTCCTGTCTGACTTTGCAAGCTGTGAACCTCTGCAAATGATTGATACACCCAGATAGTCCTAGGTGAGGAAAACCAGGAAAGATCAGTGATGAATTGGATCATTTTAGGGTAAGACATGGAATGAAAATTGCTGCTGTGTTCTCTCTTGTGAGAGGGGACATGATGACATCTTTTGTGGCATCTTTATACAGAAAGAAAAATGGGCAAAAATTCACTTCTCTTCCTTATACAAGTCACTTGCAAAATTTTTTTGTTAGCTTTAGCCTGCTTCCACAGTTTTATTTAAATACTTGATAGATGGTGACTTAAAACCATCATTAAGCAGAAGGGCTATTTTGAAGTGGTGAGTTTTGCTGTGTCTCCTTAGGTCTAAGCCATTCCAAAATACTGGGTCATGAAAGATTTATCTTTTCATGACTTCACAGGAAACTTCTGTGACAGACTGTAATTGTTCTTTTAGAGCTTTTTAGAAAGGATCATGTTAAAGGTCCCCATTGTGTTGCAAGCATGTGGGGCCCAGGCCACCATGTGCCATGTTCAGCATGGGACCAGTTTGAGGTGTGCTGCATGTGGGTCTGGTCCAAGACCCATAGGCAGAACTATGGGCTGGATGATAGGGCTCCATGGGCTATATCTTTGATACCCTGAGACTGGATGATCTATGAAGGTCCCTTCCAACCTTCATTTTCTGTGTTTCTAAAGGCTGACAGTATGCAGCCATTCTGTGTAATTTGATCCTCCAACAAATGCTCTACAAGGAACTTAACACTGCATGAAAGTGAAGTGGCATTTATCTGCCTCTATGAGGAAAAAAAAGTGAGGTAGTTAGCTTGGATGATAGAAAAGCTGAAATTATGTTTGTAAAACTTGCTTGCTTTCTCTCTCTGATAAAATGATTTGGTCTAAAATGTCTTTCTTCCAACGCCATTCTAACAATCTGCAGTAACTTTTAAACTATTGTTTCATTACATCCGTCTGGTGCGGTTTCTTGCAGATCTGAGGGAAGCAAAAGTGGATAATAACAATTCACATTCAGGAGGAGAATGTGCTCTTTGCCATGGCAAGAAGGAGAAAAATAATTCCAGTTTAAAAAAGAGCACCATAGCATACTACATTCTAATACATTTACTCTAAAGAAATGTGAAGTAGCTTTAGTAGTTGGAATACATAACTATAACAAAAATTCTCAACCAAAATCAGCTAAACTTTCATCCTACTTTTGTTCTGTTAATGATTGCAAATGAATAAGAGGAAGAAGAAATAAATTGGAAGGAACCAGTTATGATTCTGAGGAAGTCATAGGCTTTTGAAGAAAAAAATCACTAGTGAGTGTCTCTGCCTCTGATTTGGGGAGTGCAATGTGAGCCACTTCAGAGGGGCTTTATTGATACCAGGCAATTTTGGAGCATCCAAAAGCACTGTGGAAAATTTCTGTCCTAGCACATGCTTTCTAGTAGGCAGTTGCTACATGGAGTGAAAATGTGTAGGCAGAAAGATCTGCTTAAGAAATACCTCTAAAAAATAATTGTGTATATGAATAGGCATCCTGCTTATCTGACCATGGTGTAAAAAATGTTTAAAAGTACAAGAAATGCTGAAAGGGATATTTAAAAGTCATGGAGAAACTCTGACAGGAGACGTGGAATAGTATACCACATCATTTGTAGTTCAGGGCCACAGTTAGCTTTCCTAAGGTCCCCAAAGCCTTGGACGAAGATCACACAGCTTGTATTTGCAGAAGGCCAAGCTTGAGTGCAAAGCAGTATTAATTTACTGCATGCTTTGTGAACATTCTCACAATATGAAAAAGTAGTGTATCTGTGTGGTTTTCTCTTGTATGCTTGAGAAGTTTCATAGTTAGTAGGGTCGGAAGAGACCTGAGTAGATCATCAAGTCCGACCCCCCTGCCATGGCAGGAAAGAGTACTGGGGTCAAACAGCCTCGGCAAGGTGATTGTCTAGCCTTGTCTTAAAGACCCCCAGAGTAGGAGCCAGCACCACTTAGCTTGGAAGTTGATTCCAGATCCTAGCTGTCCTGACCGTGAAGTAGCACCTCCTGCTGTCTAATCTGAATTTACCCTCTGCCAGCTTGTGACCGTTATTTCTAGTCACTCCTGGTAGTGCTCGGGGGACCAGGGACTCCCCCAATGCCTGCTGGTCCCCTCTGACTAGTTTGTAAACAGCCACTAGATCTTCCCTCAGCCTTCTCTTGTGGAGGCTGAACAGGTTCAGGTCCCGTAGCCTCTCCTCATAGGGCCTGCCCTGCTGCCCCCTGATCATGTGAGTGGCCCTCCTCTGGATCCTCTCCACGTTGTCCACATCCCTCTTGAAGTGC
>NW_017729032.1:254925503-254945234 GCF_001723915.1 Gavialis gangeticus | reverse complement strand
CCACGTTTCAGTGAGCCCCACTACGTTTGGGTTGGTGTCAGCTAGCAGGAGGGTAAGTTCCTCCTGCTTGTTTCCCATATTACGAGTGTTTGTGTAGAGGCATTTGAGGCCTCCTGTGGATGTGTGCACTGGCCCCCTAATCACAGCATTGCCCTGGCCCCTGTTGCTTACCTGTGTATATGTTCTGCTTGTCGGTCTAGGCTGGGCTGTATTTGTGAGTACTGCTTGGTTTAGCGGTCCAAGGCTTCCTCTTCCCTCGTCTTCCCCTTCCCCCAATGAGCCTAGTTTAAAGCCCGCTGGAGGAGATCCACCAACCTAGAAGAGAACACACACTTACCTTTAGGGGAATGTATTTCAATAACTAAAACAAACAAGCCCCCCATCAATGTTCTGTAGTAAATATATGCATTTTTCCTTTTTTATTTGTGTTGATCACAAATGAAAGTGAATAAGAACTGAAACATCCTGTGAAGCAGCAGTGAGAGAGGACATTAGTATTTAGATGGCTTGCCCCTTCTACATGCAATCTCCTTCCATGCTAATCTTTCCACTAATTGAGTATGGTGGTCAGGAGTGCAGACTTTCTTAGTTCACGTGACACAGACTTTTCTGCTCTCGTACTGCTGTGCCCAAAAACTATTCATGCTATTAACGCGTGATGATCATTACCAGCCCCATTAATTCACAATAATTATTTACCCAGCTGTGGAAGACAGCATGTTCTAGGGAGCATTATTTTAAAATTTTATATACATCCCTTTATTTCTTTAACAGTTTCCTTTACCTTTATATACATGAAGTTTATATTTTATATTTATATTTTAAAGTTGTATGCATTCCTCACTTGGACAATAATTATAGAGCTAGGCTGGTCAGACAAGAGAAAAGGAAAAGTTAAGCTAAAATGTGGACCACAGCATAACAATTCTAGCAGCAACTTAGTGATCCATCATTCATTAGTATGATTAAAAGTGGACATAGTTATTTTAAGGTAATCTATTTTCATATCATAGCTATTGCTATAATATTATCTTAACCAGTAAGATGTGTGGCTGAAAAGTTTAAGGTTACTGCTATAAAAATGTCATCCTTTAAAAAAAAGTGATACATGGCAATATGATAATGAAGCACTTTGATTAAAAGCATCTAACAATCTTATGATGTATGGGAGCTAGTTGGAGGGGCATTGTACTGCAATTAATTATTAGCTTCTCTGTATAATGTCTAGTTGCTTTATGCAGAATTCATTTTCAACAGTGACAAAAAATTGGACTCTTGTTTGTATTTGCACAAATTAAGTATATGGATGTTGGCAGCATCGGATGGCTCAAGGTTGGTGCAATTCACCTCAACGCCACTCTTGAGTCGGTGCCACGCAATTTGATGGTGATCGTAAGTTGTTCTCCGTATATGTTTGTTTGCCTATTTTGTCTACATCTTGTACATCCTAGTAGCTACGTAGCCATATTACGCAAATCACCACCACACTTGGGGTGTATATACATGGCATCACTATTGGCAGTGCCAGTAGTGAGAACAAAGGGTAAGTCAGGGTCTCGGTGAGACTGAAATACATGGTAGGCTGTAAAAATGGTACATTTTAGGTCAGGTTTGAAGCACGTTGGTAGGGTAGCATAGGAAAGTGTGATAGGAGCTATGTGGAATAGCATACCACGTCATTTGGTATGTGGTATGGTTGCCACCCTTACCTTATTTGTCCTGGGTTTAAACAGAAAATGTAAATTTTTATTTATGTCAGTCGTAGTCCTTTTTGCAATCATTATGTGTGCTTTTAAAGAGAGAAAATACTGTTTATATACTAGAAACGACCATTTTAGGAGCTGACTGTAATACCGTTATGCGCCATAATGGACTTCTGACAACTTTCATTACCAAAATGTTTCAGTTTAGTTTATTCACTTTGATACTAAACTTAAGTGGAAAGAAGCATGCAATTGGTTTAGTATTTTTGTTTTAACTCTTAGTTTGCCATTATTAACACCATCCATAATGAATAAAAGCCTAATATTTCATACTAATGGAGAAGGGAAAAATTGAAATGGGGTTTTAAGCTGCCGTAGGGCTGATAGACCTTTGTCAGCCATGCCCAGAAGTTGCTGTTTATGCTAGTTGCCTGTCATTTTTAATAGCGTTTAAATGTTGCTAAAGCGAAAATTACTTGGCTAAAAACCAGTATGCATGCTAGTTTGCCTGTATAAGTGTGGTTACATAATTGTGCAGTGTCTGAATAGAATGCACTTGACTGATACCTCATGGCTGGACCTCCCACCTGCCAGTAAGATCCTCAGCAGACTTACTATCTGCTATAGCCGGTGGCACTAACCAATATACTGTCACATTGTACATTTCCAATAAAAGGTATTTTATTAGGCCTGCTCCAAGAACTCATTCTGATCTGAGTTCTCTTCTCCTGGGAGGCAAACTCAGAACAAGGTCAGGTGCTGTAAACTGCTATAAATGTAGCTGTATCAGACAAATTGCCATCCTGCTTGGGGTGTATACATGGCATCATTATTGGCAATGCCAATGGTGAAAACAAAGAACAAATCAGGGTCTCAGTGAGACCAAACTACATGGTAGGCTGTAAAAGTGGCTGCCACGAACTGTTACAAATAGTACATTTGAGTCCGTATAGAGACAAAGGTAAGACGGACATATGTCCAGTCTTTTGGATTTTGAACTAGATCTTGATGTTCAGAAAGCAGCCATACCTAATAGATGGTGCTTTGTCCACTTTAGAGAGTGTAACGTGTAACTGTTCTTGTTATAGTTATCCTGACCTTTCTGACATTTAGACTTGATTCCTACAGTAGGCTGTACTTGAGTCTTCTCTTGATGGCCACTCAGAAGTGGCATACCTCTGGAGCTTGCTTCCTTTGCTTATTGGTCTCAGTAGAATTTGGTCATTTTAATCTATATTTGTAGTTGGACACTTTCACAGGGGATTTTCTTAGTGGAAAGATTTTGTGTCACTTGAGATGGGAAAGGAGAGAGAAATGTGTAATATAGACATTTTTGCAAGATCCCTGATTCTCATTAATTACCCCTTTTTTGTAAATGTGCCTAGGGATTTGGATGTAGGTGTACGCCTTCAAAGAGAGACCTCTTATAAGCATTCTTCTGCCAAAGTATACACATAATTTAAAGTAGCCATTATTTATAGAGAAAATCTCCACCTGTGTCCAGGACTAAAAGGAGAAAAAAGAGAATGGCAATAGTATCTTATACTATTCATTTCAATGAATAGTATAAGATATACTAACATCACTCTTTAAATAATGCAAATAAAGCGGACATATTTTAGGCTGTAACTTGAGATAAGCATATATATTTGTTTTATTTTGCTATGGAATATTAAGATGTATGTTTTTGACACAGAAGAAGAGTATTTCTAGTATGTGCTTTTCCTAGAATATATGGAAGAATAAAAGCTTGTTTCTGTTCTTAAAATCCCAGATACCACTGGCATTAATTTCCATGACAAATGTATGTTTGCAGCTGAAGGTAGGAATAGCCTGTTTCGTTCTTGTCAGTTGATTTGAATTTTTTTGCCTCTCAATACAATGCAGAATTGAAATGAGCACTGCTGAAATGCAGCTAGTTGTTACGAATCAGCTGAACCAAATTCTCATGAATTGTGCTGATGTCCATGTTGCTCAGTGCCTCAAGTTTGTGGTGGTCAGTACGGCAGAATATCAGCTTTTAAGTTTAACATCTCAGAAGTATGGCCTGTGCTAAAGATAATCATGTAGGAAGAAAAGGGGAGATGAGCACTTGTGGTGATTTAAATAAAATCTGAACCTTTTTCAGATCCTGGGATTTAATTTGGGGAACACCCAGCTTCAGGCATCCTTGAAAGTTCTCCCAATCTTGAAGTAAGGAAGTGGGGTCTCCAAATTAAGATGGGTGGGGTCTGATCCTGAGTTTCATTTGAGGTGAGAAATTTCAGGATTGGGCTCACACCTATAATTTGAGAGTAAAATACTCAAGCTATCTTCAGCTGAAAAGTTAAATAAAAACAAGTGATGCGTATTTAAAGCAACTGGAGGTAAATTCTGTGCTATAAGTCAAATTCAGGGGACTATAGTACTGCTTTCAGAGGTACAAGAAAAAACTCCTTTTGTGGAAGCCCTGTTTCAAATAACCATAGTTTGTAGCTTTTGACTGGGATTACAACTTATTTTTAGGCCAGATGCAATGATATGTCTAGGCTTGTTATTGTTTCATTATGTTTAAATAAGAAACTTCCACACTTGTTAGTATTTCCTAAGAAGTAATACAAAAACTGAGCAAAAGCAAAAGCTATATTGCATGAAGAGTAACATTAACAATCAAGACGGTTCAGGTTGGCAGTGCAGGGTTCTGATTTCTCTCACTTCTGTGTATAAATCTAAGTATGAAGAGCACTTTCGTTTGCATTGTTTTCTTTTCAATGTCCAAACAGGGCTGAAGCTCTATCGCAATCCGTGCAAATAGCACAGTTATTTGTTTGGATGCCGTGTGCCCTAGTGTTGGCCCTGTCATCCCATCGGTGATCGTTCTGGCACCTAGAATTTTGCAGCCTAGAAAACCTCCTTTAGAATCTGGATTACCAAGCAATGTGGGGTCTGGGAGAAAGTTTAGGCAGAGTCAGACCACATTGGCTAGGCACAGACATTACACATAAACCAGTTTAAATGGTCAGAAACTGGTTTAAACCTGTAACAGAACAGACATTCATTGCACACAAACCAGTTTCAAAATGGCCAAAACCGGTATGAGATTTCATAGATTTCATAGACATTAGGGCTGGATGGGACCTCAGAAGATCGAGTCCAGCCCCCTGCCCCAGGGGCAGGAAGTCAGCTGGGGTCACAGGATCCCAACAAGATAAATGTCCAATTGACTCTTAAAGGAATCCAGGGTAGGTGCTTGCACCATCTCTGGTGGCAGTCTGTGCCAGGCCTTGGGGGCTTAGACTGTAAAGAAGTTCTTTCTTATGTCCAGCCTAAAACTGTCTTGGAGAAGTGTGACCGTTTGACCTTGTCATCCCACAGGGCACTCTGGTGAACAGACATTCCCCCAGATCCTGATGTACACTCCTTATATACTTACAGGCAGCTGCCCGGTCCCCCCTGAGCCTGCGCTTTTCCAGTCTGAAGAGTCCCATAGCTCTCAGCCTCTCATCATAAGGCTTTTTTTTCCTGAGCGTGGCTCTCCTCTGGACTCTCTCAAGCTTCTCCACATCCTTTTAAAATTGGATATAGTATTGGCTATGGTACTCCAGCTGTGGCCTCACCAAGACCAAGTACAGCGGGAGGATGACATCCTGGGATTTCCTAGAGAAGCATCTATGGATGCAAGCCAGTTTTGCTCGCTTTGCCGGCTGCAACATCACATTGGTGGCTCACATTCATCTTGTGATCAATCATGACCCCCAAGTTCCTTTTGGCCATGTTGCTAGCAAGCATAGCACTGCCAAGCCTATAAACATGCTGTGGGTCTTTCTTCCCAAGGTGTAGTACCTTGTATTCTTCGGTGTTGAACGCCATCAGGTTTTCATCCACCCATTTTCTGAGTCTGTCAAGGTTGGCTTGGATCACCATCCTGTCCTTGGGTGTGGACCCTTTACCGCAAAATTTGATGATATCAGGGAACTTGGCCAGTCCGCTTCTGATACCAATGTCCACATCATTAATGAAGATGCTGAAAAGAATAGGCCCAAGGACGGAGCCTTGGGGGGACCGCACTGGTCACAGCACACCATAATGATTGACTTCCATCAACTACTGCTCTCTGGGTCTGACCTTGAAGCCAATTGCCCAGCCAGTGGACTGTGATGTAGCCAAGGCTGCAGTTAGCCAGTTTTTCTTAAGACGATCATGGGATACCAAATCAAAAGCTTTTTTTAAAGTCGAGCTATATGATGTCAATCTCTTCTCCTTTGTCCAGGTGATATGTCACCTGGTCATAAAAGGAGATGAACTTGGTCAGGCAAGACCTACCCACAACACACCCATGCTGGCTATCCCTAAGGGGATTGCCTTCAGCCAGTTTACCAAGAATGGTCTCTTCGATTTTTTTTCCCCCCCAAGATCTTCCCTGGGATAGAGGTCAGACTGATGGGTCTGTAGTTCCCCGGATGCACTTTCCTCCCTTTCTTGAAGATAGGCACCACATTGGCCTTCTTCCAATCTTTGGGCATTTCACCAGAGTGCCACGAGTTCTCAAAGATCCATGCCAGTGGTTGAGCTATGATGCTTGCCAGCTCCTTAACTACCCTGGGGTGTAAGCTGGCTGGGCCAGCTGACTTAAAGGAGTCCAGCCTCTCAAGGTGTTCCTTCACATGGTCAACATTGATGAAGGGTAACAATTCTCCCTTGCCCTGGCCGTCCCATACCATATTGAGCAGGGCCGTCCCTTGGGGCTGGTGAAAAACCGACGCAAAATGCCCATTAAGCAGGTTGGCTTTTTCCTGGGTATCAGTTGTCACTTGACCTATATGGTTTAGCAGGGGTCCAATGTTACCCTTGCTTTTCCTCTGGCTCCCCACGTATCTGAGAAAGGACTTTGTATTGTCCTTGATAAGTGTAGCCAGCTGCAGTTCAGTCACAGCCTTGGCTTTTCGGGTTTGCTCCCTACAGGTCTGGACTAGGCAGAGTACTCCTCCTTTGGGGTGGATCCAGCCTTCCATCCTTTATATCTCTTTCTTTTTAGATGCAGGAGGCCCACTAGTTCCCTGCAGAGCCAAGGGGGCTGCTGTGCCCTTTTATTGCCTTTCCTCCGAGACGGGATAGATATTGCTTGAGCTTCCAGGATCGTTCCCTTAAGAAGCAGCCACTCTTCTTGAACTCTCCTCCCCTGTGGGTCGTGAATCCTTAGAGCCTCGCCAACACACCTCCTGAGCTTGTCTAAGTCAGCTTTCCTGAAGTCGAGGACTTCTGCTTTGCTGACTGATTTGCCTGCTTTACGGCAGATGGTGAAGGTGAATCAGCTCATGGTCACCGTCTCCCAGCTTCCCTTCGATTGTTAGGCCGCTGATTAAGTCATCCCTGGTTGCCAGTACCAGGTCAAGCAGCACTTTGCCTCTCATCCATCCATAGACTTCTTAAGTCAGAGCTCATCCAGGCATGTGAGTAAGTTTTTTGACCATTCGGATGTGGCTGAGTGCTCTTCCCATGAGATGTCAGGGTAGTTAAATCTCCCATGACAACCATGCACCAGAAGCATGCAGCCTCAGCTAGTTCCCTGGTGAATTCCCGGTCAATCTCTTGATCTTGGCTAGGAGGTCTGTAGTAGACTGCCGCTATTGTGCCCCCTGTGCCTTGTTCACCACAGATTATGACCCAGTCTCCAATCATCCCCCCTGGGTGCCAATGGCAGCTTGCAGGGATGCGTAACTTTCCTTGACGTAGAGAGCTACCCCACTGCCCCTTTTGTCCACATGATCACTCTTGTACAAGGTATAGCCATCTATACCTGTGGCCCAGTCATAGATAGAGTCCTACCAGGTCTTCATTATCTCTATGAGGTTGTAATCCTTTTGATTTAGGAGTACCACTTCCTCCTGTTTGTTCCCCAAACTCCTGGCATTGGTGTACAAGCACGTAAGTGTCTTATTTTGGGGCCCTTGCCTTCCCTACAGAGTGCTCTGGGTCTGGAGTAGAGGTGGGTTCCCTTGAGTGCCTTAGCTTGCTGGGTTTACAAAAGCTGCCAAGTGGGCTTGCAGTGGCTGTGCTCCCCCAATCCCGCAGTGGGCTCAGTTTAAAGTCTGGTTGAGCAGGTCACCAAGTCTGGCTGAGAAGAGCCTCCTCCCCAGCAGAGTGAGGTGGAGGACATCTCTTCCCAGCAGCCCACTGCCTCCCTCACCAGACAGCGGGATGAGATTGTGGAAGCCGAAGCCTTCACAATGACACCAGCACCGCCGTCTCTGGTTGACTACCTCAACCCATCTCTCCCTCCTCAGCCCATGACCCACAACCAGGAGGAGCGAGAAAAAGACCACCTGCACCCCCAACCCCCTAAACCCCGCTCCCAGAGCCCTGTAGTCTCTCATGACCCAGTTGGGATTGCTCCAAACCATGTCATTCGTGCCAACATTGATAAGGAGCATAGGGTAGTGGTCGGAGGGCTGGATAATCTTTGGGATCCTCTTGGCTATGTCCTAGATGCAGGTCCCTGGGTAGTAGAAGACCTCCTGGGCTAGGGGGTCAGGGTGGCAGATTGCCCCCTCAGGAGGGAGTCTACCACAATGACCACTCTGCATTTTGTCTTAGGGAGAGTAGGGGTGGGTGATTCTCCTTTGCCTGCAGGAGCTGGCATCTCTGCAGGCTCTACTGGGGCTGCAGGAGGTTCATACCTGTTGCAAAGCCCCAGAAGGTAGGGGACTTTACTTCGGTGGGCCCCGGGGCCCTTGACCATCTTGGCCCAACCCCCTGGCTGGACAGTATGGGAGATCCCCGAGTCCTCCCTTGTCCTGGAAGGTGACCTTGATCTACCCTCTACCTCCAGGGGGTGAAGGGGCTGGCAGTAGGAGTCTATCTTCTGCTTGCCATCCCTGATGGTATGCAGTCTCTGGACTCTGCCCTGGAGCTCCTCAATCTGATGCCTCAGAGACCCCAAGTGGAGCGAACCTCGCAAGGGGAGGTGGCTGTGCTCCTGGTCCCATGATCCTGGAAACATGACAGGCAGCCTCTGCAGCTGAGAGCCAGGGGCTCCGTCTGCGTGGAGCCAGGAACCATGGGTTCTGTCTGGATGGAGGCCTCTGAGGGCCTCTGAGTGTGCCCATCTGCATCATGCCTCTGGGAGTCTGGCTACCAATGGGACTAGCTTCCCTAGGGCTCACTGGCAGGGCCTTGGGCCCTCCTGCTCACCCTCCTGCACAAACTTCCGGACTAACTCATGCACCGGGCAGGCAAGTGCGCCTGTTCACGCAGCCCATTTGCAAGGCTCCGGTTGCGTGGCTCCCTGGGGGGCTGGGTGAAGTAGGAGCCAAGGTGGGCAAGACCCTCCTTGGCTCCTCTCAGCTCCTTCCCCACAGCTGATCTAAGATAGCCCCTCCCTCCACGGGCCCCACTTACCTCTGGCTGTGCTGGGGGTCAGTGGGGGAGCTCCACGGCTGCTGGGGGTCGCTGGGGGGCTTCAGGGCGTGGGGGTGTGATGGGCCTTCACCCATGCATCTCACACCGCTCCCTAAGCCCAACTGATAAACCTGGTTGAATGTAGTATCAGACTTAAGTGATTTGGCTTAAACTGGTTTATGAAATGTCTGTTCCAGACCCCTTGCTGGATAAACCAGACACCTGCATCCCAGTATGCTCTCTGGGCTGGGCAGGGCTCACCCTGCCCCTCTGTTCTCTAGCTGGAGCAGGAATGGGCCCTAGCAGAGACACCAGCTGGCATGGCCCTATAAAGGCAAAGTGGGCAGGGAGGGGGTTAATTCTTTCTTCCCCTCTTCCCCAACTGCAGCCGGGGTCAGCCTGTCTGCTGGGGAGCAGAGGGGAGAAGGCTGCAGTGGAGGGCCCTGGAGCTGGCAGACCCCAGCTGCACGGAAGGGGTAGAGGGAGAAATTAACCATTCTCCTTGCCCCCTTCACCTTAATGGGGACATGCTGGGTTGACTGTCCCGCAAGGTGGAGGCGGGGGGCTCTGTTTTTTGCTGGGGAGGACTCTTCCCTCTCCTTCTCCTCCCAGGGTGGGGAGAGGGACTCTGTGAGGTGCTGGATAGGGACTCTTTCTCCTCCTCCCCTTCCCTACCACCCCTGCAGGGTTGGCAGGGAGTGCGTTTCATGCGATGCTGCTCAGTCCTAGAGTGGGGGCAGGGGGAGGTTCTGTTCCATGCTAGATGGAACACTTCTCCCTTCTCTCCCTCTCCCCAGAGGGGCAGCGGGAGTACAGAGCTCAGCTGGGCAGGGTGTGGGTGTGCGAGGGAGGGTGGGGCAGGGTGTAAGATCTCCCACACACTCCCTCCATTGCATGCAGCCCACACTGCCAGGCAGCAGCAGCAGACAGGGAGGTCAGGGTGCTTATGCCCGGTGCAGGCATGGATCCGGCCAGTGCTGCGCGGGGGCAGGGAGTAGAATCTTCCTTATCCCTGTGGCTCTGCTTCCTGAGCCTGCAGCTCCAGCCCTGCACTGGAGTCAGCTGCTTCCCCCGCTTCCCATTGTGCTGGGAGTGGAGGGAGCCCCACCCCCTATTTCCCTGCAGAGTCCAGTGTGGGGCTTCCCCGTGTCAGTGCAGAGCTGCAGGCACAGTGCAGAGCCATGGGGATAGAAGTGGCCAGGCAGGCTGCGTGGGGCTGTGCTCCTCACCCCCAGTGCAGCACTGGCTGCCTCTGTTGTGGCTCCATGCCTCACTTGCTGCTCTGCACTCAAGGGGAAGCCTGGTGCTGGACTCCACAGGGAAGCAGGGGGTGGGGAACCCTCCACTCCTGGCACAGTGCCGGGACCTGCACAGTGGGAAGTGGGGGAAGCAGCTGGCTCCAGTGCGGGGCTGGAGCTGCAGGCTCAGGAAGCAGAGCCATGGCAGACTCCACTTCCTCCTCCCGCATAGTGCTGGCTGGAGCTGTGCCTGTGCTGGGCATGAGCATCCTGACCTCCCTACCTGCTGCTTCCCCCTCCAGCACCAAACAGGGCCTCCCTTCCAGCCCTGCAGTGGGGGCGAGGGGAGAGGGAAGAATCACCTCTGGAGCTGGGCAGCCCCATGTGCCTGGATTGCTCCTGGCTGTCAAGGAGCCACTGGGACAGGCCTGCCGAGGCCTGGCCATGCCTCCCCTCCTCAGATCAGCTCAGCTTCCCTGTGGAAGGGAGGGCTGCTCTAGTGCCCCCAGGCTTTTGGCTTGAGCCACTGCAGGCATGTGCTGAATGTCTATCCACTTGCAAACTGGTTCACTCTCTGCAGGTTAGACTAACCTGAAAACACTAAATCAATTCAGGCTTAGGCTTTTTGAATATCTGTCCCTAGCTACTGTATTGCTGCTGCTTTCCCCTTGGATTGTGATAGGGCATGGTATGACAAGGCTCCTGAACAAGGCACTGCGAGACCTAGGTGCTATTTCCAGTTCTGCCATGGACTTTTCTGCGTAACTTTGGGAAAATGACTTTGTTTCTGCTGCCTCTCACCCACTTCTGGCTTGTCTGCCAAAATGGTAAGCTCTTTAGGGGTATGGAAGGTCTTCCTTTTCTGTGTTGTCGTGGTGCCTGCCACCATGGGGCCCTATTCCGTCAAATGGAGCCTCTAGGTGTATTGAGTGATAATATTTCCAGGCTACCCAGATACATATTCCCAACTTAGCCAAAGATTTTTCTAAGAAACCAGGCCCTGGAATGAATGGTATTGTGCAGATTCACTCTCCTTCCCCTGAACAGGAATGGAAAGTTCTGTGCTGTGAGGTGAGATCTCTTGTTTGCTGTTCATGTGGGAAAAGCGGTAGGCCCACTACTAATAAAGCACAGCAACTTTTCTGCCTCAAACGTGTTTTTTTCTTCTATTCAGTGAGGTCATGCTGCCATTTCCCATACATCTTGTCCCATATATGAAAATAATTGTGTGGAAATGACAGTTGTGGCTGACATTTGTTTATACATCATAAATAGTCATGTCCCATAACTATTATAGTCCCATAGTAAATCCACCATTATTACCTAGTTATTTTGGCCATATGGATTACACCATATTTTAAGGTCTCAATTCAATAAAAGTACATCTGGTTCCTGTGTTGTGAAAACCTATTAAAGACTTTGGAAACCATGCAAATAGATTTATATAGGCTTTTGTGGCTTTTACAGTGTTTGTTTAATCAGGCTGTCTTTGGAGTAACCATGACAAACTTGGAATTCCAAAAGCATCTACTGTGAGTATTAGTCATGTAGTTCTTACAGAGTTAATTTCTGTCCTTCTGCTGTTAGCACATGTGTTGTATGTCCCAAATGATGGCGTCTCCACCACTTCCCTTGAGAGAATATTCTGCAGTCTAATAGATCTCACTGTCAGGAAGTCTTTCACCACAACTTATGTAACTGGATACGTTTTGCATAGATTCCACCTCAGTTCAAGCAAAATATGCTACAAGGCTTCAGCAGAGATCTATCAAAAGAAAAAAACCCTATCAGTTTATGATGCAATATAGAAACCTGAGTTAGAATGAATTCTTTTTGTATGTTCTTCTTAACACATTCTTTACATCTCATTTACATCCTATGCATGTTTTGGGGAAGTGTCTTTAAAGCTGTCTCATTAACTGTATTGAAGGAAAAGATTTTCAACCAGCTAAGTGTGAACGTTGCAAGGTTTTCAACGGGGTATATTCCAATACTGGGACAAGCAGTAGAACCGTCTAGTGGATGTGTATGTCAGGAAGATGGGAACAACTAAACAAACAGGTCTGGTTATATATATAGTCTTGCATAACCTCTTGGGCATTCCACTGAAACAACTAAGAATATGCCTTTTTATTTTATTTTTATTTTTTTTGGTAAATCTGGGCCTTTAGAATTATCAAAGCTAATGTAGAAATGCTCACTAATTGTGTCTGATTCTTTTATCCCTTGCACCAGATTTAGATTGAATTTTTAAAGGTTATTTTCATATTTCTGCATTCTGGTCCACTAATGCAAATTTTTGAACCTGTGGGGAATTCCAGTGAAATAAATGGAGTTGTGTATGGACACTGAGTTCCTTGCTAGCAGAATCAGGGTCTAATCTTGCCATGGTACGAGTGTAAATGAAGGAAGAATCATTCTTTGTATGTATGTTCACCCACAAACTCTCTGCAGTTTGAAAATGACAACAGATTATACTTTTCCTCCAAGCAAATCTTTAATGAAGATCTTGCAAGTTATTTTTAAAGGCATCTTAAATGAGAAAAGTTTTACTTATAGTATTAACAAGATGTTTGTCTAAGATGGTGCTAGATCATTTGCTTGTCTGCCTCGCAGTTCTTAGCTCTGGGCTGACTCAGCTCTGAAGTGTGAAATGATAAATCTTGATTATCTGAAAATACTTTGATACTTAATTGTGCAAACTGCTGAGATAAGGTGACTATTTTTACTTCCCAGTTTAGGAGCTGAGTGGGCAGACGGTGGGAGCTGGGAAGACTTTTTTTACCATGTTGTCATTTCTCAGTGGAGAGCAGTGGTCCTCATTCTTTGGAGAATCAAGGCACTTTTCAGAAAGTAGCAGCTCTTCACTTTCACTTGGTTTTTTTTTTTTTTTTGATAACAGAGAAATAATAGAGCAATTCTTCTGTTGCAAAGAACTCAGGAGGACCACGACAGGACCGAATGTTTTGAACGCTATGGGTGCATCCATATATGCAGGCATGTGCATTTGCAGCAGCTCAAATAGAAGAAGCACAAATTTGTGCCAGAGATGTTTGCTTTAGTGCACGTGCCTGGACATGCACTTTGATGTGGGACAAGTTGTGTCACTTGGAGCAAAATGACCCATCCCAGCTCCTCCCGGATCTGCAGTCAGGGGGAACTAGAGGCTGGGGCCAGAAGATGTGCCCCTCTGGTGGCTTGCTTTGAACAGTCAAAGTGTGTCCTCTTGACCCCAAATGGCCACCTCATCTGCCCTCCCGCTGGGTCCCCAGTACTGGTCCTGGACAGGCTCCTCTGTCTGGGGCTTGCCACTTGTCTCACCAGCTGAGGTCCTGGTGTTCCCTGTTTAAAAATTGCAAATTCTCTAATAAGAAACCAAATTTTCTCATCAAAATACCAAAAATAGTGTTGTTCTGCTATTAAAATTAAACACCACTATATATAGACAGATCAGTTGGGCAAGGTTTTATCGATACATTTACAAGTTTTAAAGCAATTTGGTAGCCTGCTAGCTCCTCTATCATAACAAAATAAATTCTAAATACCCGTACACTTTGGCATTTACTTTTGGGTTTTTTGGCATAGAAAAATCAGAGCTGCCCCTACCCCCTTTGCTCACCAGGATGTGCAATGCTGAACAGCACTGATATGCCAGTGCCCTGCCCCTTCCCCTGCCCTTGCCTCAACCCACAGCCTGTCCCTCTCCCACACCAGTCCCCACACTCCCAACACTGCCATGTGGACTTTGGGGCTGAATCCCAGTGCCCCGTCAGCCCAGCTTTAATTGCTACAGTCCTGGGTGGGTGCATATGTAGACACTGCACTTGGGAGCACTTAACTCCAGTGTGAACTGCTCCAGAGTTTGTGTCACCTTAACAGCACATGTAGATGACCCTGATGCCACAAGCCAGATGCGTGGCATGGGACTGATCTGTAGCCTGCACCTCCTTCCCTCAGCTCCCTGGACCATACTGCTCTGCACACTGCTCCTGCCTAGCTCCACACACCTGGGTTGAGCCCAACATTTCCTTGTACCTGGATCAGGTCCCAGCTGCCTTCACCAGGCCTGTATACTTGGATCAGGTCTTCTGCTGGCTTCTGTGCCTCTGAATTGGCCCTGTTCCACATCTGCCTGGCCTCACATGCCCAAATCAGGCCCTCTGCCATCTTGGCTGGCCCTGTGCACCCAGATCAGCCTTGCATCATCTCTTGAGCCCTATGTATCTGATCTAACATGCAGGGCCATGCTCTCCAGCCCCTGCTGTTCCATTCAGGTCCAGAAATTCAGTGGCAGGGGAGTGGCTACCACTGCCACATTTTTGGACCTGTGGTGAACCTGGTGGGCCAGATCTCTCCTGTGGGTGAGGGGTTGAGCATCTCTGCTCTATCAGGTCTCATGATGCATTAGGGCATGAGAGCTGCCTGCATGCCATTATTACATAATAACCCCTCATCTCCCTTTTCATCTACATCTGCAAAGACTGTACAGCAGTTTAGCTTTGGCTCTGGTGATCCTCCAGTCATCTGCTGAAATTGGAGTGGATATGCCACATTGCTCCTTTATGCAGAAGAAAACTACTAAAAACATGAAGGTCCTGATTTTTCTGATAATTTTTCTGCAAGTACAATGGTGCCACACAGCATCTTTTTAAGCCAATTTGGAGATCGGCCAAGGTAGAAGATGAGTAAAAGGAGGGAAAGCTGAGACCATCCAAGAAAAGGAAAAAACCCTGAAGTTGGGAAGTGGAAAGTGGGAGAAACACATGGATTAAAGAAGAAGCTAAATATCAGAAATCCAAGGGACGTGTGACTGGCAAGAATGGGTAAGACCAAGAATCCAGTAGGTAACTTAGGAGCCAGGCATGAAACTGTTGCTGAGTCAGGAGAAGGATTTTGCTGTAGGTGGATAAATATCCTAGCTCTGGAATCGTGCCACGTAGAGCAGCTGCTTGTTGGCTCCACCCGTCATCCAGCTGGTCATACTGTTTACAGTGAAACTTTAACGATGTGGTTTTCATATGGGAGCATGTCTGCCAGCCTAGGGGAGGGTAGCATGCAGCATATGCTATGCATCCCACTTTCTATTTTTCCCACCAGTCACATTTGGCAGGTGAATGCAAGTACTTGCGCAAAGATGGTCATAAGGTATACCAGGAGCCAGTAGAACTACATGTAATCTTGACTGAAAAAAATGTTGTCCTGGCAAACTTAAAATATTTTCTGAGAGAGGTTGGATTTTTTTTGCTGCTTTTGCTGTTATAAAACCCCCAACTTCATTCTTCTTTTATATTCTTTTTCCTCCTTCCATGTGGGAGTTCTAGGGAAGTAAAAGAAAACATCTCACTAAAATGAAACTTTTTAAGATCCATGTTTTAGATCCACTTCTTTTTTTTTTATCAAAAACATAAAAAAGAAAAATGTCTTGTGATGATCATTTATTTTAACAAACTCTGTCCTAAATACTGTCCTTTTTGGTTGGATTCTATTAATTTAATAGCAGTTATCCTATATCTATTGTGAATGGTGGACAGAAACTAGGAAATTCTTATCTATAACTTTTGTTTTCATTTGTACCCAGTAAACCATAATGATATTTTAAAACTAAAGTACTAACAACCCTCCTCCCCCTTTACATTCTTAGACATTAATCATCTTCAGGATCACAAGTATCCATTTTAACTTGTTTGCAGACCTGATTCTGTGTGTTAAATTTACTTAAACCTTGGCATTTACTTCAGGCATTTACCTTAAGAGAGAGAGAAGCTTTCTGTTTTGTTTATCTTTGTCAGATGCAAATTGCTTTTGCTATGGGAATGCTATTATTGGGAAGTGTATATGCATATAATTAATGAAGCACAACCTACTAGGACCAAAGAATTAGTGTCATTGTTCATAACTAAGGATGTTTGGCAAAGCAGTTGTTATGAACTGCAAATGGCTTCCTGATCAAGGAGTTTTAATGGCTTTTGAGAGTATTTTGCTCAATTTGTAGATGCACCCTAGGTCATCTCCATTGTGTGCCACATTTTTATTGCTGTATACCTCTCTTCTTGGATCTTATCTGTATAAGAATGGTCAGAAAAGTTAAATGAAATGAATTAAAGGACTAAATTTAAAGTGCATTAGTTAAAGTGCACTAAATCTCTGCACATATGGTCATTCAACAGAGAAGTTGTCTGGTTGATGATTCCAGCTACTACAGGCATGTGATATCAGACTCTTTCATTTAAAAGAACATCCTTTGCCTCCCCAAGTTTCTAGCCCTGATAATTATTAAACTAGCTTGGAAAAAATGAAATGTAACAACTGTATAACAACTACAAACAAAAGCCCCAAAAAGTGTTATTTTGAAATTTTTATAGCTCTAGTTCAGCTAAATGATTTTCAGGGCCTTGGCTCATGGTTTGTGCATGGTTGGGGATAGCAAACCTTAGGTATCTGTCAGGTACATGCAGAATTTGAAAATCAATGATGACCAAGTTATTTTGTTTTCCGTGTTAGCCAGTTTCTTCAGGTGATGTGTATGTTGCTATTTACTAGAATTTTTGTATGTATATTTTCCTCCACTTGTCAAGAAATACTCCCTGCATGGAAGAATACTAATGGTAGGAATAGACTAATGGGTAAAGAGGTGTCGCTGACATTCCAAAGTAATGGCAGAAACCCACCAATTGTACCTCCAGTCACGGGCTGAGAAAAAAGTGACAAGACAGTAAAACAACAAAGCACTGGTAAATTTACAGTGTAATTCCCATGTGACTCCAAATATATTTCTGTCTATGTGGTAAATACATGATAAATTAGGGTAAAACTCTTCTCCAACTACACTTAATCCTTTATGTCATCTCTTATTTTCCTGTAAAAGCATCCTTATCCCTGCCCACATACATATACAGCTAAGGCTTATTGTGAAAAGTACTTACTGATGTTAAATTTGTCTTTTTGATTGTGATTATTTTTGAGAATGACCTTCTTTCTACTTTTCCAGGCAGCGTGCATCTGCCTTTTCTGTGATGCTATCCAAGTAGTCCATCTTGGATTTGTTCCTTCTTTGCTGTGACAAAGAAAGGTCATAGACAGCTTTTACTAGTTTGTCTCCTCCTTGGTTTCCTGAACCTTAACTATCCCAGCTTACTAGCTTATCTTTCTGGATCCCTTCTTCCCATTCCCTGCATGCTAGTTAAGTTTGCAGTAATCACAAGGTTCAATAAATTTATCAATAAATAAATGAATGAGAAGAACAACAGACAATTTGTGGAGCAGAACACAATATCTGCAAATTCATTAGGGGGGTGTGTGTGTGTGTGTGTGTGTGGGAAATGGCTGGTGGATAAGAGGTAGCTACAAGCAGTTCCTGAAACACCTGGTGGTGATTGTAGAAACAGATTTCATCTCCAGTTTATCCCGGTAGCACAGGGTAGGGTTACTAGGCATGGCTGGGGTTTGTGAAGTACACGTTATTGAATCCCTAAAATGATTCGACAAGTAATCTTCAATCTAAGCTGTAAACAGTATCATCAATTCAGTAGACCTGAAAGGGCCAGATTAAGGCCAAAGACCTTCCCATGCCCTTGTTAGACTGTAAATGGTTCTTTGCCCGATGCTGATTTAAGCATAAGTAATTGAACTGTGTTTTGGCACTACGCTAGGAAGAAACCTCCCTATCCTCACCACTTAAGTAGAACTTTGCATTTTCACTATCCACATAGCTTTTATTTACTGCCCACGGATCAGACTGTTGGTAAGACAAATGAGCTCAATTAACCTTATACTTATGATTAACCTTATACTATGAGAAATATTTCCGAAGAATAGGGATTGGTGAAGTTGCTTTTAGGATACAGAACACTGACTTTTGAAATGGTGTAGTTGCATGTATTGTGTGTGTAATGTGCAGCACACATCTATACAGTGAAATGTGCTGAGTGATTATCCAAGTGCCAAGCTAGCCTTGGGTAGACACAAGAAATGGCTTTGCTACTTTTAAACTAGCTTCTGAAGACATGAAATTGGCCTGCGTGTGTTTCTTTCTACAGGTTATACATTATGGTCCTTGTTTTGCTTCTGGTAGGTAATTCCATTGAAATAATTGGAGTTGGATGAATGTACTGGAAAATTGAGTTTTCTTTATTTCTTCCTCTTCAAACCTCCCTGACGCTAACCATCAATGCTACAAACTCGGAGAAAGATGAGTCATTTCTTTCATTTTCAGTAGTAGATCCAGGAATGGAGCAAGGTAGGTTCTCCCCCTACGCCCTCCCACCCCCCTTTAATTTAGCTGTGTTATATATGTGCAGTGAGCTATGAGCTTGTTATCCTGTAAGTGTGGGCTTCTGCTCTTGTGTGGCTCTGGAGCCTAGGGGTGAACACTGTTGCTGTTCACCCTTTCCCTCCCACCCCCTTCTCACTGAATTCAGCAGCAGGGGAAAGGAAGGGGTAAGAGATGGTGGCAGCTCTCCCCATCCTGGGCAACAGAGCTGTGTGAAAGCAAAGGCTTCAGGCAGAGTCTGCACCAAGAGCTCACATGCAGCACAGCCAAAGTTGGGGGAATGCCCATACTACCACGCTCCTTCTAGATCTGCCCCATTCATGACCTTTAGAGAAGTGACTTAGATGTTGAACAGTTTTATGAAAATATCATTTGAATGCTGCATCTCTTGGTGGGAGTAATACACAGGTACTCTCCTACTTGATTTCCACTTCAAATAGAAGGTTTTCTTCAGGGCTGGTAATTAAGGGGTCCTTTCCATTAGTGGTGGGGGTGAAGCCACTTGATTACATTTTTTTCCTTCTATCTCCTTTCTGGTCTCATACATCATTTTTCCCAAGTGAAAGCTTTAACTCTTAATTTGACTGTATCTTTATACATTTAGAATGGTACAGATATAGCTTTGTTATGACTTCCATTATCAGCCACTGTTTCTATTGATAGCTCTGTTCAAATTCCTGTGGGTCAAAAACTTGGCGCACATCCAGTCAAACTAATTTTGAAAAAAAGAGGCCTAAACATTTTTTAAGGTTGGTGATTGTCACGGAGTAGGGCCTGCGAGCGGCTGTAATCCCGCTAGCGCCCCCTTGCCGCGGCAATTAGGAGATCAGCACCCTCTAATTTTCGCCCACCACGTCTTTGATCTTGTATAAGGTAATATGGGAGGCTGCCTATGATCTCCTGTGATCTTAGGGTGACTCGGTGCACCCCAGCCTTATGGGCTATGCGTGCCTCCTACCTCCCCTTTAGCACGCCCCAAGCCTCGCAGCTGTTCCTGACGTTCTCGTGTCTCAAACTTCCGCTAGCCCTCCCCGGGCTTCACTCTTACCGGCTGGCCCCCCCAGGGCCTATGCCATGCGCTTCCTACACTCTGGCCCCTCTTGTCCCTCACTGGGGCCTTTATCCACACTACGCATGCCCATGG
>NW_017729032.1:254916897-254920503 GCF_001723915.1 Gavialis gangeticus | reverse complement strand
AGCCCTCTATGTGCCAAGCGGCACTGCTCAGTCTAGCTCTCCCGCAGAGCTCTTACACGCAGGCTGCCAGAAGGGAACTGCCAGCCAGGCTCCGGCCTAGCTGTTTATAAGGGCCCAGCCCTGCCCCCTTCTGGTCACATGGCCGACCTGGTTACTCCCACAACCCACAGCTGAGCTGCCCTGGTGATTGGCAGCTGCTCTAATCTCTACTCAGGAACGGGGCACCCAAGTGCCCCCGTGACAGTGATATACAAAAAAAAAAGTTGGGCGCTCATCTGTAGTTACTAACTGTATGACTATAGGACAGTCAATTGCCATGCTTGTATTTTTATTATTGTCCAGTGATTTCCCCTGTTTAAAAACAAGCAAACAAAAACAACTCTACCACTCTAAATTATTTTGCATGAGCAGACTTTTTTGGAAGGCTAAGGGGTTTCTGTGCTGTGACGTTTTAAGGCTTGAATTTTCTATCCACAATATTTTGCATTTTCCAAACAGGAGGTCAGTTTCATGAAGCTGTGGGGTGGCTGAGGTTTCTCATTCGCAACAAGTAAATTTATGAAAGATTTATAGCATGTGGCATGATATGTGAACTGATAGGACTGACTGCTATGGCTCTGAAGGAACTGTTAGTCTTATGTCAATGACCTACATATATTTGAACTTACAAGTTTGACTATTATGGTTAATTTATCTATGTTTTACAAAAAATCCTCAAAAAAGTAGATACTTTCTATGTTGTAACCTAATGACCTTTGTAGCTTTATGAGAAAATAGCTATTTCACACACTTGGGAAAACAGAGATGGACACTAAATTTTTTTCCTGGGTAAAATGTAGAAGGAAAGATTTTATTTCCATCAATATTTTTTTTCCTCAGTGTTTCACGGTTTTTTTCCTCTCTTTATTGGGTCTAATTAAAACTTAAATAACTTCTGTGGTTAGAAGTTCTGCAAGTATACAGGTTTGATTGGTTTTAAAGGGTCAGAGTTTTGTCAAAGCATACTCTAAGATGTTCTGTAGTCTACTGTAAACAATCTCACTTAGCTTAAAGAAACTAGACAAATGGTGTGTATAAGTGCTTATACATGTTCAAATGATCTGGGAGAGTTTTCCAAGATTTGATTTCCTGGTAGAAAAACTTACCCAGAGAAGCCTGAACAGACATTTGAATGCTGAGCCCTTGAAGAGCAGAGAGCTTGCAGCACTGATGCTGTGCAACCAGGTGGTCACTGTTCACACATCTTGGCATGAGCTGTAGACTCCTTCAGTCTTCCTGGAGATGGATGGCATTAGTGCACAGGGTATCTCTGATTGGCTGACCTGGACTACTCAGAGTAAGCCTGTGTGTCCCTGCAGCACAACATAAGACAGTGAAAGGAGTGTTTTTCTCCCTGCTTGTCTGAAGCAGACAGAATCCAGAGTGACACACTGTCTCCTTGGAGAAGGGAAGAGCAGAGAAGAAGGGAGGGGAGCAAAGCACCTTGGAATGCTGGAGGACTGTGCTGCAGCTTGCTTCAGAAAAGAATATATATACAGACATTTCCTCTGCCAGGAGAAGCTCTCCTGGGAATGATTTAACCTGGATTGCTCCTGGGTTATTTTTCACTTGGGGCATTTTTACTCTGGGAGAAAAATCCTGAGCTTCCCCATGGCATCCTCTGGGACAACAGTGACTGTCCCAGGAGAAACTGAACATCTGTAGAGCTTGGGCCTTTAATCATTTATCATGAGGTATACAGAATAGCAAAACTTTCAAATGGGCTTCCATGTCATTGACTGGATGTAAAGTTTAGGCTGCCAAATGCCTAATCACTCTTGAAAATGAGTTTGAGGTTTCCAAGTCACTTACATACTTTTGAACATTTTAGCTTTACTGTGTGAATACATAACACATATATATGTTTTTTCAACAGAATTGTGCATTGCTTTAATGGTTACTAAAATTTCTGCCAGGCAGAAGTCGGAGCAAGGTAACACCTTAGAGACTGACTAGCTCAGAGAGGCATAAGCTTTTTGTAGGTGACAGTGTACTGCATCAGATAGGCATTGCCACCCTTGTATCTCCAGCCTCCTCCTGCTTATTTATAGCTGGAAAGGAAAATCAATTGGGGACATTTATTTCTGTAGCACACTGTCACCTCTCATGCATTATATATGCTATACAAATATGAAATATCTAATTAGCTAAGGAAGCTTTGGCAGGAAGCTTATAAATATTTGAAAAAAAATCAATTGATTTTTAGATGTATGTGTATATATAATATACAGACTTTTATTTATTTATTTTTGAATGTGTATTAAGTGCAACGGGCTCCAACAACATGACAGAATATGTTATCTCTTGGCTTTCTTACAATCTTTAGCATACCAGTGCTTAAAGCTGAATAAATATCTAACTAGCAAGAGATAATAAAAATATATTATTGTATTCCCTGCGGCACAGGAAAGGTTACAAACCCTGCTATCTGGTTAATGGCCCCAGTGGCTTCTAGCAAGTTATTTAACTAACCATTTATTCATTCTAATTTATAGTGCAGTTAATGAGAGTTAAAATGCAGCCACGAGATTCAGGTTCCCAGAAAAACAGACATAAATTATGACCAGGTTTAAAGAGCATGACTTACCAGGCAATCTTCCAGGGAACCTCTAGGGGGTTGGGATGTGTCCCACATATATTTATTGGGTAGCCAGTGCTGGGTTCTGTGACATGTTTTTCTATTTGACTTTTGTGCTGTTGAAACACTGCACTATCTTCTTTCCTGCAACTCAGAAAAGACTGCAAGGTGCACCTTGGCTGTTAAACATGCAGATGCTTCCAAATTGCTATGATCACTTGACCTGGCATGATTCCCTGCCTTTTATTCGTTATGCTATTACACATGTTTTTCTGTGATTCGAAGAACATGGCACTGTGGTCAAAATGAATATTTATTTATTGTACTCACCAAAGTCAGCTCAAACACAAAATAATTTGTGCTACAGAAATCTCAGGAATCTTGTTTACAGTTTAGTGTGTTTGCCTGCATTGGGCAGCCAGAGATGACTGCTAACTTCTCATAATACTGAGCATTGTACTCATGATGGCATAGGGTGTGTCCTTACTGAACTCATAGTTTTTGCTTAATAGTTATACAGGGTCATGGTCCTGAGTATGACCATAAAGTCTCTCAGGAACTCCAAGGTTTCCAGACTACCCCATCCATGTCCACTGTTTGAATGTTTATCTTTGTTTCCCTCAATTTCCCCTTGATGTGATCTCAGACATAATTGATTTAGGTTACACCTGTAGATTGAACTTTTGTACCCGATCCCCCTACTAACTCAAGTTAGGTCACTGTCGGCTAGCATCCCATGCTGCTTTGTGGCTCCCTGCTGACTCCTGCACCTCACGTGGAAGTGTGCTAGCAGCCACCCCGTGTTCAAGCACCTAGTCAGCCCCACAGAGCCAAGTTAGCCCTTCTGCCCAGCCCCACCTAAGATCAGCTGTGAGGTGCAGCCAGGCAGGCCCAGGTGGGGTGGTGGGGAGGGAGAAATGGAGGATTCTGCCTCCCAGACCCAGAACTGGCTCTTTCAGACCACAGGCCTGCCCCTCCCCCCCCCCCCC
>NW_017729032.1:254898427-254916846 GCF_001723915.1 Gavialis gangeticus | reverse complement strand
GGCCCCCCCCCCCCCCCCCCCCCCCCCAGCCCTGCCTCTTGCCAGCTGTCAGCTGCGGGTGTGGGTGGTGGGGAAGGGAGTGTCTGTAGCTCAGTATTTTTCTATCTTTTATACAGTGTCCCTAGGAAGGAGGTGCCCAGCATGATTCTTGCTATCTCAGTGCCTGCAATCACTCTAGCTGCCTGCTATTCATTGGAGCTCCAAGGGGCCCAACGCTTTCTTCTGCAGAACTTTCCTCCCGCCCCCTGCCACTGCTGGCCTGACTGCTGTGTGTACATAGTGACCTGCTCTGGAGCTCTCCTGAAAGCCTAGGGCTGGGTGTGGGGAAGGGTCTGCAGTAACAGGGGTTTGGGGCATGCTCGCTTATGCCTGGCAGCCAATCAGGGGTGGCCATGGGGCATGGTGGGAAGTGAGCTTGCCCTACCTGATGGCCTTGGCCTGTGCAGGCAACCTGCATGTCCCCACTTTCCCCTCCCGCCATCAAAGGCCAAATGTGTGTTCTGTTCAATACCGATCTAACCAGTGTTGCTTACAGAAACCCGGGTATATTGGATCAATTCTGCCTTGTGTTTTTTGAATATTTGTACTTAGCCTAATAGTTTCTGCTGTGAGTATCTAGCTTGGGAGAGTTGATCAGGTATCTGCATCTTACCACAGAGTAAAATCCAAGGTAAATTACTTCGTAATAATCACGGCTTTGCTTAACTTAGCGTACAAGTAGTCAACTATTTAAAAAATACCACTATTGTTTAGACATATGCAAATTTGATTGCACAAATGGCGCTCAGTATAAATGATCATCTGAGGTGCTATAACCAAATGCACTCAAATTCATGATTAGTATAGAATACATTATGGAATCAAATGAAAAACAGAAAGACCATGTTATTGCTTATGATGAATGGCTGTAGTGATTGACAGAAAGGTAGTATAGAACCAGCTTGGTGTCTTAACTACCTGGCAACAAAAAAGAAAGATTACTGCATAATGGTGAAGAGTATATCTTAATATTTTGGAAAATGCTATATTTTTATTTTTCTTTCTCAGCATTCATTACAGATGTTTTAAAAATAATTTTGAAGAAGTCTATGGAAACCTGTGTGTTCCTGAAGCGAGGGGCAATACCAAGAGTAGGCTTATTTGAATATGCTCTTCTTTATGTACATGTAACCTAGGAATTCAGTAGGGGCTGAGACTGCTGGTTGTATGAGGAGGCTGAATGGCATCTCTGCTTCTTGTTCAGCTTTAATTCTGCTTCACTGTTCCCTTTACCTTTTCCCCCTCTATTGAGTATGTAATACTCTCCTTTTTATTTGGTAGGACTGTGCTAGTGCATCAGCATAAGCTGCATTGCTTTCTGTGGGCAAAAAGGATGTAAGCCAAGGCAGCTGTTGCCTGGCAGTCAGGGAGAGTGGCTCGGAGATTTCTTCCTGTTTTGAACATGTAGTTGGCATACATGACACTGAGCCAGTAGATGACCAGGTCCTTCTCCTATGTTCTGAAGTGGACTGAGTCCAACTACAAGACAACATCTAGAGGTGTGGGTGGGAGACAGCACTGAATACTGGACTCTAATTCTGCACTTCCTGCAGGGGTGAGGGCCACAATTCCTTATGGTGATGATGTCTGTGTTAGTTTGATTCTGAGCTTTGCAGGGGCCATTGTTCCCCTTCTCCCCACTGCCCAGCTGCAGCACAGACAAAGGTTCCCACCATCAAAACGTCCCCCGTCTCCATGGGCCATTGGTTGCTGACCCTCTGACTAAAGTCTAAGCTACTTTATATGTAGCATGTGTTGGGTGTGTAAGGCAGTTGAATTATGCTGGCCACGCTCTGGGCTGCACAAAGTATCCTATTAGCATAATTTGGGGACCAACCTCTCAAACTGTTCCTCCTGAATAGAACTTGAGAGAAGTAGGGTTGGGTTTAAGGCCCTTGGTTTTTAGGAGGTGGTATTTCCAGTTGACATTAGAAAGTGCTGTGTTGGGGTTTTTTAAAAAGAGGTACAAATGACAACTGTAGCTAAATCATCCAAATAAATAGTGTTATTTGCTACTTAAGATATTTTTCCCATTTCTGCTTTCAAGGTACTGAATCATTATGAGATTCCAGCACATATTTGGTTTAGTGCTTCTTACCACCCTAACTCATAAACTAACATAGAAGAAGTAATCACATTGCCCAGTACTGTGTGATCCTTTAATGACATACCTTTATTATAATGTGTGTGCGCGCGCGCGTGTATTATGTGTATATATATGAAGAGATAAAGTTAAGATGCACTTGGAACCTTTAACTGTGAGATTAGACTTTGCAGTTAAACTTAATATTGTTTTGGGATACTTGTGTTTGTGAAAAACATTTGTAGCATTAATAAAAGAGAAAACTGCTTAAGCATGGAAACTCCTGCTGAGAAGTGTTGTAATGAGGTCAGAAGAGGGTTTGGGGAGACTTCTCTAACAAGAACTACCTATGTCAGCTGAAAATGTTTGTCTTATGAAACCAAGCACACACAGTTGCTGCCACTGGGTCTACAGAATTCTGTGCGCAGTTGTAATGTAGGCTGTTTGAACTCCTACATCTAGCCACCTGCTCTTGCAACAAAAAAGTGTGGGGGAAAATCATGTTAGTCTTTATGCTGTTGATTGAGGGCTTGGTTCTGCCTCCAGACTTGTGTGCTTATCACCAAATGTGCAGTAGTCGATGCTTTTTGAAGGGTTAGCAACAGTCTCTGCACCAATCTGTTATTCTGGTGAAATGCTGCCACTTTTATAAAGCTTGTCAAGACACATACTGTTTGCATATCATCAGTATCTTTCCCTACCGAGCTTGAAAATGGGGAATGGTTAGACTTCAGGTCTTTTTTTTATCCCATTTCCTCAGCTATTCTGATCCTCCCATCTGAAATAAGTCTACCAGGAACAAGCATAATAAATTTTTCTTCCTTAAACTTTTTTGCTGGAACAAATTATGCAGACTCAAACATCTTTAAATGTGTCAGCTAAAAGGAGTTATCTCACTGCATGTGATATTTTACATGTCTTTCAGCCAACTTGGGAATTCAGAGACAAAAGGTTAGAAAATCATACAGATGTATTGCTGTTAAACACAGTCAGACATAATCTTGGTGACAATGCTATAGATATGATTACAGTTCATATCTGCTTCTAATTATTTGACCTTACCCTAGTCAAGAGCTTACACCTCCTCCACTGTATTATGTTGAAGGCTTGACTCCAAAATTGGGGATTTAAGCTTTGCTAGCTGTACATTTACTTTTTAGTCATGTTAATTAACTAATTTATGAGGCATAAATAAGATGCAATTAGTTCTGTACTTTGATATTTTATTTCTAACAACAGGCATATGATTACCTTCAAAAATAATAAAAGATTTAAATCTAAATAAGGATCTAAATTATAGTTGTTGAGTTGTGAAGAAAAGCAAATTCAGTTAATCCCTATTTGCATGTGCCAATTAGCTAAGTATTAATCAATCTGCTATATAAATGGAAATGAGGATACTAAGCTCTCTCTGGTAACATAATGTTTCTCATTAACATGAGCGTAGCAACCTAACAGTATTATAGGGGAAAAAAGCTCCTCATTCTATTTTTTTTAAATAAAATTCACAGTCTCTTATGAAACCTGTTATAATTTCTCTGTCATTGAGGTCAATCAATATTTGTCCTTCTTTTTGCCTTAGAAGAATTTTTTTAAATATGAGATAAGCTATGGCATGCAATGAACTTTGAACTTTTTAAATTTAAATATTAGAGATTTAAAATCTGTGAAGTTACTGTATACTGAACAATTTTGGCTGATTTTATGATAATAAACCTAATGCCTCCCAATTATTCAGGGACATATAATATTCCTAATTGCCTCAGAAGTCTATGTTTCTATAAGCATAGGGATTCACAGTTGTGGAAATTAATTTAGTTCCTGTATGGTTATAGAGAACAAACTGTTTTTTAATGGTTTTTCAGGCCTCCTGGACAAATGGCTTAATAAGAATGTATAACTTTTAATCACCTTTTTGAAGAGTTTCACAAACGTTGGTACATATAGTGTGCGGACAGATGTAATAATAATACCTCTACCCAGTGATACTAGTATACACTGTTATGATGTAACTTAGGTCTACATGGGCATCTATACACGTGCTCTGGGATGGGGGATGCGGGGTGCTTTATTTAGAACAGCTCTGAGAGCTTCTCTAATTAAAGGGCCTGCGGTGTCATGTGTATTCAGCATCCCATGCTTCAAAATGGCAGTGAGGGAGCTTTAACAAAAGCTTGTTCAACAAAGTTTAGACAAAGCACCCTCACCACCATTTTGAAATTCAGGGGTGCTGAATAGATGTGATGTGGAGGCTGCTCCAGTGTGCTAATTACCACACTCCAGCAGACTTGAGTACTTGATGTCTGCTCCCATGCTAATTAGCGTGTCTCGGAGCAAACATCCAGCACATGTACAGCTCGTGTGTGCTTTTAGAGTAGTATAAGTGTAGTAAAAACATTAAACATTAGGCCTGTTTCATTCAGAGTTAAAGTTACGGTAATATAGCTTGCTTATATCACTGTAACATCATGCAAATGTAAGTTACCTCGTAACAGCAGATGGCTTCTACCAGTGACAATTTCCCCACCTTCCCTCTTAAAGCAGTTGAAAGTCGCATTTGTTCACAGCCCCAAACTTACGGCACTCCTGTGGGTGAATTGAGTGGTGTTCATTCTACTTCTATTTTACTTGCTGAAGAAGACTGTAGGGTGAGTGACTTGTGCAAGGATACTGAGGAAGTCTGTCTCCAAGTTGGCGTTAGAGCTAGGGAGTTTTCAAACTCTTGTACTTGGAGCAGTAGGCTCAAGCCTCCTTTCCTATCCCTGCTTATAACTATGTGGACTCCAGTTGTCTTCAGGAATTTCTGCCTCTTAAAGACCTTTGAAAGGTAAAATGAAACCAAAATGTACTAGCCTTTTAGGCTATTTTTGGCAAGAGACTTAAGCGCGTGTAAATTTTGAACATCTCATCTCTGTTTAATGCTTGGTGCACCATGCCCTCAATAAGTAAATGTATCTGTTTATAAAATAATGATTAGTTTGTTTCATGGCCCTATTTTTTGCAAATTAATGGCAGACCTAAAAAAATGAAGTAGCAAGGTTTGAATGCCACAAATGCAGTAGGGCAGAGGTTTTCAACCTTTCTAGACTCAAGGTGCCCCTTGACAGACTGAAAACACTTCTCGGGAAACATCAGCATTTATTTTTCACTCAGTTTTTGACTACCAAAAATAACATATTAATTCTTTCATTGCAAAGAACTTGGAGAGATCACAACAGGTCAGACACTATTTGAAAACTTTGAGTTTATCCTGTGAATCAAGTTTGCATGACACTCACAGCACTTCTGGAAGGATTTCAAGACACCCCAAGGTACAGTGGCACTGGCTGAGAATCACTTCACTAGGCTACTGGTTAGTTTGTAAGCTAAACTGGACCTTAGTTATAACACTCTTAAGAGTATGTCTACACTAGTTCAGCCTGACTCTTGAGGCTGTCACTGAAAAATACACCATGCCTATCCTGTCCTACCTGTTGTGCATGGTCTAAACTTGGAAATGCATCACTGAGAAACCTCTGAGAGCTCATTCCCATACATATTACAACTCTTGAGATGTCTTTCTGTCTCTGGCGTTTTTGAGAGAAGCAGCAGGATTTTTTAAAAATGTTTGCACTACTGTATTTCCAGATGTGGTATGAGGTTTTCATATTTTTGGTAACTTTTTTTTTTTCTTAGTATTTTCCAAATTTGACAACAAAATTGACCTTTTGAATGATGAATGAAAGAAGCAGATGTCTAATATATGTGAGATTAGATAAGAGCATTAAACCTGGCTTTATAATCACTGGTATAAATCCATTCATGCTGTGCAAAATACAACAGAAATATATATATGTGTAAATATGAAATAACCTATGACCTCATGGGCAAGGTGGTTAATTTGATACTGTTGCCTTCCCAGGTTGACTTATCTTCCATAATTGAATTGTCTGGGAGTATATTGAGACATGATGATTTGCCAGAGGTTGTTCTGTATTCTTTGGTACAGAATTGCTTGTTGTAGTGTCAGTTCTGAGGAGAGTTTTCAGCACAATGTCAATATTTGCCGAATATGCAAGTTGGTTGGTAATTCAGAGCTGATAGAGCTGTGAGCAGAATCAAAAAGTAAGGTCTGGTACAAATGATTAGCTAACTTCCCTGCATGCTAAATGGGACATAGGAAAATGTAGTAAAAAAGATCTCATCCAGCAATTTCAGTAATCCTGTTTTCTTATACTTAAATACCTATTTTTCTTTAACACTATATTATGGAACAAGGTTGCAGTACATAAAAGAATAAACCAAGATCTAACAAAAATCATGAGCACTGCAAGTCAGTTCTCTCTCTCCCTCTGGTTCAGAAAAGGATTTCTTCTACATTTGAGAGGGTTTTTATTTTTTTCAAAATGTTTTTTGTTTTGCATTTTACTTAAATTACTGTAGTAATAGGCTCCTAACACGTATTCAGTAGAGGTAATAATTATTATATTAAGGGTTATTTTAAAGATTATCCTCTTGATGAGACCTTTGAGAGGCAAGATCTTTCAGTTCCCAAAGGAGTATGAGTGAAGTCAATATCAGTATTTCATGTGTATTCATCCATGACTAACAAGCCCTGCATCAGCAATGATAACAAATCTACTTGACTGGGGTTAGAACAAGCTGTCCTGCAAAGTAAGGGTTGCAGAAACTGCCGGTATCTACTGACTACTAATTCTAAGAGCAGCTAGTTGAGGACAAACTGGAGGTAGGAAGGGAGAACCCTTGACATAGCTCCAAATTGGGACGGGTATGTGGTTGGCTGTTGGAAGATTCCTATCTAAGCATGCAGCCATTGGCATTTTAGGCGAATTGGAAGTGGAGTTTTGCTGAATCTTTGATGTTTACTCTGTGATTGGGACTTTTGCTCTCTGTTGTACCATGCCAGAATTCCATTTGCAGGGGTCACGTATGAGAGAGGTGGGAGTTTGGTTTTGTAACGTTTTAGCTGAATATACGAGCTGAAAATCATACAACTACAAGCTGAAAATCATGTTCTGTACTCATCTGTACTCAAGCTTTTAAGGTTAAAACTGGGAGCTCTAAGAATTCTTAAAGAAAAGAAATTGCTTCTCATTTTTTAAGTGATTGGACCTAACATGTAACTGATATAGTTGGGAAAGCAACAGCCAAAACTGAAATCTCACCCCCCACCCCCCGAACCCATGCCATGGTTTTAAGGATTAATGGCCATGTCTACATGAGACGCTTACTGTGCTATAGCCTCACATGGCACAAACCATGACACATTATTTGCACAGTAGTAATGAGCTACTGTACAGTCAGTGTCACCAGGAAGCCATGTGGGGATGATACTGCACAGTAACACCAGTTACTGCACAGCCATTTAGTACTTGGATATGCAAGTACCAAAGGACAGTAAAGTAACAACTGTGCAGTCAGCATCTTGTGTAGACGTGGACAGTGAGACATTAAGTGTACTGCTAAAAATTTCAGGATTCTCTTGTCTTAAGCTTCAACTTCTTAAGAAATTCTCATTTTTTTTAACTTTTTGTTTGATGAAAATGAGAGCAGTGTCAGTGTAAATCAGGAATCATGCATTCAATGCAGTCATATTCCTGGAAGTGAAGAAAAAGCCAGTTCCTTTCTGCCTGTTTAGTTAAACCTTCCAGGTTTTGTGAGATACAAAATCAGTTTTTCTTTCTTTAACCCCTTTTCTAAATTATAGATCTGTTTACTAGCTTTCAGCTAAAGCTTTGTCAGCTGAGGTCTTGTCGTACTTGTATGCAAACTTGTAGGTAAGCATGTAGGTAAACTTAAGTTGGAGTGTAGCCATATAGAGGCCAATGGAACTATTTCCATACGTACTTGTGGTCATGTTTAAGTGCCTTGATGGATGAGGCTTTAATCAAAAAACTGTTAAGGTTGATCACCAGGCAATGAAAGAATAAAAGAAAACAGGGAGAAAGTGTTGGGGGGAGAATACTTATTTCTTCACTCGAGTGTTTGCATGAAATTGATAAGTCATTATCTATCTGCTTGTGGGTGAGGAGCTGTTGTTGGCAAGATAGAATTCCTGCTCCATTAAAGTGAGGTTGGAAGAAGGAACTGGAGATGAGATCAAGTCATGGGCAATATCCTGTGGCTAGGAATATCGTGGGTATGTTAAACCTGAGAAATAAGACCTTGAAGGGCAAATGGCTTCAGACATAAGCAGTGGAGTGGGAAAAAAAGGCATTGAAGTGGTTAACTGGCTGCATTTTTGAACTGCTGTAAGGTCTGTTTCAAGTCCAAGAAATGTGTCAAATTTTTCCAGTAAAAAATAAAAAAAAGAAAGATCACAAAGAGTAGATAACATGCCTAGAGTATAACATGTTGTACTTTCTCTATCCTAAAGTATAAAAGCTTTTCCAATAGCTGTACTTAAATCCTTAGACTAGACTACATTATCTTCAAATGCATTTTCCATTCCAAAATGTCATGAAATGATAGAATTTCTATTAAAAAAAAAAACCTGTAAGTGGCATCGTTTTTGTTGGTAATTCCTGGGGAAAAAAGAGTGCTGAATTTTGAGGCATCTTAAAATTAGCACAGTAAACTATCCCTTCACGTCCTCCCTCTGTAGACACCAGTAATGGCCCCCTTCGCCTGTCAACTTAAGCAGGGTTACATATGCTTGAAAACAGAATTAAGTTAATAAGGTAGTTAGTTGAGTGTGTTTGTTTTCTTAACTTTCTGAGGTAAATAGTCCGATAAGTGATTTCTCCTATGTGGTCTTCATGTCGGTTGCTTTTACTTTGACCCAGTTGCGATTCGTTTTTGTCGAAGCAATGGAGCAGTGTTCTGCAATATTTTACCATAAAGGTGAATATAGTCAATTAGCCAACTTTTTAGCAGGAGTAATTGAACAATAAAGGTGCCACACTATTACACTGACTAGTGCATTACCCTACAAACTAGTCCCTGTAATATGGGATTTGTCGTGCAGTAAGGCATTTTTGTAGTATCAATTTTTCCCTTAAAAAGGAAATTTTTTTGGGATGCCATCTGAGAACTAGTTGTGATGTCACTTACAGAAAAATGCTCACTTCCTTAAAATACAGGGATTTTCTGTGCACTTTGATCATTCTTCTTGTATGTTTCTCAAGGCTAGGGGCAGAATAAGAATTTAATTTTCATTTCTAGATGTCACCCAATGTCTTACATGTGTGCCTCATCATCTAAGATATCTGGTTTTGTTTCTGTTCTCTGAATCTTTGTAAATGGCAGATGGAAAAATAGAGGTCTCAAACAGACAGAAATTACAACAACTGCAAGTGGAAGCAAACACTGAGGATTTTAATGCACTCAAAGAAATATGATAACCTCCATTCCAGAATGTGGGGGGAAAGTGGCACATCAAATTACAGGCATCGCATTAACAAATCTGTCAAGTTGGGGCTGGTTGTATGTGATTGAACAATAGCAAATCATATGTCTGTATTTAAGAAGTGAGGAAAGAAAGTGATGCCACCAACTCTAGGCGTTGCACATTTAATCTCAATAGTATGCAAGGCTTTAGAACAGATTTTGAAGGAGAGGATTTTTAAACTCATGTACAGAATAGAATGCAAAAAGGGTTTGATAATAAATGATTGTGTCATTTATTACCTGCTAATTGTCTATGTTAACTAAGTTTTCTAGGCAAAAGAAATAGGATAAATCGCCTTTATCTGTAGTTCAATAAAACATTTAAAACAGTGCTACCTAGGCAACTATTAGTGAAGATACAGATGATATAGGATTAGTAGTGAAATTGTTGGGTGGTAAAGAGCCAGATTAAGAGGGAATAGCAATGGGTCGTGTTCATAGGGGAAGTAACAGGGTGGAGGGTGGTTGCTAATAGAGTTCCTCAACAGTCAGTTTTAGGACAAATGATGTTTAATAATTTTATTGATGGGTTTGGTACAAATAACAAGAGTAAAATTTACTGATAACATAATGTTGGGAAACTTAGTCAGTACAGGGGAAGTTTTGGATGAAATTCAGTAGAACAAAATGCAAGGTCATGCATTTTAAGGCTGGTAACATTTTTTGCTATAACCTGGGAGTTCATCAGTTGGAAGCAATAGGAGGAGAGAGACCTGAGTTTACTAGTCACAGGATTCATATAACCAAAACAATGCAGTTATGAAAAAAGGCAAATATGTTCCTAGGATACATTGAAAGAATTCCATTGTATTCTATAAAGTCCCAGTGAGATTTCTATGGAACATGTTGTATAGTTTTGGTCACTCAATGTTCAGGAAACATGAACTCAAATTGGACTAGATGTCGAGAAGGGCTATTAGGATGATCAGGGGAATGAAGAATTTATTTGATGAGAGGAAACAGAAAAACCTCATTTTGTTTACTTTAGCAAATAAAGGCTTAGAGGAGATAGAGTTGCTCCCTGTGAATAAATCAGAGGGAATAAACGCTAAGGAGGGAAAAGACTGTTTAAGATAAAGAACATAAACAAGTGTCTATACATTTGCCATGGGTTAATTAGGTTGGAAGTTAGAAGAGGGGTTCCTACTTATCTGAGGGATTCTTGAACAGTTACTCCATAGGATTAAAATAAAGCTTGATGAGTCTACACAAGTGACTATATCATGTGGTACTTGTGATAGAAAAGAAATTGGACTTTATGACCCAAAAGTTTCAATAACATCAGAGTGAATGCATGAAGCAAAGAGACTTTCCAAACATATACAGCATCTCAAAGTAAGAATTAATGTTATAATCCTACACTCCAATAGAAATTCCTGCTCTGACACTTGAAACAGTCCCCTAAAACAGGTTAGAAAAGAGAGTAACAATATGAGGGTAGAAGGCAGGGCAGGATGGCACCTAAGGGCGTGTGGATGAAATAGGGGCCCTAAATTGAAGCAGTGGTTTTTAAAAAAATGCTGCTTCAATTTAGGGCTGATTAAACTCCTGTGTTGTGCATGCACCCTGCTGACTTACCTGCCTCTCCACCAGGGAGGGGAGGGTGAGCTGCTGATGGGCAGAGTAGTCCCTGGGCTGCAGGGTGCTTCCCTCTGCGGCAGCTGTGGCCTCATCCTCCCCTGCAGGCGGCACCTGCCTGCAGGCACCTGGCTTGGGCAGTCCCGGGGGGTCACCACAGCCATGGAGGGAAGCGCTGGGCCCCCACGCAGCTCAGGCAGGCAGGCAGGCTCTGGGGGGAGCAAAGATCATCCTTGCCATTTTTCTTGGGCAGAGCTGCTTTGCCAGGCTGCCTGCTGGGCTTCCTGCAGAGCCCCTGAGCTGCACGGAGCCCAGTGCTTCGCTCCAAGGCTGTAGGGGCAGCAAACTAACCAGCCTTTGAGTTTTAGTGCCCCAAGTCATTTAAGGCGCATTACACCGTCACATTTCCTGTGGAGGCTGGAATTAATGCAAAAATACACCACTGAGGCATGCAAACACTGACACTATTAAAGCAGTGCAATGTTCATTCTTCCACATGATTTGGCATCCTTATTACACCCCTTCCACCATTCTAATGATATTGCAGCTACCCAGGAAGTGGTCAAGTAAGTGCTCTAATTGTAATAATTCCCACTTTTTTTTTAGTCATATGTATTTTTTTTTAATATTACAATTTCAAATAGGATGAACTTGTTGAATTGAAGACATATAGTAAGGTACTGTTATTTTCTTCACTGGAAGACTGAGATATGGAATAATTGAAAAATTAGAGCAAAGGAGAAGTTCATTGTTCGGCTTCTTCCTCCTTCAGTTATTTTGGTGTAGTTCAGTTGGGCTTCATTTTTCCACATTATATCTGTAAACACTGAACTAGAGTCTGCAATGCTTTTATGAATCTAAATAAATATTAAGTAAATAACTTGCTTCATTCTGGTTGAACAGCAATTTAAAACTGTTCTTAATGTTGACCCAATGTATCTAGTCATCCCTGGTGAAACTTCATTACCTTGATCTGAAACTTGATCATTACTTTTTTTTTATGGTGTTTCATAGCATGCAACATACTTCATAGTTATATAGAAACAGACAAGGTTTTTGTTCTGAAGAGGTTACGTGGTGTGGCCCCAATACTGAAGTTCCTTATACATGTATTAGTTGTTTTATTGATGGGACACAGCCATAAAGATATTCACGTATGTGTTTGTAGGATAAGGTCTTAAGTTACAGAAGTAGTGGCCAGGTGATCTTAAAGGTGGAGGGGTAAGGAACAGCAACAAGTGTCCAGCAGGTGCTCATAGTTATTCAACATGAACAATTAACTTCAGGATGTTACAAAGTAAGAGGTGCAGCCTTCAGAGGACTGAAACAGGAGCTTCAGGTATGTGATAGTTCATAGGCTGCCTGGCCAGAAGGCTGAGAGTCATCTGCAGCTAATGAGGGTTGAAAGCTCCAGGAGCAGAGGAAAAGGGACAGCTGCGGTGCTGAGGAAGAGTTAGTTTGTTCTCTCAGTCTGAAAAAAGACTGGCTGGTCAGTCTGTCTGTCAGTTGTTTGGACAGTTATTTGTCTTGGTTTTTTGCTTTGTTTCTGTGTGGCCAGTTTGCCACAAAAATCAACTGGCTTGAAATCCCAGAACACAGAACTGATGGGTCTGGCGAAAAGGAACTGAGTGAATGACGGGCTTACAATGAAGGAGGAATTTAGCTTAAAATCTCAAACTATTGTTCTTTAGTCTTTAAACTTTCTCAGTGCTAAGAATCTGGTGCATACTATGATCATAGGCCCCAGTGCTATAGGGATCTCAGTCCTTCAATAAATTGGTCACTTACAACCGGAATTACAACCAGAGTGTTTTTTGGAAGCAACCAAGAATTGTATTTCTTATTTACTTATTTATTTATTTAATTTTAAATGAATCATGCCTGATGTGACATAATCAACAGTGACTCTTTGGACCATTATGCTGAGCCACACAAGGAGAGACAGCTTTTTCTTACAGATTATAACAGGTCTATGATATTAGCTGCTGTAGCTTGTCAACATTGTAGAGAATGAACCAGCACAAGGAAAATGACAAGTCTCCAGGGTACTGTGCAAAGCACATGTGTGTTCAACAAAGCTTTAGATTTAGTTTCGACTTCATGTGCTTCCCCCCATCAGCATTCCCCCAACAAATCCTAGCCAACATGTACTCACTTCTTCACTTGTATCTATTGATGTATGGCCATTCTTTCCTGTACCTTCTCAAATTGAATAGTACTTTTACTTCACAGGTCATTTTAATGGAAAGCGTATCAGGATTTGGTGTTCATTGTTCTAAAGTTCTATAACAGTCATTAGGGCTGTGTGAAGCTTTGGTCGCTGATTTGGTTTGGACTGATTTGGTGGCTGAATCTCCAAATCCCTTTAATCTCTCCAAATCAAATCAGAAGCGTCTGAATCCATTTGGAAAGATTCAGCAATTTGGACGTAGGTGCAACTTTAAATGTTTTTTCTACATACTTCAAGGTAGCAGGCGGCTCATGAATGCTGAGGTGCTAGGGCATATGGAGCATCCCACAGGAGCGTGGGGGGCTCCTCAGCGCACTCGACTGCTTCTGGTCCACTTCCGGGTCTGCTGGGGAGCATGCACTCCCCCAGCTCCCTGACTGGTGCCTCTTGGGTCTGGGGGGGGCACCTGGGATCCCCCTGTGGCCCATTACCGAGGGGGCACAGGGCCCCCCCGCCCAGCATGCTCTCCAGCAGACCGGAAGCTTGGTGGCAAGGACCAGAAGTACTTCAGGGTTTGTCACCAAGCATGTGCCCCCCCCCACCCCCACGCTCCTGTGGGACACTCCTTCCACCCCAGCTTCGCAGCATTGATGAGCTGTGCCTGGTACCTTGAGGGATGTAGAAAAAACATTTAAAGCTGCACATATGGCCGAATTGCTAATTCTCCAAATCAGCACTGAATCTTCAGATTCCAGTCGAGCCGAATTGAACCAGGGACCGTGATCCGAATCAACTAATCAAATTACTGTCCCTGATTTGTGCCAAATAGGGCCCATTTTGCACACCGCTAACAGTCAAGTATTTGTAGCTGTCATTTTAAAAATGGTGCTTGAACAATCATACTTCAATTAACTGAATAACGAGAGGTGGTACAATATACAACAGGCCCATTTTACAGAAAGGTTTTTAGCTGATGCTTATGCCTACTCCTTTTCGCATTTTTTTTTAAGGCTCACTGTTGATATAATTTGGCACACACCATGTTGGGATGTCAAATAAGAGCAGAAGCAATCTGGCTGTGAATTCCTAGGGTCTGTTTGATATAGTGGCATGTTTTACATTTCTTGTGCTAATGTCCCTCATGCTGTTTTGGGCATTAAGTACAAACTCCTCTTTCTGATTCACAATAACAGTGCATTGATCACTGTTTGTTTTAAGGTTTGTATCAGAGACACTTTTGTCAGAAGACTCAAGCTTAAAACAAACCCATATACCTTCTTATATAGGGCACTCTGGATTCTGAAATACACTTGGCAAAGAAATCTGCTTCTTGATGTAATTATTAAAGACTTTCATTCTTGGATGGGAAACCCTGAAGAGTAAAATCCGCTTAGATCTGTCACATCTTACTTGGCTTTACTTTGTAGTGTAGTTGATTTTGCCTCTGTCTTCCATTGCACAGCTTCTATGCATATTGCAGTGGGGTATTTAAAATCCTATTATAAAAATCTCAGTCTTCTGAATGGTGTTTTGCCTTGACAGCTCTATCTAGATCATGGGGAGAAATTTACAGCTAGGTGTTTTATGGGTTTTTTTGCAGTGTGGTTTTAAAGAGGATACAGATGGGGAAACCCTTTTGATTCAGATTATTAATGAGGACTGGGTGTTCCAGAGAATTAGATAAAGGACATCTTAATTTTATCCCCAACCCTTTTCATTGACACTTTTTGATATTGCATAGGTTACAGTGCTTATTTTATAATTATACACATTTATAATAAAGTGACACCAGAATAACATTAGATAGAGACACCAAAACAAAACAGAAAAGTTACAGTAGTGTAGCTTTTCATTTCACAAATAGTAGGTATCTTTCAGCGCAAAATGTATTTAGGTTGATGATGTGTTTATGCGGTTACCAAAAATGACTTGTCTTGAAAGGTATGTAATAGATTTAAAGTCTTCTCTAAATTGAAATAAACAATATTTTATAACTAATTCATTAATATAACTAAAAGAGATTACTCCTTTAAAAATGTTTACTCAGTGTCTTTGGCAGCATCTTTTTGTGAAGAGTCAGTTTCACTGTGTCTTCTGTATAGTCACAAATATGAAGCAAGCTGTGCTTGAGATCCCAAAGGCCTAATCTGCAATTGGTATCTGAAAGGCCTTTTTCTCCCAGGGCTTGTGACCAGTGGCTGCTGACTTTAAAATGATTGAAAAACAACATCTTCAACCCAAAAATTTGTTCACTCCAGCCAATTGGAGACAAGGTTTAAAACAGAGGCCTATATAGCAGTTTCTCCTTACTTAACCTTTAATCCTTCCTTACAACTTTTGGCAATTTCATTCAGCTCAAGTACTTTATCTCTAGGCCGAGATTAGTAGATTGACTAACTATAGGGTGTCCTCTGACTCTCTGCATATCTCCTTATGCTCGCAGCCATTCTGTGTGTACCCCTGGTAACTCCCTTAGCCTTAACTTCCTTTTCTAGGCCCAAGGTCCTTTGATTTAGTGTCCCTCTTTGATCTTGGGTTCAGGAATGGAAAAAATAAACCTTGGACTCAGGTCAGGGTATTCCCCAATCCACAGTCTGTCTCCTTCAATTTATATGGGGGGAAAAAACCAAAAGGACATAAACCTCTCATTCTTCACAATTGATAGAGCCAGATCCACAAACAGTTTTACAGCCACCATCCTGGCTGATTCACTGAGGGCTGAAAAGCAGGATGGTGTTTATCAGACAATTAATCTACAGTTTTTATAAAGGAATGGATATTTCACCACATTAAAAATTGTTGCACAATACATTTCACAAAGCTTGGATTCAGTAGTCCCTCATACGCCTGTATTCATGGGAAGTGTGCCTGATAGTTTGGTATGTGGATGAAAATGGTGATTATTCTCTGTTAGAGTGAGGTAGTTTTCTAAATACATCATGTCCTGACATATTTTCCATTTTTCAGATCCTCTGACCTCTTCTTTTCCTTCACTTAATCTTTTGGCTGCAAAATGAAGCTGTTCCGTATCTGGGAACCTGTTAGGAGGTGGAATACCCATTACATTACACTTTGTTCTACAGCCATGACAAAATATATCCCAGTGGGCAAGGCTGACCAGAAAGAACTATGTATCCTAAATTCCTTGAAATTTAATTTGTAAAACTTTGGTTGTGAAAGTGAGATCACAGGGCGTGGGCAAATGTATGTATGCAACTGCTTTAAAAGGGGAGGTGGAGCTGCTGCTCAGGAGCATATAGGACCATGCAACTCTTATGTCTTCATGATGCACATGAGCTAAATAATCACCCTAACTTTTTAACCCTGAAGGAAACAGCCTTAAACTTGCTACACTTTTACTATACTTGTCACTTTTACTATACAATCATGTAGCTGTAACAGGTGCAATGTAACAGCTTATAACAGAGTTATTTGATAGTCATATAGTTACTGTATTCCATTTGTCTCTCTCCACAGTTTCACAGGGGACACTTAATACAGGAAGGAAGGTAGAAATAATTTTGGGCTCTGTTGGTCAAATTACTTGTTATCAACTAGAACTGAAATCTAAAATGAAGAGTAGGGTGTGCAAGCTGCTTAAGATACAGTTGCAATCAGCCCTTTCTCAGTTATTCTTGTGTGTATATCCTTCTTCAATTATCAATATCATTATTATTAAACGAGATGAAAAGAAACTCTTTTATATTGCTAAAGAAATTGGGGAAGGACTTCAGGTATTTCCAACTCCATGGGTTTTTTTTAAGTATCATGAGCCAGGCCCCAAAAAGCTCATGACAGTGACTTTAAAGATCATCATTTAAAAAAATGTTCTCTTTAAATTATTTTTAGTACAACTGAGTCACATTGCTAAGCTTTTCTCTGTACCAATAATAGCTAGAAACTTACATATATATTTTAATGAACATTGAGATTCTCTCCTATTCTTCTGCTTCAAAGAGCTGGGTCTTTTCTAAAAATACTTGCAAAAAAAAAATCGCATGTTGGCAATAGTGGCCCTGTAAATCAGTTTCTTTTTACTTACTAACATTTTCTACTATATGTTAAATCTGGAAAGGAAAGCAATTGCAGACTGATGCTTTTGCTTTGGGGGATAAAAAACTTTCATGTATATGTGAACTGCTTTTGTTATATGTAGGACAGTCTACCTGCTGCCAGATGTCTGAAGTTGATGACAATGGCTCCATGGGACTTTGTTCAAGCACTTAGGATATGTGAATGGTGACTTGTGCACTGATGACTGAGTTTATTCTTTTTCACCTTTGTATCTAGATGAAGAAAGTAGGTATTAGCTAAGATGCGAATAAAAATGTTTTATTTTTATTGTAGACAGGCTTAAACATTCCTAGAACTTAGTAAATGAATATAGACATCCCACAGGATGTTTGCATCCGTCTGGGGAAAACCAAAGGTTCTGTGTCCTGGGCGGCAGCAGTGATGATGGCAGTAGTAATGGGTGGGCTGTCAAGGGCAGCTCCAATTTTGTGCCTTCCCTGAAGTCAGGCAGTGTTAACACAGGTTAAAAGTTTAGTGTCTGCAGGTTGTTGTAGACAACCTTTCCTGCTTGCCCCCTGTAGCACTTTAGCTGCTTGCTAATTGTTAAGATACTGGTGAAAAATAGTTAAGAGTTTCCAACATATCTTCTTTTTGTTGTGGATAAATGATGTCTGTTGTTTTATCATTACTATTCGTTCTCCTTTTGTCTCGTTTGCTAAATGATACTTTTGGTCCACCATCACCAGTTTATTCACTGAATCAGCTTTTTGGGATATCATCTCTGAAAAGAAGTATTACCTTGGAAAGTGTCAGTTCAGTACAGATGAGCAAATGTTGCTCAAAACATGAAAGGTGGCTTCAGTAACATGGATGGAAAGCTTTTTAAATTGTCGTTATTTTTTTATGTCCAGTGTGCCAGTATGTTATTTAAACACATGTCTGTGCTTCACACAACTTCCTTTAAAGGGCCAATCACAGTGAAAACTGTAAGCAGCACAATAGTTTGTCACATGGATGTGTTTTGACATTGAAAAATGGGGAAGTCATCCTATTGCTCTTCGCAAATCCTAGGTTTAAGCTCCAAGTTCTGAAAGAATTTGCAGCCAGAATGGTGGGTATTAAGTGGCAGTTTCAGGAGAGGGATTG